>NW_026535796.1:28350000-28950000 GCF_028551555.1 Melozone crissalis | reverse complement strand
AGCTCAGAGTTCTTTACTCCCTTGCACACTCAGCAGAAAAAGAAAGCCCGAGGCTCTCTAACAGCAAAGAAAAGTTTAGCCAAAGTACGAGTTCACGTTTAAAATCCTTTTTAATGTAGCAAAGAGCTGTGACATTAGAGTTTTAAATCTGAGCATCTGTAAACCATGAAAATCCCGCTAGATGGTGCTCAAGAATACACGGTCCCTTGGAGTGGCAAACCCCGTGGACTGAATGACACAGGTGGTTGCATTGGTTACGATGCTAAATGGTTTATAGCTTTTAGAGGTTTAGTCTAAAATTACTCTGAAGTTCCTGGGATCCTGGTAGGGGAGGAGAATTAGATATTTCAGAACTGTGTTTCAAAGTCTCTGCAATATTCAGAGACTTTCCCATTGTTAACTGTGCACATAGGAGTGATCTTGACAGGGGCCCTTGAAAATTCCAGAAAAGGTTGATCTCATGGTCTTGGTCAGAAAAGATTCTTTTTACTCTTCCTTATAAAGACTTGGTGCTGTTAAGGCACATCTGCAAGATCTGTAGTTTTTGAAATAAAGGGCAAAATACATGGGATTCTCTAGTATAAAGATTAGGAGAAGTCCAGAAGAAGTCTGACATGGTCTTTGTTTTCAGACCTTGTCAGTTTTTTACACTGAGGCAACAGCCACTGTTATATTCCTGTAAGGCACAGAGTCCCTCTAAGCTGGGAGACATCTTTGGATAATTTGAGGCAATGGGAAGTGAGTGGGGACTAAATTTCAATATAGTGTGTCACCTAGTCAATAAGTTGTTACTGTGTGTGCCAATCAGCAAGTTTAAGAAGAAAACAGCAGCACCACCTTCACACTGTAATGGACTACACTGATTAGTTTTCCTCTGAGAGCAGTGGTTACCAGGTTAAACCAGACAGAGGCATAAGCAGAGGAAACTCCAAACTGTAAATTCATAGGTAAGAATTTGACTTGGCCAGAAGTGACTTATTTTTGCTCATGTACTGTTAGGAAAACGGAGAGTGGTAATGTTGAATCCAAGGTGCTGCTCAGTCAGAATCCAAGGCTGTGGTTTTAGGTGAATGCTTATATTTTAGTATAACCTAGCCACTCAGGTACTGCTTTTGACATTCATCAGACAAAGGATGCTGTGAAAGGTCTATATTGAACAATTCTTTCTAGAAATTATATGCGATTTTCTGGCCATGTGTAATAATTTGCCATCAAAAATAACTAATGGAAAACATAGCTATTATTTTTAATATTATCTGTAAAGAGTGTTGGGAGGTATTATTCTTCTTTTCTGTAGAAAGCAATTATTGAATGCCAGTAAGAAAGCAGAGTTCATTGCTCCTCAGAGCAAAACTATGTCCATTTTTCCATTAAAAAAAAACCAAAACAAAACAAAAGAAGTTTTCCATGAACAAAGAATAGCCTATGAAATAAAGGCAAAACAAAAGAGACTGAACCTGTCTTTGTTTCCTTGCGCAGAATGTCTCTGACTTAAGAAAAAAGGAAAATAATGGAAAGCTTCTTTGATTGATTTTGCAACTAATAGAATAGCACAAAAGCATGCTAATTGCTTTAAAATAGAAATGGAGAACTTAATTCAAAATTGGCATAAACATGCTCAGCTTCTATTAAATTAGCACTGAGTGAAAACTGACTCTTCAGAGTGCCTCTCAACAAAAGTCTGTACATGGAAAAGCATAAACCAAGAGTTATATGGTGCTCATGTTTCCATATTAAAAGCAAGGCTTACATTGCATTCTGTATTCCTTTATTACTCTGTACTATAGATTTCTCAGTATGGTGATACTAAATACAGTATTGCACTAAACCTAAATTAGACTTCAGTAGATCCAGAGTAATTCAGGATTGTTAGGCCAGGGAAGATGACTGAATGAAATGTCCACTTGAATGAGATTTGGTCTTGCCCTCTTTCCATGTCCCTTACCAGTTGTCATGCTAATTTCTTCTAAAGTGGTGGTGATATTGGCCTTAGCAAATTATTGTGAAACCTCCCTGTAATTGATAATGCAAAGTATATAGAAATGTTCATGACATGAATTTTGCTTTAAAGTTGCAGTGGAACATTCCCAGCAGGAGTGAGGAAAGGTCTTCATTGTCAAAAATTCCAAGTACATTTTCAGTAAAAGGCAACCCTTTTTCATAACCATGGCACACAAATCAATATTGTTGCTCTATACAACGTGCCAAAATGAATAGTAGTAACACCAGCTTCTTATCAGTAGTGCAATTTCTTCAGGGCTATCTCCAAGCTCCAGTGCTCTTCAGTACAGGAAGGTGAATAAGATGTCAATGGGATAGATTTAGAACATTTGGGGTCTGTGTTGTTTATAATATTTGCCAATTCTTGATTAAGCAGATCGACCTGCCCAGGCTTTCAAGGTCAGTGCAATTAGATAAGGATGTGAAAAAAGGTGAAGGAGCTGTTCTTGGAGATAATGTATAAGCAGTTGCCAAATGTTTCACCTGAATTTTAAAAGTACAGATCTCTGGAGTAGTGGGTGAAACAGGGTATTTACTGAATCTTAGCAAGATGGATTAGCTCAAAGAAAATGGAAAGATACAGAAAACAATTGACTCAGTTATTGAGTAGTAAAGTCAAAAAGCTGCTGCTGCAGTATAGCCATATACTGCAGTCTCTTCAGCTTTTATAAATTAGAAAGGCCATGCCTAGGTCAGTACTTCACTCTGAGCTTAGAAATCTGAGTAACAGCTAGTTGCAGCTGGTAGTAGATTTGGTAACATGTAAGTAGAATCTTCTGTGAGTCAATGTGAAGTCATACCATAAAAAAGGTATGTAATTTGTGGCGGGGTACAGCCTCATCTCTCTCTGTCAGGGGAAGGTATTAAATTCAGTTCTGGATAAATTTCATCTCTGGCTCATTATTTTGCTCCATTGTTCTGCGTTTTGCCTACACAGATTCCTGCTGAGTGCTATAAAGCAGTTACTGTATTTTATCCTGAAAGGATAACTACTTCTTTAGCTGTGACTTGAGAATTCTTCATTTGGATGCTCACTTACTTCACCAGGGAATGCTGGAATGATGATGTTTAACTTTAAGCTTTCAGAGTTAAAAAATTGCAACTAAGCAGCCATTGTGAGGGCAGTAGTAATAACAGTAACAGCATGGAGTATTGAGTATTTTTTCCACATGATAATGTAGTCCCTATAAATTATAGGCTATGTGATTCAACATTTTAGCATTATGATTGGGCATTCTGTAATCACTGGAAACTACTTAAATAGTAAAGCACGTAAAAAGAAAGGTGATTGCCATGAAATACTGTGTTAATTTCACATAAAAGGATGTTTAAACAGACTAAAATGCTGGTACGTGTGAGATCAGTTTATGAATCCAAGTGACTGTGGAAGGAGAAATACAACAAATCAGGAAGAAGCAAGGGAAGTGCTGGCATAAGCTGAAATCATATAGGGCTGTAATACATGCTTTACACTTTATTACAATTTTCCAATTAGCTGACTGCTGGAAAACACCCTGGCTTAGTGTGGAAGCAGCACAGTTTGCTGTTGCTGCTGGGTGTTAGAATGCAGAGACAATTACGCCATATTGAGAGTGTTATGGACAAACAGAGCAGAACCACCCATGTAACCTTTTAATAATTAAAATTTTCTGCTTTTCTAAAATGCTTTCCAAGTGTTGCAGCAGGTTCAGGACCCTGTTCGTGTCTTGTGTGCTGAAAAAGTGTTAATGTTTTACATACTGTATATGGAAAAGCTTAATTAAAAAATACTGTGAAAATGATATTGGTATCTTTTCTTCTCAGTCCCCACATGGGTCTGTAAGGCATCTCTTTATGAATGGCTTAAGGATAATAAATATATTGTGAAAATTAAAGAAAAACAAATCCTTTTTTTGCCACTGTTTATATCTCCAGTATTTACAGACTGAATCTTTGTGAGTCAGCCAAATGCTTTTCAATCTTTCTCTTTCCCACTACGGTTTTTGATTCTCTGCTGTTTTCTCTTTCTTATTTCTAGTATAACTCTGAGAAATAGCCCAAGGCCAGTAAAAACCTCATGTTGCTTAGTTCACCATGTTTCTATAAAACCTTATGCTGATTTACACCCAATAAACATCTGTCTCTAGAATGACTAATAACTGCTGTTGTCTGGAAACAGAAATCAAACAGAGTGGAGGGTTTTGTTAACATAATAAAATACTAGAGGAGTGAAAATAATCTAATAGTCTGAAATTTCTTTTTTAGGTGACAACAGGATAGAAAATCTTGATTCAGCTGAACTACTAGATATCTAAAGGGGTATAAAAAGTAGTTAGAGACTCATCCCTCTTCTGTCCAGTTAACGCCCTTGAGTATTATCTAGTATAGAAAGGATGTACCTGTGTTTTGCTGGAAAGGTCTGACTGATATCCATGCTGATAATACAAATAGTGCAGAGTCAGTTATGTATTGTACACACAAGGGTGCCTATTCATGTTAAAATGTACATCTTATTACAATGTATGTCTTATTACATCAAAATCTTGGAAGCTGTGATTTCAGTTTATCAGGCATCATGATTTTATATTAAATACTACTGCAAAAAATTGTATATTAAGTTAGATGAAAATGTCAGAATTGGTAAGGAAGACAGACATAGCCACGCATAGCATAGGCATTAATTATTTTATAAGCAGAACTATTTTAAAAATTATTTTAATGGAGTAGATTTAGGTTAAATTATATTAGATATTAGATATTAGATAGATATTAGATATTAGAAATAAGTTTTTTTCAGTCAGGGTGGTGAGACACAGGCATAAGCTGCCCAGAGAGTTGGTAGATGTCCCACCCAGGAAAGATTGAAGGTCAGATTTGACAGGGCTCTGAGCAACCTGATCCAGTTAAAGATGACCCTGCTTGCTCCAGCAGGGCTGGACTATGTGATCTTTAAAGGTCTCTTCCAAACCAAACTACTATCTGATTCTATGATTGTACTCTGTTCTGTGTTGCTGGTGGATTCCTTTAGTCAGGACAGCCTCAGGAGAAGGACGTGAGATATCCTTTACTGGCTGTCCTCCTCATCACACAGGAATCACTTAATTCTCCCTAAAGAAGATTGAGATGTGTTGGGATTTTCTTGAGGACAATATGTGTGAACATATCTTTTCCAGAGAACTCACTGCTTTAACAGAGGTTAGGCTTACACCTCTATATCTTCAATAATGTAGTAACTTTACAGATCCTGGAAATCACAGTATGGAAACACCATAGTTTCAATAAGATGTCAGTTCAGGTACAGCAGAAACACACAATCCTCTTCTTACAAACACCCAGAAATTTCCAGATTTAATTGGAAATTCTGTTTCAATAGATCACAGAGCTATATAACTTTTTTTTCCAGAAGTCTTTCTCTTTCCAATTTAGCATGCATAATGCTTGTAAGTTGTATTCAGTGAAAATGAAAAGCTTTATGTTTCTGAGACTCATTTCTATGTAAATGAACTAACAAGCATGTGCACAGCAAAGCAGAAGCTATAAAAAGTAAAATGGAGTTTAGTTTACCAATATTTTGCAAGTGTTTTAACAGCTTGCACAATTAAGTTTGGAACTATGGTGAATTGGCTTTGTGTGTGTATTTTTATCTGTTTGATTGACAAAATTTTTCCTTTGTTTAACTCCAATTACCTTTTTGAATTACTTTCAAGTTGGAGATTTGCATGTACTAGACATCATGTATCATTGCCATCCTGTATTGCATGAGGATATATCCATATGTCCAGTTGCTTGTCTGTCAGGAGCTGGGGAACAGAGAGAAAATATATGACACTATCAAAATCCAAACTACTGTCCAAGAAATCTAAGTCTGGGAGAAATTGCAATTCTCAGCTCCCTTCATTTTAAGGGAAAATTCTCAGATATGAAGAGATATAACTTCTATCAGGCTGAGGATGGAACTAAAACACTTTACATGCTTCTGTGTGTGTAATCCTCTAGATTATGAGCTAATATCAAAAGCAGATATGAGACTCTTCTTTAAAAAAATATTTTCATCCCCCTATGTATACTGAGAATATGAGAACTGCATCACAGCTCTCAAGGATTTAGGCTACGTAGCAGCTAAAGATGGATTCCTCATAACCAAATGTAGATGCCTATGTATGACAGAATCACCCAGACTCCTCATTATTGAACAGAAAAGAAAAACATCTCATCCTATGTATTGACTTCTGAAGTAAACTGGAAAACTCTTTTCTAAAGTTTTCTATTTTGCTCTTGAAAGAGTGAGTGACTAGCTTGGATGAAACATTTGTACAGCAGATATCTGAGGTCCTGCGAGGTTAATCCACATTTATTTCTACATCTCACAGAGGCTTAGCTATAAGAAATGCTCAGCTGTTTATACTGGCACAATATTAAGCTTGTGCCAAAAGTGGAATCTATGGAGAGAATATAACTTTAAAGTCAAGTAATATTGGGCACCTCTGTGCTCACAGGGGCAAGCAGGTGTTTGCTTGCTACATAAGCAAGCAGCAGTTTTTCATTGCAGCCCTTTTAATCCATTCCATGCTTTGCTGTAGGCACTGAAGACCTCTTCTGGATACAATTCTGAATCTCCTGTGAAGTTTTTGATTATGCTTTTATTATCTCATCATTAATATGAAGAAAGAGCATTTTTCTGGCGGTAAGTATCACTATTACTGTATTAGCAAAACAAAAAAGTTGAACAGGTCAAGAATTAGCTGATAGGTATAAAAATTGTATCTTTCCAAATGCAACCTAAATGTGTTTCTGTATAAAACTCAATGATAGCTTCTTTGACTGACTTAAGGATTGACTCAATGGCATGTACAGAAATGAAAAAAAAAAAAAAATGACATAAAAAAATAAATGAAAAAAAATTGTGGACTAAAATAATTAGAAAAAATGTTTAACAAGGAAAGTCTGGAATTATATACCTAACCTAAGAAAGAAAAGCCACATCTATTGCAGCTTGAAATAGTGGCTCAGAAAGTGTTCAAATTCATAATGGGTAGATAATTCAATGACAACTCTCAAACTAAAGCCATAACACAAAACAATAATATAATATTGAATGTTTAAATAGAGACCAGGGAGTAGGGATAGCAACATTCATCCCTGTAGTTGGGTAAAATTGTATTAAAATGCTTTATGCAGTACTAGTGTTTGCCTTTCAAAGTGGACACCAGTTGAAATACTGAGAATTAAAAAAAATATTTTGCAGCAAGAAATAAAAAGAGATAGTTCTGTATAGTTTATTGAAGAGTTTTGAGAGTTGGTATGATTATACTCTAGGTGTGGAGGAAGAAAGATGAATACCAAAATGTGGTGTAACGGGAGAAAACATAAAAATTTTTGATAGATCATGCTGGGCATATTGAAACTAAAAATGAATAGAGAAGGGTTAATTAACTCCTGGAACAACCAAGTAAAGAGAATGCTGAATTCAGTGTCTTTTGAGGGTTTCTGTTCAGGACTCTCAATCTTTGTAGAAGATAGGTGTTAGTGAAGTGCAAGTTAGAGTGGAGAAATTTAGGGATCTCTGCTATGTATATTGTCATATGAGATGATGAAAAATGTTCCTTCTGATTTTAACCTAATGGAATCTATCAATCTAGTATTAATCTACCTAAAGCAAGGGATAAGCATGTGCTCCTGAGAGAAACACATCTAAATTTTCACCTTGACAAGATTCCCTTCACATGCCTCATGTCACAACTGGCATACTCTATCACAGAAGGTGAGACAAGAAACAAACCTTTAGAGTTGTGTAAGGGACTGGAGATCCTTGTAATTGGAAAATGACATCTTTTAAAACTTAAAGGCCTTTTGAAGGGAATTTCATGGCTTGCAAATCTGGCCTTGAGCCACTAAGGGAAAAGATCTCTAGCCAAAATAGTTCCTTCTGATACTGAATTCTGCAGTCCCATCTTTTGGAGACAGGAAGAGAGTGTATAGGGCCTAGGGAAGAGTTTGCCATTCAGAATGCCCATCACCTAAACCTTGTCTAGTCAGTTTTTACAACTACCAGCTGAACCACTTTTATCTAAGGTAATTTCATGTTGTGGTATAAAATGGGAGAAAAAGAGATCAGAGGTAGCTAGATGCCAGTAGGGCAAATTGAAGAGTCTTATTGTATTGATAGCAAATGGAAAGTCTGGGAGGGAACAGTGATCAAGGAGGCTTTGTCTTTTGTAGAATGCTTATGCATTTTCAAAGCTTGTAATGAAACAAAATGCTTGACAGGACGCTCGCCACAATGAAACTTGGCAAGCATGATTCAAGGACGAAGTGAAACTACAGAGTTTGGTGTGATGCATTTGTTGACATGTGACTGTTTCCTTCCAGCTACAGGATCAAAGCCCTTGCTCCAGTATGTGTGGCACAAGTACTGCACTGCTTTTGGGAGGAACCGACTCTTCAGGAATCTGCATCCCCCTTGGGGGAAAAAAAAAAAGAAAACATCTCAGTTTTTTGGTGGGGCTTAGTTCAGACAAGAAGAGATAATGGTATTTTTCAGATTTATCTGCTGTGTGACTTTTTAATTTATCCTAAAATAAGGCTGCAGTCCTTGCTATAAAGTATATATAAGTGATTCAGTGACCATTATGTTTGCATATGGCAGAAAATAGCTTAATATCTTTAACTGAAAAATTGATCCCGGTTCCAGGGAGAACTTCTTTGAGGAACTGTTAGCAGCATAAAATTCTTTAGTTTATTCATGTATGTCCAATTGCATATATATAATAAATACATGTAAATAAGCACTTAGACCATTTTAGTATTTTCTTAAAAATTATTCTACAATAGAAATTGTCATAATTTTTATTACATGGGACACTATAATATAAATAACAGAGAAGTGTGTAAGAGATGTGTGAACAACATCTGCTTGGTACACAAGTATGTAGGCAGAAAATATCAAAGCCCATTTAAATTCTGTTTCGTATTTGAAAAAGTGGTTGGCATATTTTTTGTTGAATCTGTCACTAAATGATGTTTAAAAATTTAGCATGAGTAAATATTTTACTAGAGCTCCTGAGAAATATTAGTTGCTAAACTGATGAAAAAATTCTACAACAGACTTATTAAATACTACTAAAGCTACATATTGTTTCAGGGAAGGTAAATGCCAATTCTAATTGGTCTTTATGGTGGTTTCAAACATAGATTAAAGGTGAACAAACATATTTCTTCCTGATAAAGCTTCAAAGCAATTTGCAGTTCATCTTGAAATGGGAAATCTTTAGCTTTTTTAGTTAATATTTTGTGCTTCCATTTAAAAATCATACCTGACTAGAAAGTGCATAGGGCCATTTACCTGAAATTTAATCTACATGCAATGCAGATTTTTTTTATTAGAAATTTGCTTTTACTTAAAGAGATGTTAGAAAATACTTTTAAAAATGTTTTTTATCTTTGTTCAAATTCTCTGGGAAACTGGAAAGTTAGATTGAAAGACGTAGTACTGAAAACAACCTTAACCCTACTGAAACCCAAGGAATAGTAATAAAAGTTGCTTCTACTGCTCCATCTACAGAATAAAGTTAAAAAATTATTACAAGGAAAAATAGGCTAATAGATAATGTTCTAAAGTAAAGATGAGCCTTAAATCTGATAAGCAGTTTATCTTTAAGATCAGCAGTATTTCATATCATTGTAAAACAGATATTTTGCTGAATTTTGAAAGTCATTTTACAATAGGGTTTTGATACTAAGCAATTCAAAGAACAGAGTCCCAGTAAATTTTAATATTGCTCAATAAAATCTGGATTTTTATTCTGAGTTCTGAGAACCATTGTTTAGAAGATATATTCAAAATATGAGTAAGCACTTTAAACGTGACTGTGGTGTTGTCACTAATCTTTATTTTATCTTAAAATTTGCTTACCAGAATAGCTGTGACCATATTTCCTAATATTTCCTATTTTCTGTGCTTGTACACAACCAAAGGGTAGAGCTAAAGTACATTTGTGTACTTGAACAAATGCTGAGCAGCAGCCATCATTGTGCTGGTCGCATAAAGGACATGCACATTTTGATTTCCCACTCATGAATCATATGGTGAAACCTGCTCAATTCATATATTGGTGGAATTCTCTTGTTATGGTAAGTCATCATAAAATAAAAGTTTCTTTTCCTTTGGTACTAATAATTTACTTTTGGTGGTTAGTTTTGAGTTGGATCAGCTTCCTAAAAGAGCTCACTCCCTAGGCTCAAAAATGTGAATATTAGGAGAGTGGAGAGAGAGAAAGCAAAGAGGCTGAGAATAATGAAGGATAATTGTATCACAGAGTGTTGGATATAGGTGACATTAAGCTGAGATGGAATTACATGCTTTATTTCCTGTATTTAATAGAACCCATCTCTGATTCCATGTCAACACCCAGCATATGAGGACAGCTTGCTTTTTGCATAATGTAGATTATACATGACAATGACTTTACATTAGGTGTTTTGTCATACACTTCTTTTTCCTCATGTTAGAAAAACAAATATTTACAACAGTAGAAGAAGTTTTTCAGCTCCCTATGTCTGTTAGCTGAGAAAAAAGGGGAGAGGAAGTTATTTCTTTATTTTCCTTTACTTCTCATGAGAGTGCGCATTTTTGAGTAAAACAGAATTGGCTTCAGTGAAATACTTCGTCTTGGAAAATGGAATACTTCACATCTCATAAATTACTTCTCTGATCTGAAATAATTATATAATTATTTCTTCAAAAAGAATGAATGCAGTAGGCTCTTGGATATGGGACCAAGTATAGATGATAATAATTCTAAGATCTTGATATAGCCAAATAAAGAGTAATTAAGGAAGTTCCTCTGCTCTCTCTGCTACTTCATGATTAAAGAAATGATCTGTACATTGATAGAACATTATTCTAATAATTTTTACTTTGGACAGCCAAAATAGGTAATGGGATTTTAAAATTTCTACTTTCTATCAGAGTGAATGAGTAGTATGTTATCAGTACAACATCACACCATTTTGTAAAGCTAATAATATGAGCAAATTACTCCAGTAGAATAAAGTATGCAAGACCTTGCTTTTCTGTTTCATCAGATTATACAGTACCAGAATATAATGTATAATTAGATCAGAGCTTTTCAAGCAGCAAAAAGCACATTTGTCCATTGACCCTGAGACTCACTTGGTTAGAGCTGGGTGCTAACAACATGAGGGTTCTGCATTCAATCCAGTACAGACCTTTCACTTAGAAATTGGACTTGATGATCCTTGGGGATCTCAAAAGGATCACCTTTGCAACACAGAATATTTTTTGATTCTGTAATTTATTCTGCAATTTCAGGATAAATTAAACTTCTGCAAAAGTAACTCAGTTTAATGGTCTTATTTTGCAATACTGTGCATATATATATATTTTTATATATATATATATATATACACATTTTTTTGTTTTAAATATCAAAATAGAGACAATAGCACTGGCACCATTTATCTTTCATGGAAGGAATGCACAAAAGTCCTTTTGCTTATTTTGCTCGATCTCACAACAGATGACCATCTGGGTAACTACTGTACATGGTGCCAAAAAAGCAGTTAACCCCTAAAATAAATAAATAAATAAAATTAAAATGAAAACCTGCCAATAGTGTGTAATCATAGGTCTCAGAGTCAAATCTAAAAATGCAGATCAAATATTGACTGTCAAGGAGATTATCTTGCATAATTGTCTTGTGCTAGGAGGACCAACACCCCCACTGCTTGATGCTCCTCACTCACTTTATGCTCCGTGCACTTTATGCTGGGTTTTATCAAGTTTTACCTGACTGAGAGGGCAGGGTGGATTCTTTTCTTTCAATGCTATATTATGGACAGATGATATAAACAGTAAGTCAATCTCTGGTCTCATTTTGCTCATCAAGACAGTTCAATTCTCATGATTTCAGTTGGAATTGCACATCCTTGAAACCACTGAAAACCAGGCCTTAATCCATCTGAACCTTGTCTGCTTTTCTGAAAGAATAAAACAAGTTAAAGTCAATGGGGTTGGTTCAGGGACAAGCTGCAGCTCTACAAAACTCCAGTACTGCAGCTGAAGGATTAGATGGACTTGATGATCCCGAAGGTCTTTTCCAATCTCGGTGATTCTGTGATTCTGTGAAGTGCTGTAAAACTGTAAATTGTATTAAAGTGCATTTGTCTTGCTGGCTTTTGTAATTTTATTTGTATTATCCAGTTTATCCTGTTCATTCTTTTCTGGGAATGGAAATAGCAATTGCTGTCCTCTTTGAACACTGTTTTTCCTGTATTTTTTTGCAACTGAGTTGGAAAATGCAGTTTTTCAGTAAAAAAACCTAGTTGTTCCCTCATATTTAATAGAGTAATCTACAAAAAAGATGTGTGAAACAAATTTGTCCTTGTTTTACTTTCACTATCTAATAATTACAGAGTACCTGGTTGGAAGGAACCTCAAGGACCCTTTGTTCCAACCTTTCTCCCCAAAAAGATGGTGTAGAGAAGATGGTCCAGCACCCAGGCTGGCTGAATCTTAAAGGTGCCCAATTTCAGGGAACTCATCACTCCCTTGGGAGATTATTCCAATGGCTGATTGTTGTCTTTGTGAAGAATTTCCCTCTTGAGACCTGCCACAATCTCTCCAGGAGTAACTCACGGTTCCCTCTCGGGGCATCAAGTGGGTGCCTCAGTGTCCCTTAACAGAGTCGCTTTCTGCCCTTCTGTTGTGTGCTACTGCTGCAGTTTCTCCTTGCACATCTGGCTTGTGGGTGTCTACAGCTGCCGAAGCTCCCTGTCTGTGTTTGCTCGCAATGCTGGGGGGTGTGGGCAGGAGCAGAGTCCTACTTGTGTGGGTAGCACATTTCCTTACCCTTTCTAATCTAAGAAAAACCCCAAGACTAAGAAAAACCCTCCTAAGGCATTAGATATCAGTTGTCATGAAAACTGCTCTCCCTAATTCTTCAGTGGCAGGGAGCCTACAGATTTCTCAGTGACAATACAGTGAAGTTTTGGAAGGTATTTGATTTCATTGAATGGTGCCTCTGCATTTTCTTAAAATCAGTTTCCTTCATGAAGTCTTAAGTTAGTTCAAAACAATACCAAATGATGTATCCAGTGTATCTAGTCACCTTAAGACTGGGGGAAGATCAGAACACTCAAGATTTAGCTACATATTTGATCTTGTTTTATATTTTTTATTGCTTGCTTGTTGATAAAAGAAAAAATCTTTAGACTGCTAGGCTTTAATCTCCCTTACTCAACTGTTACAATGTGCTCAATACTGATTAAAGCAATTTTTATTTCATATTCAAAATTTTCCTTCATATGAAAGCTGTTTTGAAAATGAGCAGTGAAACCAAGCTGTTAGAAACAAACCTGCATTTTCCAGCAAATCCATGAGTAGAGGAAGATTTTTTGAAAATCTTACTCCCTGAAAAGCAAATTTTTTTAGTTCACAAGCTTAAAGTTATTCCTGATATTTCTCCTGACAATACCTCAGATTGTTACTTCTGACCATACATTTTATCATTTGGATACTTGTAATGCATAACTGGAGGGTGGTGGTAAAAACCCCAACAGTTTTAATCAAGGTTGGATTATAATTTTCTGCAACACCTGTTCCAACCAGATGCCTCTGACTGTTGAATGTGATTCTCTGAGTTCTCATAAATTGCACAATGAAATATTTTTGAAATGAATGGCCAATTCATTGTAGTTTTGCCAGAGTAAGTGCTGAATAACAAAACTGTAAAATATTTGAAATATATGCTCAGGCTACTGCAGAAAAAATAAGTGGCAAATCTTGATAATGAAAAAGAAAGCACTCATTTTGGAAGTCTGAAAATCTTGTTTGCTCTAAGACACTGCAGTGGCTATTCTCACTGTCAAGGACTCTTTAGAGAAAGGATTATATTTATAACTGAGTCCTGCTACTACCTAATTTTAAAAACATTTTTAGTGATTTTTAATTCTTTCTTCCTGAAACTTTCTTCCTAGAGGTATGACTCCCATTATTTTTGCATCTCCATAAATAAAGGCTCTGCATCTGGAGAGTAGAAACAGCATATCTGCATAAAAGTAAGGATGAAAAGCAGCAGCCAATGGAGAGAGCAGGGTAGGGTAGGGGAGATTCTTCTAAAATCTTAGATTTGTGTGAGAAAATGATCGCACTTCAATCTAGTGATCTGAAGTCTCAACAAAAGGTGCAGTGTTATTTCTTGGTATAGAAAGGATCTAGGGGAATCTTGGTCTTGCTGAGAACAATTTTGCCTGATTTGCCCGAACTTCCTCTGTAAAAGTCTGAAAGGGCCAGGAAATTTTAAAGGCTCAGTGTGCTCCTTTCTGATTGTTGCAATACATGTTTTTTCATCAGAGAGCTTCTGAACTGCATCCTGGAGAATAATTCCTCTTAAAATGTTGTGAGTTTGCTAACTGTAAGGCTTATTTAACATTTAAAGCTCCACTGTCTCAGTCTTTGTATACAGTTTGTATACTGCCCAAATTATTCTAAAAAACACTCAGCTCTTCTCCAAACAAGGGATGGTGCCTTGCAAAATCAGTTGCATGGGTATTTTAAAAGAAACCAAATTTTACTGTTTCAATTGTTGTTTAAGTTTATTCAAACTGTGGCAAAATTTACACACAAAGTTGTGCAAGAAATAAGACAAACTGTAGTACATCTGTATGTGGCATGTGCAATATAGCAAATCCTATGTAAACACAGTTTATTTGAACTAAAATTTATATCCAATTAGAAGTTCCTTTATAACTTTTCATCCCTATTATAATCATAAATGCTTTAAATCCTTGCAAACCATCTTTGGTTTTGAACCTTTGCAGTCTTTGCATTCTAATTGCTTGAATTGAACTAGCAATACAACCAGACAATGGAAAACAGCTCTGAAGGATTCAATCCTTCTGACAAAAAAATAAAAAAACCTACCTTAGATCAAATCTTGAAAATTATTTAGAAAAAAGAACTGCAAGCATCAAAAGTGATGAAAAACAGAGCAAAACTATGAGTTTCAGACTTTATTTATAATGAGTTATAGATTTCTAGGGACTGCTGTTCTAATTCAATTTGATAGGTTTTTTTTTGAAACATTTGAAGTAGTGTGCTTAAACAACATAAATATCATTCTGGACACAACAAAAAGGGAAATAGGAATTATCAGATGACAGGATAGACATTCCTGTTAGTTTGGAAATCTCAGGGTAAATATTCTAGCCTCTGGTATGTGCTGTGCAGAGATGACACTGTGCAGCCTGAATAAAAGCAGGGATTTTAAAAGAGAAAGCTAGACTTAATCTTATGTAAATCTGATGGAGGTAGCACAGGGTGCTAAGTCAAGTGACTGCAGCAAATGAATATTGTGGACACCTTTCAATAGATCTTGATGACAAATGTTTTCATTTACCAATACACTTGTAATTTGCCTGGCAGTACTTTTGCCAAATGTAAAGATGTCTGAAATTAGTGGGATAATAACACCATCCTCTGAGACTTGTAATGGAAGAAAGATCTCAGGCACCGTATTGAAATTCTGAGCAGTAGCAAGGCACTTCTCACACAGGAGTCACTTGGTCGTAAAGAGAAATTGCAGCAGGGAGGAATGAAATGAAGGCAAACAGACAGCTAGTACCTGATGCTCTGAGCAAATACAGTGCATAGGCAGGAGCTTGGCTCTGCAGTGATACAGCTCAGGAGGCAGGGAAGGCATCGCTGAGCTTTCTGTAGGAAGCTGCAGTGCAGCGCTTTGTTACTCTTGTCACAATCTGCTCAGGTGAAGCGAGCCGAGGGGAGCAGGTGCAGCAGGGTGATGGGCCAGGCAAGGAGGCTGTGCCTTGAATACAGCATGAGGCACTGAGCAGCTGCCTTTGAGAAGCAGCCCTTTCAACAGAAACTTTGAAAGCATTTCTTTCAGAGGCTGCACTGCACAGCTGCCCTTACTCCCATTTTCTGCAGCACAATCAAGAATGCATCTTACTGTTGACAATAGAGATGCCTGAAGACTCTAAAAATGGTTCCTATGTATACATATATATAAACACAGTCACTGTAAGCTCTATAAATGTATGTAGTGTAGATTTTATCTAACCCTCTGTAATAAAAAGTGGGTATTTTCTCCTCAGTTTTTAAAATTTACCAGAGGAGCATTTAGGTGATTACTTATGTCCTGGTTTCCCACAGTTTATGCAAGTCTCTTACTCTAAAAAATTAGTAAGCAATAAAACAAGATTGTCAATCTTCTTTCACTGAGAATCATTTTTTTATTAAGGGTCTGTCTCTGTTCAGGGAAATCCTGCTGGGCATGCTTAAGCCCCACTGACTTAAAACTCAGCACATACTCAGATGTTTTCTTGAACAGGAGCCAACACTGGCTCTAACATGACATCTAATTGCTTACTAGTATGAAAAAATAGTTCACAATCCATCTGAAGTTTTCAGTGGTGATTATTTGCACTTCTTAGAGCAAGGCTTAGAGAGCTTGCAAGATCAAGCCCCTTTAGCTATACCATTCTTCTCAGGTCTCTGCTCCTCACAGAGATCAAGGAAGCCAGCTTTAAAGACACTGAAAGGTACAGCTGCAGTGACATATGTCCTGATATGAAGATATGTTTTCCTGCCTAATCTCTTATTACTGTGAAATTGAAAATACAATACACATTTTCTCCAGCCTAGGAAGGTATGATTTTATTGGTTTAACCTCACTGAAAGTGAAATGTTTCATGTGAAGGTAGTAATTTACATGATTTAATAGTTCTAACTTAATGGTTAAGAATGCATTTTGGTTTGCAGCTATGCCTTTTATAAATGAGAGACAGATTCTTTTTTTTTTTCCAATGCAACTTATTCTGTGTATTGTACAAAGTAATTTTGGGGAGCAAAATTTTCTCTGTATTTTCTTTTCTTGTCTCATTTTGTAAATTAATATGAGGTTAACAAAGATGCTCACAAATTCCCATTTCTAATTATACAGCTACTAGAATCATTAACTTCCTGTGAGACTAATGAGCTAACAATGCATTGAATTTTCTTCCATTAAATATTTGTGTTGATGTTTCTGTAGTTTGAGTAAATTCTATTTGGCATCTGTTCAAAACAGACTTATTCCAAAGTATAAATTATATAGGGCTTTGTTTTGTGTTAAGGACTGTTTTATTTTTTTCTTGTTGCTGTTAAACCTGTCTGATTTACAGAAGATTAATGAAATTTAATAGTTTGGTTTTAATATTCTGTATTCTTTTATCATTGTTATAGCCTGTGAATATCTATTCAGTGAAGGATTACAGTATGTTTTCTTTTTCTTTGATCAGAAACAGTTAAATATGTCTTTTATGGCACTATTAGGAATTTGAAAGATCAAGGTGGTGTGTGCAATGAGCCAGGTGAAAATTCAGTTTACCTCCAAAGTAGTGTTCACTCCTTAGGCTGAAATTTCCACTCGATAATATGCAAAACTGTGGTTTTTGAAACATATTAGTCCAAAACCTTTAGAATAGCTGCACAACTCTTTGACTGAAAGACTAACAGAGCTAGGATTTCCATTAATCTCCTTCGTATGAATGACAGGTTTTGCACACATTGAAGTGACACAGAAACAGATCACAAAGTATGAATGGCTAGTGTGGCACCTTCTCTTTATGCTTGGTTTATCTGTTGGCAAGCACAGCCAGGGAGGTGTTTCACAGAGGGCTAATGGGACTGAAAATGTGTCTTTTTCCAACACAAATGGCTTCCCAATTAAAATACTTTCTCCCTACATATTTTGATACTTTTTTATGCTTTCATTGTCACAGCTACAAAGCCTTTGTGTGTTTAGGTATGTGTTAATTCCCTTTGATTTCTGTAAGGAAATGATCAAATTAGAGCAGAAAATACTTTTGAAGATTCCTCATTATTTTGTAACTTGGCTTCTTGTGGAAACGATGCAAAGACAAACTCACTTTTTCTATGGATGAGTCCTTTCCTTTTGAACTTAATGAAGGATTTTCTACATTTTTTTAGCAGGGTGATTATAGAGTCAAAGGTAATGATGTTCTTATTAATTTTTACAAATATGTGGCCAAGTAGATTAGGCAGACCATGTCAGTTTCCTGTCTGAAGAAAAGTTTTCAGACACTCTAGCAAAAAGAAGTACAGATACCATGAGAAAAAGTTTCAATCAGACCTAGCCCCTTGAATAGGAAGTTCATTCAAAGTCAAGGTACTAATGCATGTAAAATGTTGTTTCACCCGTTCTAGAGTTGATGAACAGTTTGATTTGCTTTTTCAAGGGGATATATTATACAAGGGTGATTTTTATAAATATTTTCTCTGCAGAACTATAGCAGAATTCATAGCAGCACTCAGGACTGACTGAAAGAGCAGAAGAAAAAATGATCATCATAAAAATCCAAATAAGTACAAATGACAGTATATTTACAAATATGTCCTTACTGATTATGAATTCAGAACATATCCAAATTCTGACTATTTGTTGATTTTATACAATTTTGCAGAGGTTCAAAATGGCATTACACTGACTAATTATCTTTAATCAGTACTCTAGCTTTAGTTCTGTCATTTGCCATGTAAATATCATTAATCTTGTCATCAACCTAACACTTTTTTCTTCAGCTACAGAAGGTCACAACTTCAGTTGAAATTGATTCTAATCTTGATTTGGAAGTCTACTCTTTAATATGCATAGAATAGATGTTAGACAAAAAGAACTCTAGTCTTCTCTTTTACTATACATCATTTTGTCATTTTGATTTAGGAATTCTAAAACGAATGCTTTTCCTAAATTTCATGAGAGAAATCTTTCTAAAAAGATGTTTGACTTGATGGTTCAGCTCCATGCAAACTACTATAACAACTGTTTTCATTTAAATATACAGTGGAGAAGAAAGTAATCCTCCTTACATCTTTTCAGCTGCCAAAAGTGACAACTTTCCCAGCCACCACCTGGGAAATGGAAAATACAAAATTCTCTCTTTAGTCTGCCTGAAGATGCTTTATTACCAGATGCCCAAGAAAGCACTGGGTGAAATCCCACAAATTTTACAAGAAAATGATGGCAGAAAAAGATCTGTGTTAGTGCTATTGAGTACAATACATTTCAGCAGTCATTGTGTTAATTTTTGGTAGATCACTTTCCTATCACAGTTGCTTGATTTTGCAGAAAAGAATAGTTACAGTATTTGAAGACAGGAAAGACCTAATGATGTTATTTCTCCAGCTTTGCCAAAGTACTAAGTAGATTAATTTACAGTGCCATATATAGTATTAAACTGACATTAGATTTAATCTCAGCTAAAAGGCCAAGGAGAATGGGGTGCTCGAAGTGAAACTCCAAAAAAAGAAATATATTATTCTCATTTTAATAAAATTAATTCTGTCTTTATATAGAAATATGTAACTATGCAACAGTGAGCACAACTGCAGTTAATATTTGTGTGACCTTCAATATTATGGTAATTTATTTAAATGTTCTTTGTTAATTAAAATATTTCACATAAAAGGCAACTAACTTCTACCAATTAATTATATCTTTGAAATTTTGGAGTGATCAATTATCATAATCAGCAAACATTACAGAAATAAAATAACAAATGAGTTTGAAATGCCAAGTGGTCTGTTTTTGGCTTGTTTTTTATTTCTAATTTAATGGAATAACTATTTTTAAAATGCAAACAAATTGATGTGTTGTTCAGGTCTACATAAATAATAATAGAATCTTCAATAACAAGGAAAGTAATATTTTCAAAAATCTTACTTATTACAAACTTCAAAAAGTATGTGCAATACTGTCATCGGTTAGGAATGGTATTCTCCAGTTTAGCACTCCCACTAAAAAGACCACCTGTCGCTCCCATCTCTACCTCTAACAGGAGACACAGAAAGCATGGATCAGGGCTTGAGAAAACAATTATTTACTTGAAAAAGCAATGCCATAAGAAAAAAGAGTAACAGCAACAATAATGATAACAGGAGCTATAAAGCAAAGAAAAAATTAACACATAAAATAAAATCCCAGGCTGTTCCACTCAGAAGGAACACCCTTCCCTGTGGAAGCCAGAGTCCCTTCCCTCCCACACCTGCAATGATATAAGGTGCTATAGAATAACACCTGGGCCCTGCCATGCCCCCTCCCAGCTACTGCAAAAAATTACCCTGACCAGGCTGAAATCAGGCAGGTTCATGTCTAATGTTGGGCAAATGTTCCACCTTTACAGCTGTCAAAGAACTCTCTGAGATTACTGTTAGGTAACTAAAATACAAATGAAGCTTCTTGAATGAAGCTTCTTGATTGTTTGCCTCAAACAAGGAAAAAATCCCCAGAAATATTTGTCTATTCAATATGTTCTTCAAGAGTGAACAACTGCTGCAAGATAAAGATGACAATATATGATCAAAATATGAAAAAGATCAGAAAATATTGTGCTGCCTTAAGATATTCAGTGTTTTCCAATAGTTAGACAACTTGTTGGACAGTTTTAGTATACTATTTGCATAAGAACATCCCAAATACTTCAAAATAAAGTTTTAAAGGAATTTAAAAGTCTCAAATTTTTATTGGCAATGGATTTCAACAGCAAAAACTTTTTTTGACTTATATTTAGTAAGCACAGGATAAAATCTAGTAGCTATTTTTTTTCATTGTCCATGCTGTTACAGTCATGGAGCACATTCCAGAATGAGAGAAGTGGGAATAATAGTCCACTGATGAACATCTAAAACATACCTGGTTAGAAGTCTGCAAATGGGTTCAAGGATCTGCAAGCCATGGTTAATCTAAAACCTAACCATGAGCTACCCAACCATGTGCTCTAGATGGCATGGACTAGGAAAATGGACTATAATTTCCTAGGAAAAACTGCGATCCTTCCTTCCTTCCTTCCTTCCTTCCTTCCTTCCTTCCTTCCTTCCTTCCTTCCTTCCTTCCTTCCTTCCTCCCTCCCTCCCTCCCTCCCTTCCTCTACAGAACTGTAGTTCTTATCGTTACAAAATCTAACTCAAAATTTATTGCATAACAGATTCTTTACTTTTTTCCCCCTCTATAGTGCCAGCCATCAGCGTATTTCTGACTACTTTTCAGATGAAACAGACAACACAAACATAATCCCACTGAGAAATTAAGTTTTCTTAGTGAGAATGTTTGGGAGATCTTGCATTTGTACTCGGAGGCTTTAGATGTTGATGAAGATTGCAAAGGCAATACTGAGAGTGGTGATGTAATGTAATGTGTTTGAGTTTCTTTTCAAGTATGTGTGGAGTGACACATTTAAAGAAAAATATATATAAAGTTTAATTTACTCAGTACTTTAACGTGCTTTTATGGATATTTTTCTTTTTGAAATGTTGTAATGTTAAACTTTTTACTAATAGTAAAACAGCCTCCCAGGTCTTGCCCTGTATGAAGTACATGACCTTTTGTGTTTATAGTTAGATGATCACAAGGAAGCAGAGCTGACATGACCATGACTGATGAAATTAAATGCATTTTTCAAACACTTCAAAATTGGAAAAACTTTTTAAAATTGCAAGAATTTTAGAGTCAAAAGGATGTTTGCAAAAGGGCCACAGTGAGTATGGCCAAGAGGTTCTAGCTAATAGCCATAGTACGTTAATCCTTACATTTATTAAAAAGAAGTAACATCTTCTTGTCAAATAAGAAAAACCACCAAAGAGAGCTGCCTTACCCTCACCTTGGTTCTTGAAATTAAATATGTTGGCTCAGGATCCCTTTTTTTAAACACAGATTTCTGTGGGTGATCAATGAGGGCTGAATGCTTTGATCATGTCCTCCTCACTGTGCCCACTCTTCATGTCAGAGATGAAGGGCAGGGAATTGTTACATTTTGGCAGCTCTGTGTCACCCCAACTTGCTCCTATTCAGGGAAATGCCCTGACTGGATGTTTAAACTGCCTTCTACCCTCATTTACATCAGCAGAAAAAAATACCAGTGACTCTGGTGCCAGAGTCTTTTTCTTCTTCAAAAGGAAAATCAAACAGCATGACTGAACTTGGAAGACTGAACAAGAAGCTCCATCTGAATAAAAAAGGACAAAAAGAGAAGAGAAAGTAGTTGATGCAAAAGTGTGTTTTTGTATTTGTGCTTTGCACTTTGACTCCAGTGGATCCAGATATCCCTCTGAGTGTGACCTGAGAAAAATAGCCTCTATGTCGTGTGTCCTATAAAAGCTCAGCAAAGCCTTCCATTGCTCTGAAAAAGAAATGTAACATTTTAAATAAAGTAACTGATTTTCAACTGAAAGGAGAGCCAAGTCATCCTGACACTTTTCTGTTTCTTAAATATTCTTTGTGGGCAGTTATTTACATATATATATATATTTAATAGCTTACACATATATAAATTTTTTAAAATGTAAGTATATGTGATTATATATGTTCATTGTTACATTATTTTAATTTTTTGTTTTATTTATATACATAATTTTATGTATGCTTTTATGTATTTACATTTACATTTATTTCTTCCTTTACATAAAAATAATAAAATAACACTCTAATTGGATTGTAGTCAGACGTTACAATGTTCATGTACTACTGAAAAGGTTATTTCTTGTGCCCTGCTCCTGCAGACATTAAACCTTACCTTCTTAAGGCAAAAGCACTCAGAATATTTCCAGATCATTCAAAAAAGTTTAACTAAATGAAAGAGAAAAATATCTTAAAGAAAAGGCATATTAAAATAGCTGATATTTGCTGGGGTTTTTTGCTGATTTTCTTTTTTTTTTTATCTTTAGATAAAAATATCTGCATGATACATTTATTTGTTCTTTTTAGCTGCTGGCTGAAAGTGACAGAAAACTTTCCAAGTAGTTAGAAAATATTTCTTTTTCAAACTGAATAAATGTACATAACTTTTTTTTTACTTTCAGGAGGTTATTACTGGTTTGATGATAGCTGGTATATTTGGAAGACCAATGTAAAACGTGCAGCCATTCATCTGTCTTATGGTGACCAACATGACAACTGGACCATGCGGAGCTCACTGCCTGCTTCCCTCCTGCCAATGTTCCCATTTCACAACTGTCAAAAAGGAGTGGAGGACATACCAGCTTTCATTTTCAGGGCCAGTTTACTAAATCTGACATTCAATACCCAACACATATTAGAAGGATTCAAAGTCTGGACTTTCACCAGTGCTGCTGCTGTTATCAAGCAGAACTCATGCTGTCATCTCTTTAGTTCATGTCTTCTCTGAAGCTGCTCCTCTTTCTCCTTTAAAGGGTTTCTTCTGTAAATGAGGGGAAAAAGAAAAATTGCCCTTGGAATGGTGCAAACAATAAAGTCTGGCTTCCTTGAAGACTTTTTCAGGATGCCAAATCTACGTTTGAAAATGACGCATTGTAAGAATTGCTTCATGCTGGAATGAGAGCATCCCAACAAAAAATTGTGGTTATCATTGCTCAAATTTGTTGCAGTTATTAGGAATAAGTTTGGATATAAAGAAACAGTCAAGGTTTTTTCAACTCCTTTAACAAAACTGCTAAAAGCAAGCTACATTTCAGCCAAAGGGAAACAAAAACAAATTAAAGAATGACAGAGAGAGTGGAGCAGAGTAGTTACTAAAGAACTACTAGTAATAATAAGGGATGGCTTCTGCCTTAGAATTGCTGACCCACCTTTGTGGATGCCTGCCACTCTCCACATGGTGTTCCTCACTCTAGCTGCACCTGGGATAGGCAGTACTGCTGCTCAGCCTCATAGATATATACACTTCCTTTTATGGGCTGCAGTTTTTTTTTCCCCTGTCTAGCTTTACAAACTGAGGGGGTCTGTATAATTAGGTCAAGTACCTAAACTAAGCTTTTGTAATCCTTTGCACACTCTAGAAGGGAATGTAACAAGGTCTACTCTATAGATTAGAGGAATGTAACAAGGTCTACAAGGTATAGATTATATTTTCTTCATCTCCTCAGTTCTTTTGACATTCTTCTCATCAAATGATGACAGTTCTGTGTTTTCTCTATTCCAATCAAATCTACAAATTTTACATTTAGTGATAACACTTGTATTTTACTCTAAGGCTAAATCTAAACCAAGAGGTTTCAATAATGAAGAGAAATGGAGAACATCTTTGAACTTGAATGAACTACTGTCCAGGTTGGCCAGTCATGAGCACAAAGGAAAAAAGTAGGAATGAGAAGAAAACTTCTTAGAATAAAGTAATCTCACAATATTATTATTATCATTTCAACCTATTTAAAAACTAACAAAGTAATTAAAAATCAGTTGAATTGTGATTAGTAGTCAGAATTTTCCTACTGGTGTGCAGTAGGAGATGAATTTGAACCTGTAGGATTTACGATCAAAATGTCAAATGTAGCATGAACAAGGATACACACCAAATAGCATCTTTGTTTTTATGAGGCATATCCCTGTGACTTTCCCATGTGGAAAAAGCTACACAGGTGCTAAAATAGTTTGTAGAAGCAGTCGGGAGCCTGCACAGTCCTGTAGCCATCACAGGACTTTAACAGACATCCACAACGGGAAGTCCAAAATAGATACCAAATGCCAAGCTTAATTATTGTTATTTTCATTGAAACAGTGCTTTTGGATATTATTTTGCTGGTAACTAGTTGTAAAATTTTTATGGACAAGAGAAAGTTGTCTTCTCATGTTTTCAAACTATTTTGATTGTTGACTAATAACCATATAAATTTGATGGATTAAAGTGCCACTAATAAAATAACAAAAGAAATGTTTTGTTTGTTGCTCATTTATAAGGAAGTGTATATTTATCTTTAGCTTATGAAAAGATATAATTGTGAGCACACATTGTTTACCTTCCAGGCATTTGGAAAGCAAGTGAATATTGAGAGGATGTTAGAGGAATGCTATGCTGCTTTATGACAGCCTTTATGAGGACAGGCAGATGTGATGGACAGATGGGTGGACTAACAGAACTAAATGCGTTATTAGCTGCTCAGACATTTACTGAATGTCAGCCAAAACTACTGAATCATAGTAATTGACCATTGTTAAACATATCCCATGGGGAGAACAGCTACATGCATAACAAAAATGCGTAACATTTTGGGTAAGATACAGAGACAGGAAAATGATTGTACCCACTCATATAAGCCACACCATAAAGAGCTGAAAAAGTTTGTTTGCTTTTAAAAGGTCTATGTGAGTTTCAATTAATCATCTGCCTACTTAATATAATACTGTTTTCGAAGTATTTATATACTTTTAAATAAAGTATATAAGGAATAGAAATATATTTGTATTCCTTCTACACATCAAGAAAAGCAATATCTGGAATTTTTATTATGTCCTTTAATCAAATAGTTTAGTAACTTTTGAAATAAAGCCCTTATAATCTCTAACATTTATTTCATTCCTCACTGAAGTGCAGCCACCACAAATGGAATGCTGTATATGTCTAACAGTATTCAGCATAGGGCTGTTCCTTGTAAAGTGCTAAATCATAATGATTTGTTCTCTGGTATCTGCTGATGGATGAATTAAATCACTGACTATATTTACAGAATAAATAAAAATGTATTTTTTGTCCTCACCCCCTTTGAAATTAAACTGCACCTCACTAATATGCAGAGACTAATTGGAAGAGGACTGCAGCACCTCTGAAGGAGGTCATAGTGTGAATCACACCACAACAGTGAGTAATACTTGGGAAGAAAAAATGATCTGCCTTCTAACATGACAAGAATGATTTGCAGATAATAATAGAGGGAGTAAAGGCCAGTCTTTTCAGTTACCCTTGGCTTCACCTAGGACAAAATAAAAAATCACTTCAGTTGCTGTGAGCTACTTGCCTTTTTCCTAATCATTATTGCTTAGTTATAACTTAGTGATAAAATCTGTCATTACTGACTTTATTGACATTAAAGTTGATTTATTTGCATGCCTGGTGAATAAGAACTGCATTATGCTGGCTTTCAGATTGCTTGCGTACTCAAGATAGTAAGTGCATCACTGACTTAATTGTCTTTTGCTGGTTCACTTGTTCTCTAATCTCAGTTTGAAAATAATATTGGGTCAAATTCAACCTTGGCATAAGTCCACTGACTTCAGTGGTAGTTCTCTAGAGAAGATTTTGATCCAGAAGAATCTGAACTGTCTACATTTGAAAGCTTTTATTTCCTGCTATTGTATAATGTGTTAGTCAGAAAACAACACTTTTTCCTTCTGAAAAATTAAGTAATATATTCAGTTTCTTGAGTATGGGTTCATCTTCCTCTATTTTAGGGTCCTTATATTAAAAATTTCAGCATTTGCACCTAATTTCCTGTGATATATGTTTATGGTAGAAGAAAATAGAAACTAAATACCAATTGAGAAAATACAGTTTCACTGTAAAACAAATAAACTACAAATAGCAAGATTTAATTCCTCACATAACCAAAGATTTCTATAATGAGCTATTCCAGGAAAAAAAAGAAGTTTTTTTTTTTTTTTTTTTACTGTTTTTCCAACAGTTTCTTTTCTCTTTCTGGGGAGTTATTTAAAAATACATTTTGGTTCATAGTAATCTGTTCAGCTATTTACTACACCCATGTTCAACAAATCTGAGCAAGACAAAAACTGGGAAAAATTATTTCCATTTCACGATTTGGTTTGGTATCCCAGCTTTGGACTTTCAGCCAGCCCTTCTGAGATGCAACTATTCATACTACTCACCTTCACTTGGACTTTAGTGTTAACACAGATGACATTGACCAAAAGTGCTCAAAATAAATGAACTCTCATGAGTAACTGAAAGGACACCCAGAAAACAAAACCTATGAATTATCTATATTAAGAATACCCAGAGGCCCTTCAGGCAAACATGAAAATAGAAATTCAAGCTGAATCATTGCAGCTTTTCAAAAATAACTTGAGATTTCAGATCCAAAAATATCTACTACAGTGTCTTCAGTGATGGAAAAGGCAACATTTTGACCTTAATTAAAATTCATACTTTCTTGAGTATTTGCAAAGAGTAAATGTGAAATTTCACATAGAAGTATGTTTAAAATGGAACGCTGTTGACTGCATGTGTGAAGTGCTTGTTTAAAGATTTTCAGTATTAATAAAAAAAATTTGTCTGATGATAAAAAATAAGAATACCTCTGCATTGCAGGGACATTTACTTCATTCTATTTGCCAAACAAATTCTCACTGAATTGCACTGGAGTTTTTTCTCTTCATAAAACTAATTTCTGTCTCTTTAGTGGATATAGCAAGATGAAGTTTACTGAGATAGTGAGAAACATTTAATTAAATACTTTTGCAATAATTAATAAACATATTAAGTGGCTTTTCTACTGAAACTTCCATTTCTCAAATTTTCTAGCCAAGTACAGTTAATCGCCTAACCTCCAGGATTTTAATCTTTTTTTGCTGATCTTTAATCAACTATTATCTGATTATTTTAAGAGTGCTCCCTGTGTACCTTTATTCTACTGCACTAAAAAAGTCTATGGTTGTTGACTCTAAGAGATTTTTGGTTTCTTGTTTGTTTGGTTTATGGTGCTAAAGGTGCAGATCAAATTAATTTTAAGATACAGCTGGAGGAAAACTCAGAATGTCATTTAATTTTCTTACACCTGCAGAGAAGAACAGTGGGATATTTTTGATAGATGCTTGTACAAGGACCAGTGATGGAGATTCCACAGTCTCCACAGCAACACAGCAATGTTCCACGAGTTCATTATCCTCTTAAAAAGATTTTTTAGTGCTCTGTGAAAATCTTTCCAGTGGAACTGAAAGAGTTTATAATTGTTTTTATGCCCTAATCATAATAACCAGTGCAATGTAACAATAGGCAATTTAGATGTATGTATGTTAGTGTGTGAATAAACAAATAATTTTTTGGCATGACTTTTGAATTTGTTGTCTTTTTTGCTTTGTTGGGTGAAATTTGTAATATGAATTATTATGAATCACTATACTTGCTCATTATTTACAATAATTTTACAACAAAATTCCTGTATCATTTGCATCACAAAATTATGGCCCTAACTGTTAAGTCATCCCCCATATCTTATCTTCATGTCCTTTTGTATCATCTCTAGAGCTTTTCTAATGGCAAACGGGAAATCCACAAAAATGTAGTAACATATTTTCAATATTCTATTGTTTTTCAATAGAAATTAACATTTTATTTGCTTTATGTTTTAATTTTTTTCCTAGATTCATTGAAGAATTAAATACATTGCACATAAAATGTTCCTTAAATATATTGCCCAGCATTAAACTATTTTTTTCTTAGTGATCGATGTTGATGTAGGAGGTGTCAATATGGATAAATTAATGTAAAGTAGCCAAATCCAACATTCACCTCTGCCTTGTTTATGCATGAAATACTTTGTTGATTTTTAAATTCTTGACCTACACAATTTTCAGAAAGAGATTTCAGTCAGTCTTTCTATTTATCCTTTACTTGAGAACATTAATAATTGTGTAATAAATGTGTCAAGTACCACTACTGTTAGAAAGAATACAGGGGCATCTCTTTATTAACCTTCTTCCATGTTGAAAATGAACACTTATATCTATTCTTTGTTTTCGTATCTCTGAGACATTTTCTAATATGAAACAGAACTTTTATAATTTATTCTGTAGCTCCTGTTTCCTTAATAATCTCCTGTGAAGTATTTTTTCAAAGACATCTTAAAAGTCCAATTAAATTATTTTTATTAATGGGCAATTCTTTTTCTATTAACTCTTTGCTGTGTTTTCTATATCAATACAAAGCACTTGGATGTACT
This sequence comes from Melozone crissalis, assembly GCF_028551555.1. NCBI lineage: Eukaryota > Metazoa > Chordata > Aves > Passeriformes > Passerellidae > Melozone > Melozone crissalis. Next base: position 28,921,280 of record NW_026535796.1, on the reverse strand, counting down.
CCAGAGTAAGTGAGAAAGCTGGTGCTTTCTTATTTATTTTCAGTTTAAAAAGTCCTAGTTTAGTTTAGGTGGGAAGGTTCAGATTCTGGTGTCCTTCATTATTTTGAGAAAGATGGGCATTGGAAGCATTTTTATTGTACAAGTTAACCAACCCATTTTCTTAAACATAAGAGGACTTTTGCACATTTCAGGTGGGCAAAATAATGGAAGATGAACTATTGCCTAGGACAACTTTATTTCAGTACCCAAACTTTTGCTATGTTTTGTCATGACAAACTTTGATCATCCAAACTTTTCAAATTAAGTGCAATACTGAAAATATTCCTAATAACAATCTTAATGCAATAAATTTTACTCATTACAGGAAGGAATGCCTTTAAAAATTGTTTTAGTTTGCTTGTAGAGTTTTAAGTAGGTGGTCATTCTTGCAGGATCATTATAGTACTCACAAACTCTTGTCTAGAATTTCATCTAACTCAGTGGTCTATCAGATTAATTATTAGTCAGTATGTCTTCAAAGGTATTTACTTTGCTGTGAACAGGAAATTGTGCTTCAAAAGTTTTTGAAGTTCCTTAAATGGATGATAAATAGCTTGCTAAGTACTCTGATTTCAAGAAACAGTGAGCAGAGTCAGTCTGCATCTACATCAGATGAAATTATAGGTCCTTAGTAGAGGCAGGAATTCATACCTGTCACGCCCATGAAACTCAAAATAAGATGTGTCTAAGGCAGCAGCTCAGCAGTTGAAGGTGGCTTTCCAGGGTGTCTTTAGAACACAACACAATTTTCCTCAAGGCACCCTTTTCTGAATCTATCCAATGGAAAAGCATTTTACACCCAATGTGTTCTTTTAATGTTAATTTAGGAAATAAGTTGCACTTTAAGAAGGATTTTTGCTCTGTGATCCAAGTGTATAAAAAAACTATATAACTTGAAATATTTTATACATGTTTATACTCATTTCCTTTTGTTCCGCAGTATTAGTGCAAACACAAAATACAAACCTTATATTTTTTGTTCTAATTATAAAAAAAATAAAAAAAAAATAAAATAAGCACTCTGTTTTGGAAAAACATCTTTCTGCAATAAAACAAGCCTTCTTAAAAAATAAACTTAGTCAAATAGTTACACGTAGACCATTTTGTCGCCTTGAAAAAAGTCAGAAGAATATAAGACAGAACAAATCTAAAATTTGACATAATTATTTTCAACATTTTCTTGGGGAAAAAAAAGAAAAAAGAAAAAAGAAGGGAAAAATCTATTTTGAGAACTTATGTTAAGACCAGAATGTTTTCAGCATATTTTGTTTTAAAAAAGTACTACAAAAAGTAAAAGTTATTGTGCTGATATATAGCTACCACATTTGTACTGACAATGACTGGGCACAGATATAATATTTCCCTATGGTTATTCTCATGGAAAAAAACCTCAAGGAAAAAGAAGGAAATTTCTTATCTGTTGTAGTGCGTTCGGTTATTTTATTTAATTGCTCCCCCATTCGAGGTATTGCTCCCCCTATTTTGTGTAAAATGGTTCTGCCCTCCCCAGTTTTCCCACCACAGCCCTGCCAGTTATGTTGTTCCCTTAGCAACCCTTGCTACGTGTATTGTCAATCTTTTAGGTTATATAATTCCTCCTCCCCCTTTTTCCCTTATATGTATACTTTTTCTCCTCCCTGGGTTCAGTCAATCACCCCCCCACTCCACCTAGTGTTCCAGAAGCTTCTCCTCTTTGGGGGTTGTGGTTGGCTGTGGTCCCGGGGGCCCTCCCATATTTCGTATCTATTGGGTTCTCTACTATGTCATTTGTGTTAAGTTCATCCCCTCTCCTCCCTCTATTGGTCTTTTGTAAACCCCTCCCTTATCCGCCCCTTCCCTTGATAACCCTACTCCCGACTCCATTTCGGGGGTCACTCCCTGGTTGGCATCATGGGTTTTCCAGTAAACCTGTTTGGACCCCAGCGAGTGTCCAGCTCCTTCCTTCCTTCTCGTCGTTTAGCAGCGATCTAGTCCGCAGCCAGCACAGCCCAAGGCCTTACGACGCCGAGGGGTGCTGGAAGGATTGCAGCTGGGTGTCGGCCTTAACCTCAGCTAGCCAGACTCTGACCTTGAGGTCCAGATACACCTCGCCACACTTATCCAATGGGAAAGAAGGACCTGCTTCTTGTGTGACAATGTATTATGTGTCCTGTGTTTGTCCTTCAACTTACAAATATATTACAAAGACTCCCACTTATTGGTGTTGGAAGACAACAGGAAAAGATGAAAGCAAAGATGCTACTGCAATGACAGCGGTATTCCTCCTCATGCTCCAGAGCAAGACACTAGGCAGAGCTCAGAGACTTTTCACCAGTGTGCCTTACCAAGTGTATGAAGCAGATGATTACACTGTCTTGTTTGCTACTTTGTGGAGGCTGGATTGCATGTAATCACTGATAGCCTCTGGTGCCTTATTAATGGGTGAGACTTTGCCTTTTATAATTTTCTGTTACTGTTTGTTCATTGGCTTTTCTGGTATTTCAATGAAGTAACAACATTTTTGTAAAGGCCTTTTTTTTTGTTTTGCCAGTTTCTAATATCTTTCAACTGGATTCTACAAAACAACAATGCGAGAGGATAATAGAAGTGGTTATAGCTCCTTACTGATATTGTAGGATTATCTAAACAGATTTGTATTATCTAAACAGATTTTCATTTCCACCAAAAATAGAATCCTTAATTATCTTTTATCTGCTAGTGATGTACTCTGTTGAGAAAAAGTATTTGTTCAATTCTAATTATTTAAGAAAGAAAGAAGCTCCAAGTAAAAGTTGTTTCCAATTTTTGTAGGTCTTTCCCCCCAAAACCCCACCACTTTAATTAAACAAACCTGAACATGTAAAATGCTTCCATCCCTATTGTCAACAAAATACAGTGTTGAGAGAGGAAGCTTGACAACTCTAGCTTTAAAAAGTGGGTTGAATGCAGTGCAGCTTCACAGATGACACTGAATGCCATATAATTGGGCCCCAGTCTATATTAGGAGAAAATTCTTCTGAAACCTGGTACATACAACATTGTGTGTTTTTAAGAAGTTTTATTTCTGTAGTTTATCACTGAATTCAAGGAGTACCTAATAAATATTAACAAAAATAATTTTTATTACTTTGGTTGGTAAAGCTCTAAGATTAATTCTATTTTACTACAGATATCTAGAAACAGACTTACCATCTGGTCCCAATACCTAATTTCAAGAACAGCATCAAGTTTAACTGTTTCTTCAAGAGACACTCTTAAATCAATTTTGCACTTGTAAACAAGAAAATTTCTTTCTTATTTTTGTCTCTAATAGCTATTTCATCTATTTAAGCTAACAGAACCTGAAAATGCAATTTTCTCCTTCATTCTCATGCGGGTCTTCTCTTATCTCAGGCAATGAAAATTGAATGTCAGTCTCATTTTAGTTAAAGTCAGTTTCACTTTTAAACTTGCCACAGTACAATCTCTGGGTTCTAAGTACTGTAACACAATTAAAAAGAAAACATACGTTATTTTGGAATTGTAATACTCTCTTGCCTGTAGGGTTTATGAAAGAAAGCCAAACAAAATCCCCTTCTATATAGTGAGAATGATTAGGAAAAAACCAGTAAGGTAGTGGAAAGGAGAGATAAGTTTTCCCTTGTTTTTTTTTTTTTTTTTCGGGGTAAAACACCTCTGTATAAAAAATATCCTCACTGCAAAGCAACTTATTGGACAGAGGGAGACTCTCTATTTGTGCTATTTTCTGTAAATACATTGTGCATAGCAGAAAAAGACAAACTAGAATGTGTTTTTAATTTAGTTAAGAAATTACAGAAGAGCTCCTTGTATGTTGAGACTTTCTAAGATGACTTTTCTATGACTAAGTTTAACAACATTTACAGAGGACATTACAAAATGGGAACATGGCCAATTTTCTAATAAAAATGTTGGTCAACACTTTCTTAACAAACTGGAAAAAGAACTAGGTGCTTATGGAAATAGAAAAAAGAAACTGTGACTCAAAATCCCTTTTCCCACCATGGGTGATGTCCATGGCGATTCATCATGATTAATTAAGAATTTTTTATGTACTTATTATTTTTACAGAGACATAATGCATGCTTTCATTTATAATTCGATACAGATAGTTGCATAGCTCATTCATCCACCAGAGATTGCAATTCTGCTTTCACAGCTGAAAGGTTCCATACAAATATGAGTTATTTATATGAATAAAATGGCTTGAGGCATATTGAAGTTTCACATGGACACATGGTGAAAATGACCAGGTACAGAAAGAATTTTGATATACACAGTGTTTCAGACAGATTATAATTTAAAATTCTGCAGGGAAGATACTGGCAGAATGAATAAATTTCTAGCTATGTTCTTTCCTTCCCTTAAAGACACTATATTTTGTCAGGATTTCATGTAACTCCTTCTGGAACAGAAGATGACTTGGTCTCTAAGATCGCTCTTAAACATTGACTGCAACAGTTTTCTGAAAGCTGAAACATGCTGGTAGAATGGCAAACAAACACATGGAACCTTCTAAGCCACTATTTCTCTCTGATCAGTTTTATTTCCAAATAATTTGCAAAAGAAAATGGCTGTACTGTTAATTCTTTTCTGGAATGGAGTAAAGTCTGTCATCCACTTCCACTTGAAAATTTTTTGCTTCACTTGCAGGAATCCTGACAAGTGTTACGATGGCATAAATCTCACAACAGGAATTAGTCTCACAAATGGACCAGAAGTTAAGTATTGCAATGTTACTCAACTCCCGATGCTTAATAGACAGATCAAAAAGATGAACAAACAATTACAGGTATATAGCTAAAATGTGGTATTCTTGTGCTTCCAATAAATATGGGTTGAAAACAGGAATGAGATATTGAAAGTACACCTGCACCGGTTGGGTACAGCAAAAGTCAGAGTTAAAAATATTAATGCCCAGGTAGTGCAAATATCTGTAATTTAGCAGACAAAGCTAAAAGGTCAAATGCTGAGGAACTGAAGATAGATAGCTGTAAATGGCTTGATATTTTTGCTCAACTGCTCTAATGATTTTTTCCATAATATTTCTTGACATATTTTTAGTTTTGAATGACTGCACATTTTTATGTGTGGTAGTAATATATTAAGTCCTCTCTGAGTGGTAATCTATATGAGATCATGAAAGTTACATGAAGCTTTAGTTAAAGCTAACTTTACCAATTCACCGCAGTTATAAACTTACTTCAGCAGTCTTTATAAACGTATTGCAAGAATTGGCAACTGAATAAAATTTGAGTAAAAGCTACACATTTTACTCAGGAATACTCAAGAGAATAACAAAACAACACAAATGCGACACAATTAAAATGTCCCTTTGGTACTTGCTTAATCTGAGCTTTTTTTCCAAGCTATCAAAATTTTTCCCCTTTGCTCTCTGTGTTAAAGTCATATGTGAAATTCAAACTTGGCAGTCTAAAATATGAATCTGATAAATCCAAAGGCTCCATTGTATCCTTCCACAGAATAATCTGTCTGGTCTCATATCAATGTCCATTGCATCTGATGCTGCAATAGAGAAGATTGGTACTTTCTTGCTGAAGGATTAGATGTCGTCAGTCTGAGTTTTAATTTACCAGAACATACAACATTCCACTAAAATAGAAAGAGTTAGTTTGAGTCAAGAAATACTCTATTGTATTGGGGTACACCTTCTTTAATGACCACTAGCAGTCAATTAGGCAGAAAATTCAGTAATACTAACTAATTAAACCTCTACCAGTTTTGTCTTTCAATAGATAAGGTTTAATAAAGTTTAATAACTCATCTTATTTGGGCGTTAAGTCATATAGTAGTAATCATACAGTAATGCATGATGAAAAGTATAGGGAGCTGTGTTTTATATGCATTTTACCAGAATTTATGTCTTTCAGTATTTTACCTCTTTTGAAACTTTCAGAGAAATCTCAGGTAGGAGAGAGAACTGATCCCCATGGAACTTTGTCAAATGAGAAAGATCTGGAATTTTCTTGGCACTTCGTGGGTACATCCCTTGGGAAGGCCCTAAATCATCTGAGCAATTCACTTGATTCCTGGCATTTCTCTCAGGTGGAAAAAAAGTGATTTTAGTGTTGAGAGAGTTAATGTTGCAGAACAGCTGTGAAAGACAAGAACGGATGTCTGCCCATCATCATTTATCAAGTCTACCAAGGCTGTTTCCTTCCCCTCTCCAAACATAAGAATAGAGGCTTCCAAGTGTTAAACATTTGTACCTGATAGATGAATTTCCAGTTGGCTAGGCTTTATTTAAGCGCTTTCTTCAGATCAGAGTGTAGCTAGGCTAGGAATAACATGCAGAAAGGGTTATTGTCCCCCGTCTATATTCTTTCCATATTTGCCAATGCTGAACAGGAGCTTCAGAGTAATTTGTGGTGAAAATTAACAGCCAATTATTAGCTATAGAAATCTACCCTACAAATCAACAATGGTGCCCATACTGATTCTTCTACAAAAATCACTGCAGTGTTTACCTACATAATGTCACCAGCAAGAAAAAAAAAAGCAAAATCTATTGAGTTATTAACTATTTTTCAATATATATATGTTAGAGAGAATTTGTTTGAGAATTGAGAAAACAAATTCTGCAGTGTTTTGCTTCATCACACTTTACAATTGGGAGTAGCAGACCTCATCTCTCTTAGATTAAAGTAGCTTCTGGTCTGATTGATTTCAGTTTAAACTCTTTTGTTTTATTGGAATTTCAGCAAACTCTGTTGCTTGCGAATACATGATGTTACTCACAGAAAAATAGGGCTGGTTATTTTTTGTTTCTCTGATGCATTATAATAAAAATTTCTACTAGTGCCTCCTAGCCCAGATTAGTTTTCTGATGTGCAGTTCTCATCCTAGCTGTTGTTCAGACACATATATTTTTTTAACTAAGGGACTTTGTAATTGTGGCATTTTAATATTCAGCATGTCTGATTGGGAAGTGATGAAACGAAAATGTAACATAGTGTTCCAGTAGTGAATAAAAAACACAGACTGATCAATAACATAATGGGAAAGAAGTGATAAAATGTGAGCATGTTTGTGTCAGTATGGCACCATATACAAAAATAGCTCCCAGAGGTGTTTTTCCCCCCAAAATAGTCAAGATTGAGGTGGTGCAGGTCGAGTCCCTTGTGCCTTCTTAAAGAAACCACAACTGTTCAGTAGCAGTATAACAGATGTTCAAAAGAATTGTTAACAATCTAAATGTAGGTGTGGGCAGATGCACCACTTCTACTACACATAACTTTGGGGGAGAGGGAGTTTTAAAGAAAATCAATAATGAGTAGATCTGTATACAAATGACTCCTCTAATTATATTTAAAAGGTAGATTAAGATTCTTTGCTTCAGTGATTGTGGTTAAGGCAGACAAGTGATGAGAGGAGCTATTAGTGTAACCATGCATGAGTGGCTTGGTAAGTATTAGTAGATCAATGTGAGGTAAAATAAGTGGCAGCATAAGAGAGAAACTTGTGCCAAAGACTCGTTCCTGTTCCTGCTCTTTTTGGTTTTTCACTAAGGCCTTAGAAATGCCTTAGTGCCATTAAGATAAAGGGAAAGTAAAATAAATAGATAGGTCTAACGGACATAAGGAAATTATATTTCCACATCAACCAATACATCAGTGACGTGTTGCAGCATAACTTTTGTAACCTTTTCAAGAACTTTACTGGCATTGCCGTAGGTGGGCACTCTCTGGGAAGGAACACCTTATGGGACCTGAATAGTCCTTTCAGTCACAATGACATATTGGTGAAAAGATAGGCAAAACATTTTCACTGCTGGGGAATACTTTGCATCAGGATGACCTCAGAAAGGGGAATCATCCACATTCCACACAAGGACTGTGTGGAAGACTGTTTGTTTTCCTCAAGAATGTGCCCACAAAAATGTATATGCAATTCTCAATTTGTCTTCATTATTTACTCTCACAATAGATAATCTTGTTTTAATATTGGAATAGTTGTCATTCTATACGCATTTCTTTTAAAAGGAAAACTTGGTAAATCATCCGTACTAGAATTTTAAAAGGCTTGATAACTTGTTAGACTTTTCATATCTTTTTAAAAACCATCATATGTCACATGGAGTAGCAGTGTGCAATGAAGGAAATTTACTTGTATTCCCACTTGCTTGAATGCCCAAATGGTATTTATGTGATTTTCTTGTTTTTTATATTCATATTATTTTAATAAGGAAAGTACATGTATGTGGCAGGTTTCCTTTAAAATTAAATATATGAGATTTTTATCTTCAGGTTTGAGAACATTTTCTCTTATTTTTATAAAGGTCCTTGAACTGATAATAACTGCTGCAAGATTTCATTTTCAATTACATCTCTGCTTTGAAAGATACACAGGCCTGTAGGTCACTGTGAATATGTAGAGAAATCCAAGACACAGTTAGTTCCTTTACTTAAGCATGCCCTATATGCTGTCAATACACAAATGTAACAGCATTTTGGGCTTATCTGAATTGATTCTTGCACAGCTGTCTACTGGTGGTCTCTCATAAAATTCATAGAAAAAAATGAAAGGATCTTTGCAGTGTCACATCAGGTACTTCAATAGTCTCTTTTGAGGCAACTGTGACGAAATTATCAAAAGCTCTCAGAAACTTCTGGAAGCTGGATTGTACATCTCTTACATCAGTACACGCCATTTCCCAGCTTGTTGTCACTTGCTATGAAGTTTGAAAGCATGTGGTTTCCCCCACGGAGGCATAACTACTGTGGAGATGGTACCACCAAACACTCATGAGATTTGCCAGTCCTCTCTCTTTTCTACTCCCTCTGCCATTGCCTCACATCACAATTTGTCTCTGGTTTGCTAAAAACAGAATGTAGCTTGTCTTTAGCTCTCCTTCTTCCCGCTGTGTCTGTTTGGATTGAGCAAGTGAAGTCATTGTACCTTTGAAGCAAGCCACAAAACTGTAAAAACATGTCAGGGTTAGGTGATGTAGAGCAAAGCCCAGAAAAGACAGGTATAACAAGACATGGCATTTCTTCAGAGAACATGAAACTTCCTACCCCAAATCATCCCTATTTTTTAACTTTACAACTAATACAGTATGACACTGAGCACAGTAATTTAAGCTACATTTAGAGTCATGAGCTTGCAGCAACATTTTACTGCTGAAGCTGTACATAATCACCCATGCTATCTGTGTGAGTGGACACATGCACTCTCTCCTTCCCTTTATTTCTAGCTTCCTCTGGTTCAATATTGCCTAATTCTTTACAGAAGGTTTTACATAAACATAAGCTGAGGATATGTTTTCCATCAGCCACTGCTATTTGCCATCTAGACAAAGAAGAAAACATTTTCATTCTCATTTGCTTAGGGCTGGTCATCATATTTCTGCTTTAGAAAATACATCTGCTCTCCCCTAAATTAATGCCATCAATGTACTAAACAATGCAGTTCTGTGTCTGATATATTGTGAGACAAAACAGAACAAAGAAGAGACAAAAATAAAGCATCTCTGTGAGTTACAGGGGACAATCAATTAGATTCATCATCTGTTTTACATTCTAGTCACTGCTTTTAAAAGAGAGGAGTGCATAATACCATGGCAACAGTTGGAACTGCAGTTCTTTATGGTATATAATCATTATGGATTCTTCAGCATTCCCTGAAAATTGATATAAAAAGTCACAGGCGTTGTACTACCTACTATGCTGATTAAATGACAAGTTTGTAATTTACAAGTGCCTTATTGCCATGGGAAGGCAATCATACAGCCCCATTTTCTAACTCAAGGGTTTTTGAAACATGCTGCATGATTTCTAGTTGGGCTGCAAGCTAAGATTAAATTGAAAAGGATAGCATGTAGATTTTTGAACATGGTGTTGACATTTACTAGCCAATCAAATATTGCAACTTTCCTACATGACAGCAGATGTTGACCTTTCAAGCTTTTCCTATCTGCTTTCACGCATTACCTGCAGAAATTAACATTAACTCGCTTCTTGCTCCTTGCTGCTATTAATGTCAGCTGGGAATTGAGAATCATGAATTCATTTATTACACAGAATGGAGACTTGTTTTAAACTCTAAGCACAGAAGGGCTGCTCCTGGGAGCTGGTATTTTTGGAAGCTGCTTCAACTACCTTTGTGGTTGAGGGATAGCTGGGAGCTATGGTGTAGAAAATGTCACCGGCAACAAGAGCAGAAAGAGACAGTGGAGGACGGATTCAAGGAGAAACCTGGGGGCCAAATACTTGCAAATAGGATTGCATACAAAGAGCTTAAAGCCTAAAATGAAACACTTAAAGCTATTCTAATGGAGTGCAGAACTAGATGCAAGGTACCAATGTCTCTTTGACTTGTTAACTGAACTATGAAAATGTAAGTTTGCATAATACACAGCCTGGTAACAAGAAGCTTCAGGGGGTTACACAGCATTGCCTGAGGCTCTCCGGTATTATACTCTGAGGGAAATATTAACTTTGGTAGAGATGTCTCCTGCAATCTGAACAAGATTTTGATGGAATTTCAGGCAATCATGGAATCATGTGTTTAAAAAGCAACAAGAAGAAAGAAAAAAATAGAAGAAGCATTTTCTGTCTTGTCCTTTTCTTATGTTAGGAGGAAAAGCTTTTGGATACCTACAGAAACATTATCATCACAAAGGAAAAGCTAATGTCTACAATTACAACAGCATTCCTGCAAACATCAACTTGTTTATGTGTTATTTTTTGTTATATATGTAACTTGCCAGTGTAATTCAAAACTATACTTCAAGTAGTTATGAGTTACATACATGCATAATTCTAAATTTATACTAGTACACTTCAAAGAGGTATCTCATTAAAAAAAAATATCTGCAAGTTACATGAATTCCAGTCAATATTCCAAACTAACTAGGAAAACCTTTAGTCATAACTGGATAGATGTTTTTTGGTCATGGTCCCTGATCCTCATAGAAGAATTCATCCACCCTGGTGTCCTGGAGGGACTTTTAGAACCAATGAGACTGCTCTGAGGGCTTAGACTGAATAACTATCCAAGCCAGATCCAGTACACCATGTGATGCTAAAGTTCAGGATTCTGAGATGAGGGAACCAGGCAAATAGCAGGATCATAATCCTGGAATTTAGAACAGCATAATTTGGCCTATTCAGAGACCTGCTTTAAAGAATGCCACAGCAAGCAGTTTGGCAGAGAGGTTAGGTTTAGAATAACTGAAGTTTCAATGCTCATCTCCCCCAAACTCAAGAATGGTCCATTCCAATGATCAGAAAGTCAAGAAAGATGATAGGATGTCTCAATAGATGGAGCTGCTGACAACAACAGGACAGGTAATGGATGTGATTGGTGGAAACAGAGTCAAGAATATGGAGACATTTCCCAAGTGTTCAGGAATGGGGCTGAGAAAGCAAAAGCCTGCCTTGAGTCAAGGCCTGAAAACAATGTGAAGGGCAGCAAGAAGGGTTTACATAATTAAGGGCAATTCAGCAGTTAAAGGAAAATTAAAAGAAAAAAGTGCGTCCACTGCTGAATTAGGCAAATGATCTAGTGAGGGCTGACATGGAAGATGCATTCTTCAGTTATAACTTTCCTGGTAAGGATTGCCTTCAGGAATCCCAGATCTCTGAAAAAGAGTCTTGAGCAAGGAAGGCTGATGCTTTGTAGATGAGCATCAGATGAGTCAACATTTAAAGCAACTGAGCATAAACAAGTCTGTGGGAAATGATGGGATGCACTAATGAGTGTTGAGAGAACTTGCTGATGTAATTTCCAGGGGATTCTTGATTATCACAAAAACGTTCTGTCATGAAAAAGAAGGTAGAAGTTCCTGGGGACTATGAGAAAGGGAAAGAAGAGGGAACCAGAGCTACAGACCAGTCAGCCTAACCTTGATCTCTGGGAAGGTGATGGAGCAAATACTTCTGAAAGCTATTCACAAACAAATGAAGGACAGGAACATGATTAGGAGTAGGCAGCATTGATTTACAAAGAAATCATTCTTGACCTGCCTGATATCCTGTGACGAGACAACTTGTCAGTGAGCAAGAGAAGAGCAGCAGAGGTTTATCTTAACTTTAACAGAATTTTCAACACTGTGTCTCATAACAGCTTCGTTGACAAACTGATGAAGAATGGCTTAGACAAATGAACAATAAAGTGGGTTGAAAAATGGCAGAACTGCCAGGACTAAATGACCGCAGCACAAAGTCCAGCTGAAAGACAGTCACTAATAGCTTTGCTCAAGGTTTTATCCTGGTATCAATATCTTTTAACAACTTCATTAATGACATGGATGGTGGAACAGAACACACCCTCTGCAGGTTTGCAGGTGATGCAAAACTGAGAGGACTGAAACACCAGATGGGGTTGCTGCTGTTCACAGAGTCCTTGAAAGGCCAACAAATGGGCCAACAGGAACATTTTAGAGTTTGAAAATGAAATCAGAAAAGGAGCTGAGGATACTATTTCACAAAGAAGTCCAGTGCTATCCTGGATTAAGCTGGGAAGAGCATTACTACAGAGACCTAGCAGGAAACTTTATTCCCCCCCTGCACAGAACTGATGAGATCAAATCTGGAGGGCTGTGTTCAGTGCTGGAATCTAGAGTACAACACAGTTGTTGACATACTGAAGCAAGTATGAGGGTGGTCATGCTCTGCAGTAGGTTGCTGAGAAAGATTGGTAAGTCTATATTTCTGGAGACTTTTGAAACCTAACTGGAGATGATCCTGAGCAATCTGCTCTAGTTGGCCCTCCACTGAGCAGGATGATTGGACTAAGCAATGATTTCCAGAGGTCGCCAACCTATTATGTGATTCTGTGAAAAATGAATTAATAGATTAAGAGATTGAGTCAAAGTCCAAGGAGGCTTCTCATCAGAGTTCTATGCTGCAGACTCCCAATTAGTTTCCCTCAGGCACTAGTGTAGTAAGTAAAACTTGGCTCACAAAATCCAGGAAGACACTCTGGTCCTAGCAACAGGCAGCCATTGCCAAGCTGCATTTATGTCCAGCCCTACTTTACATCTGTCTAAGTGATATTCCTGTCTGCTAGCACTTAATATATTCTCCACATCAGTGGAAGGTGTGCACTGTTTATACCACTACACATGCGTGCTTCAGGTTTTTTTTACTTGTAGTTCAAAAATTTATGAAAAATTAATAATCTTTAATATTGTACCAGTTAGAGATGGATTAGCTTGGAGGCTGAAATTTCCCATGAAACCACCCCAATAGTTAGTTATCAATCCCCAAATGGACCTATAAAACCTATTTGACCCTACTGTTATAGAAGAGCAAGAATATGTTCATTGTGGAATTGTTGGAATCTGAAGTTCAGCTTGTTCTGCAGGGGCCTGATTGGTAGCAATTGCACTGGTAATTGAGTTCTTATTTCCTGTAGGGACTATCACTGATAGCAGGGTAGAATTTCAAGAAGGGGGAAGCTATGTTAATGATTAGTTGTAATATTTATTCTTATGTCTAAGACAAAGATTTATAGACGTGTTATAAAAGTGCTTGCTTCAGGGTAGAAGTCAATTAGGCAGATGAAAGAAGAACAGGCTACCTTCCTTTGTGCTGTGGGTTTTCCCACAATTGTACTTTGGCAACTTTTTCTGAACCAGATGGGAAAAGTTAGTGGACAGTTTATGTCCTAGGAGGCTGATAGTTTTCTAGTGTGCCCTGGGCTTGTGATTTAGTCTCTCAGACAACAGCAGCAGCAGGAACAACAGTAATATATAAAATTAAACATACAAATTTAATCTGATTATATTACTACCAACCAGTTATTTGAGGCAAATATTAGGCTGGACTACGTTACGGTGCAAAATAAAAAGACTCACTTGTCTGTTAAGAAACACTAATCTACATTTAATTTGCCATTCATGACTAATTCCTCCCAGCAGGAAAGAGACCGAAATATAATGTGGTTTAATTTTAGTCTGCAGGCTGTCCATTCTCAAACAAAATCAGAGCTTGATTTCCAGTTTTCAAGTGAGAGAGAATAGGCTAAATAGTCTTGGTACCAACATGTATTGCAAAACTCAGTAATGGCTAAGACCATTTCTAAGGTCAGAAAGAATTCATGACCATTGGATGCATCTGGTCTTTATGTGGCCCATCCCAAAAGTCTCTAAAACATCTCCTCAATCTGCTTTTGATGCTTGCATCATGGCAAGACTGTAGTTGTATCCATGTTAGTAAATATTGCCATACTGACCTCCCACAAACACGGAGTTGAGTTAGTAGGGCTCCTAAGCTATCTTCTGCCTCCTGGATGCCAAAACTCAACAGCAAGAGCAGTGAATTTTTAAGATGCTGAGACAGATTAACTTGATGACACTTGTAAAATGGAATATTAGAATTGTTCCTAAATAAATATATATAGTGGATTAGGATACACACTTTTCTTGGTGCCTGGTCTTTTAAGACGCTATGAGACTACACCACACAATGACTGACTGATATGAAAGCTAAAGAAAAAGCTGGCTTTAGAAGGCCTCAGCTATCTCTACTGTACCTTTCCTTCCAAGACAATTCCTAACATGACAGATTTTCTGAGCATCTAACCAGTGCGTAGAAAGGCCTTTCCTGAAATTAAGGTTTTTCTTCAAGAAGAACGTTTTTACTTTCCTCAAGTAAAATCTTTAAGTTCCCTATTAACATGCCAGCCACCTCCCTTTGTAAAGTCACCCTGCAATGGATGCCACTAAGGAGCTGAGAGGTTTTGTCAGGAGAAATAAAAGAATGAAGGCTCCAAAGGAGCCTTCCATCCTTAGACAGAGGAATGCCAGACAATTCTAAATTACCCTTACCTAGTTTTCAAATACGCTTTCTTTTCAGTTGGAATGGGAATGCCTGACAAAATAATTGCTGAAAAGCATCTCTTGGAAGTTATAACTTGTCTCAATATACCAAAAATAACCCCGCTCTAAAAGCTTTTGGGCAAGAGTGGTCACACACAGACTCTCAATGCCTGTGACCATCTGGCATGTGATGACAAGAGTCCTTTTAAAGGCAGAATAACTGAAAAAGACCTCTGCTCAAACCTGACGAGGCCTCCACAATCACAGCTGAGTTCTGTTGCCAAGTGAAGTTTTCGCATTTTCTGCTTGAATACACTGACTAATCAATCTTTGACTTTATGGTTAGTTTATAATCTGCAGGATGTAGACACCCTCCTGCATAGTTCAAGAAAACTGTCTGCATTAGTGAATTATTTCCAAGAGAATGAAGAAAAACGTTTCTAATGGTTGCAAGCACCTGTTTGATTTGTGAACATTAGACTGCTAGTGGTTGTCTCACATATTTCTTGGGCAAAATATATACTGGCCTCCCCTCCTCAGTCAGCATTTTTGCTCCAGTCATTTCTGCTCCCATTCATTCTACCCTGGTGGCTTACTGCTGTACCTCAGGAAAATGACAACAGACATAGATGTTAGAACTCTTGGGTGGGACCTTAACAATGTGACAAGACAGGCCTATCTTGACAACTCATTGGAAGCTGGATGTAATTGTCAAAACATTTGGTCTAGAAGTTAAAAAGCTTGAAAGGAATGAATGACTTAAATCTGCAGTTTTAGGAAGCTTTATATTATGTGCCTAGAGAAGGAATCTAGTCCACATGTTTATAATCTCTCATTTAGTCTCCAACCCAAATTTCCTTGTAAAGTTAACCAAATTGGACTGTTACAGCATCTTATTCCTTTTCAGAACTATACACTAATTCACTTGCCCCATATAAATTTTTTACTCCTGTCCTAACCTTATTTATGAACTTATCAGCATAGCATTTTGTTATTTCTGTAGGCTTATTTAATTTCTGCTCTGAATTCCTTATAGTTTACCAATGTAAACCTCAATGCTAGCCTGAATTGAAAATGTAATGAACCACACTGAGCCATTTATCAGTTTAGGAAGTGTGAGAATATATTTTACATGGCATATACAAGCCTCACAACATATAAACTGATTAATCTATAAGCTACCAGTAGCTGCAGCTCTTGACAAAATCATAAACATTGCTGAACATTTTCTTTCTTATTTTTCAACAGCTGAAGGTGATGGGTTTCCATAACAAACAGAGTTGAGTTTAAAAATAAACCTAGATGTTAAAGAAATCTATCCATAGTGCACAGAGATGGATATTGACATAAGAGAAACAGCTAAATCAATGACTAGAATTCAATGATTCAGACCATCAGGGTCTGATTGTTTAGAGCTTAATTAGTAATAGCTAATGGTTTTGTCTTTTCTGTGCAAAGCTAACAATATACTAGAGCACAAAATCCTGAAGGAAACTGAAATAATAGTTCACATTATTTAACATTCACTTTTGGACTTAATTTATCTTGGGAAGAAGACAAGCAAGTTGTGGTCTGCTGTCCATATTTCTGATGACACCTGGTGGTACACTGCTGAAAGAATATAGTGGTGTATTATTTCCATCTGAGTATGAAATATAAAAGACTTGGCATATGCAAAAACCTGTAGTGAAGCAATTTAAAAATATGATATGAGAGACACTCTAGAATTTTCTTGTAGCGTTTAGTAAGTGTGCAGTTGAACTGTCGTCCATCTGCCACAATGCTGTTTACAGCGTACATATGTCATTTATTCTTGATTATGCTTTTAAAGGTAGCATATCTTCTCACATGCTATTTTATTATGAAGCTTGCAATGTGTTTTGACTGTCTGGACCTGTTAGAGGGAAAATTTAAGTCACAGAGTGACTTTATAAGTATATACTTTTCTCTCTCCAGAATTCAGATCCTGTTTCTGTTTCAATGCTAGCCTTTATTTTATGATATTGAGAAATTTTTAACTGAAATGTTTTTTAAACTTTTATATATTTTACTTATCATCCTTTCATTCATTTTTAGTGGCTATGATGATAACAATTCTGGGAACTGCAGAAATTCAGTAGCTGCATAACTGTTATATAGCCAAAGAATAAGAAAGGAAAAGAAGCTGTTTTCAGTTCCAGGCTGATTAAAACTAGGTTAAACTTCATGAAACATATTACCTAATATATGACAGGCCAAATTTGTGGGGTTTATTTTTTTTTAATAGATTGAGAGGCAAGGACTAGGTCTGGAAATAATAATGAGTGACTTTCACCTATCTTTCCTGACAAAGATGATCACTGCTTTAAATTTGAGTGTATAAAATGAGAATATAATGTCTAACATAAAAACATGACAGTTGTATGCCATTATTCTCTGAATGTAAACACAGATGAGTTGAGAAAAAATTGTCATGAAACCACAAAGGAGTTCACCAAATTTTCTAAAATACCGATAAATCTGAAGAAATTTTGTTTTCTTCCAACCGTTTGAACCTGTTGGAAAAGGGTCTTAGATATTTGAAAATGATGACGAATTGCTTAATTGGATTTGTTTCTCAAGAAGATTTTTGCTGAGAATGAAATTAGGAAAAATTGAGAGTTATGAGATTTTAAAAGTACTAAAGATAAGAGTAAATAATGATAATAATAATTGTCATTAATAATTTACCTTTAAAAATGGATTTTAGATAATTCAATTAATTTCATGAATTGTAAGTAATTGTATTTGCTGAACCTTAAGGGCTGCAGTCTGTACTTTCCTGTAGTTCTCACTCTGTATATTCCAAAGTGATAAATATTTATTTTTATATTTTAGACAATCTTATTATTGTTCATCAATGCAGTGACTCTCAGATACTTCTTTTAAAATTAAGATATTACAAAATAGTAAAGTTTTTGTGTACTGCAATCTATCATGAAATAGGTTTTATCAGAATCAGTAAAAATAAAGAGCCAACTAATAATAGAGTAGCTTCTTGATCATATCATGATGATAATTTAGCTGTTTCTTTTCTGTTGTACACTAACAATAAACATGACCTTCTTATACTAATTTAAACATAAAATTGTGTCTTCATTTCATTGTTTAGTGGAAATCTAGCAATATTAGAGAAACTAGCCTTTGTCTAGATTTATATTGTTGACAAAGGTGACATTTATTTAAAGATGCATCTATCAGCTTGAGTTTGTGAAAAATAGAATTATTTAGAACGATGGTAAATCTTTCACTGAGTTAGAAATCAATGGTATTTCTGAATATTTGGGTTTTTTTGGTTTGTTATCCTTTTTTGCTTTGTTTAAACATTTCTTTTATCATGTTTGCGTAAAAGCTTTGCCTTCTTAATAAAGTATAAATATCCATCATTCAAACTCCATCTTTGAGAATGTTTATCTGAACTCCTGTTTTTTCATGTAATATTCAAATTATATTAACTATTAAGAAAAGACTTAGGATGGCATGAGAAAATAAAGCTAAGCAGCAGTAGATGTTTGTTAAAAATTAGACAAAATAATCCAGATCCATGAAGTACTCTTACAATTTAGCTTTCAAGAGACATGTAATTCCCAAATGTGTTTATAAATGATTTCATTAAAATAAATGAAAGAATAGCAATAAAAATATTTGTTAGCACTTAGTGCAGTGCAACCATAGGTTTCAGTTTTTCCTGCATCAACATTATCTTGATGACTACAGAAGAAAAGAAGAAATAATTGCATTCCTTTCCAGTATGAAAGAGAGCCAAAACACTTCTGCTCCTTGAGTCATTGATCCCATCAATAGATTTAGAGTGCCCAGAGGAGCAGATTCTATTCAATGTCTCAGGAAGTGGTTTTTTGTAAGTTAACTGTTGAGTGGGTAAGACTTCTCCTCTTGTCTCTTGCAAGATAAACTAGAGAGATATTTATCTTAGAAAGTGACTATATTTAAATAGAACTCTACAGCTTAAGGTTGTTTTTTTTAATAAACATTGCATTTTATATTTTTCTGTTCAAAATAATTTTCTTTTCTTTGATAAAAAAGTCTTCCCTTTTATTATAAAGATGAAGTCTAAGACTAAACTGAAACTGAAACATTTGTACTTTTTCTCTATCACTTTGATGGAATTCATTAAAATGCTTTAATTACTATTCTATCTCACTTTGACATTTCTCTTTTTAGTAACTATATATTCAGAAGTTAAAGAATCTGACTCTCACATAAGCAAAATCTTCAAAGGAGTGTAAATCTTGTTAATTTGTTTTCTTGCTTTCCAGAAAACAGTAAATTTGGACATCTTCTCAAACAAGTCTCTACTTTTCTATTTATCAGCTTTTTAATTTTCAAAATAAGGCTACGATAAAATTCCTTTAGTAAAACCTTTTGTGGTCTCAAGGTAGAAATTTTATACCAAAGTATTTTTTGCCACATTTAATTTAGAACATAGCCATGTTTAATATTATTATGCACTCATAGTTGACATTGAATTGACCCCTAGATATCTATATTCTGATACAATTATGTTTAGCACTGCCAGGTTAGAAGTATGCCAACAAAATTTGAGATGTGGTTTGCCAAATTTTTGTCTGTAGAGAATGAAAGTCAGGGTAACTAAATTGTTATAAACTGTTAGAAACTACTTTTAGAATCTCTAGGGGTTTAAAAGACATGGGAGATAGGAAAAAGAAAAAGTACTTTGAAATCTTTGGTTTCACACTTTACAAAAATATGTGCATCCATGATGGGGAAGGTTGAAATGCTCTTAGAACATTGTCGTTTCAGACACAAACATGGACTAGACAGCAGCTCTAAATCCTAGAACAGAGGAAAATAGGGAGCACTTTTTCAGAGATTTTATCCTGTGAGCAAATCACAGAGTGGTGTAGGTTGGAAGTGACCATTGGAGCTCATCTTGTCCAATGCACCTGATCAAGCAACCTCTGCTAGACCAGGCTGCCCAGGTCTACATCCATGGGATTTTTTAATATCTTCAATATTTTGCAAATACTTATTGTTTTCTTTTGTTAGGAACAATATAGAGAGCATTCTTTTTAGAGTTTTGTCATGAGATCCAGTTGAAATTGCTAGAAGTATTAGAACCCACACAAAAATTGCGATATGTAAAAAATCCTTAGTAACGCATGATTTTAGTAAAGAGAGGACTGTGTGGTTGAATTTTAATTGGAGTACTTTCTATGAATGACTTAAGGGAAGATCTTTTTCGGAGGTGTTTGAAAATATTTCAGAACAAAATTTTTGTTGGTTTTCAGTTCTCCAAGTTGCTATTCCATTGATCAATTGCTACATTTCTGAGACAGTAGTTTTAATTTTTTACTAGACTTATCATTTAAAATAAAATAATAAAATCATATCTTACATGTTAGAAGAAATGTTGGTTTGGTTTTCAATGTGCAGTTATTTTTCTCTATTAGAGTAAGAGAGGGTTTAACAAAAAGTTGGTCCAAGACACTTGCAATAGAGCTCAGATAGGCAATAGGAAGTCCAGCAGATTCGTTGCAGGAATCCAGAAAATATCTACAGAATTGAAAGTCTTTCTCATTTCCAATACAATCAGCAACTATATATTGAAGTTAATACTGCTCAGTTCCTGACCTTCCTGATAAATAACCATGTCCATGTTAAAGAATAGCAGAAATTTGTTTACTGCCTCCGTTTGAAAGGGATGAGGGGTAAAGAAAATGTATGTTCCTTAGTATAAATCTGGCAAATTATTAAAAGTTCAGATGGGTGATAATATTATAGGATTGATGTTTAATACTTCATAAAATTAAAATAATAACTTACTATTAGCCTGATCTAAGGACAATTTAATTCAGCATAATAACACTGAGTAATCTTGTCCCATTCATTTTGTCTAAGTTTAACTTATGAATTTCATATACACAGCCAAACTCTAGATCTACATTTGTATTTTGGGGCATAATTTGATTTACCATTTCTCCTGTTTTTACACAAAATGTGCTAATGACATGTATAAAATTGAATACATATTCAAAGAGCCAAAGAACAGATCTGAAGAATCCTTATTTGGCTGCAGCATGCAGGGCATATCTATCTCTGTTGGAAAAATGTCATTTCCCATATGAGCTGTGCTAATGTAGTACTTGTCATCCTAAACTGCTTTTTGCTGTGCAGTTGGTCAGCCTATTGCACCTGCAAACTTTCTCTATAACCATCAAAAGACCAGTTTATGTCATAGCATTTTCAGAGCTCTCATCATCCAATCAAGCTAAAAAAGCGGTTTTTCTTGCAATATTACAGCACCCCTGCTTCTGCCCCAGATGGAGATGAAGCTGAAGTGTGATTTCAAAAATGGCAAAGAAAATGTGTGACAGACAGAAATGACAAGGCTTTGTCTGCAGCAGTGAGACAATGAAGTGAAAAGCCTTCCCATTGTCCCTAAGTAATATGAGTAGGGTTAGCTATGCTGTATTATTTCAAAATACTTGTTGAGCTCAATTGATAATGAGCAGAGAAGACTCACATGACTTCTACATGTGTATTAACCTCTCAAAATGCATGCATGGTTAATTCTTCCCTCCATGTTTCTGACGTCTGTGAAACTAGGAGGCCAATAGCAGCAGGATAAAAATGACTTGGTCATCTAGGTGGCAATGGTAATACTGTGGCAAGAGTTTTGCTTCCTTCAGTTTAGAAGAACATAAAGCTATGCTAATAAAGTTCTGGATATACGACAGAAAAATTCTAACTAGATGTCAGGGGAAAAAAATGCAATGAGAGTAGTCAGCAATTGGAACAAGTATACTGCTGTTAAAGACATTAAAAAATCTGATCTATTTCACACCTGCTCTGAGCTGTGAGTTGAAGAAGAAAACCTGATATCCCCCCTAGCCTAAATTATTGTGTGAATCTGTGATTCCATGCAAATAGATAGCATGAAGCTCTTACCTATTTTTTGGATAAATAATTTTTGATAATAACATCAGACAAGATATCTAAGAAATATTTATTGATGTTGTTTTGCCATATAACTTAAGAAATATTTTTGTTTCAGTGAAGAGTCTGCAGGTGTCTCAGTCCTAAAAGAGAAAGAAAGATTTTAATGTGTAAACTGGAAAATGCCACCTCTCCCGAAACATGGTGATACAGAAATATTTAAACACTCAATTTTTTCTTTCTTGAACCGTTGTGTTTCATGTTTTCCTCAGGAAAAAAAAAGGTTTGTCTGATTTTTCTTAGTGAATTTACATCACAGTCAACTAATTCCCTCCAATACAGTTCCATCTTTCAATTTTTAACCTACCATCTGTTCAGTCTTACTTGCAGCTTCCTAAACTATTAAAAGGGATCAAAAGCCGTTTGTTTTTTTTTTTCTGTTGTTCTAGGCATCTATTTATATTTCAAACGGCTTTCACAAAACAAATATTACAAAATATTGATCTTAGAATATCATGGGAAGGTATCTGATGTTACAGTAATCCAATTAATAACACTGACTTGTGTTGACAATACTGCCTGCAATGGTAATGAATAATGAAATGAAATGACCAAAAAAATCTGGTTTCACTGCTTAAGAGGTATTTATCTTCCATGTAAGTATCTTTTTGACCACACAGAGTTCCAGTATAAAGCCAAAGACACAGCTGTTATAAAAAGGAAAAAACACTGGCATTGTTGTGGTGAGTGCTTGTTACCAAACACCTTCTCAACGGGATGCAAAGGATGAAGCCTGGCAGCCAGAGGACTCCTGCTGTTCATTTGTGCCTCCTCTGCACAGGAGATTTCAACCATCCAGGCACCTACTACTTTTCACCTCTCTTACACACTTCACTTAATTCAGAATAGATCTCTACTCTGTCTCACTACCAAGTCAACACAGTGTAGAGAAGGAAGGCAGGAGGATTGAGTGCTGCATTGAGTATTTCATAACGGAGAAAGGCCAGCCAGCCAAACTGGCTAGCTAGCATTCTCCAGACAAAGTAGCATTAAAAAAAAGCTAACATTATGCTTCTCCTCCTTAAAATGAAAAACTGAAGATCCAGAATTCCAGGGCTTCAGTCTCAAGGAAATTTGTAGAATATGCACTTCCACCACTTTCAAACAGCACAGAACCTCCTCTATGACAATATCAAAATGGGTGATATCCACTGGAATACAAGTTTAGTACAGACTCTGACCCAGACTGCTATATTGTTTTTGATATCCATTATATGACAAAATTAGTACAATGAAAATGATATCACAGCTTTTTATGCAAAACATTGTCCTGCTTTTGGCTGGAATAGAGGTAATTTCTTCTGAATAGCTGGTCTACTCCTGTGCTTTGGATTCTTTATGAAAATAATGGTGCCAACACACTGACTTTTAAGTCAGATTTCTATCCAAGCCTCTTCTCTCTTGTTTTGCCTCCATGTATTCAGTTTTTCTAGGATACCAGAATAAGCAAAGTATCTTTATTTCCAAAATAAATTTGATCTGTTGTGAATGGATGAAAAAGGCTTTAGAGTTCTATTTACTCCTTTCTATGCTATGTCTACCTTATTTCCTACATCTTGAGTGAAAAAGCTGAGACAGCATTTTGAAAGAACCATTGAACTACTGCTTTGTTTGGTAAAATTCTTTGCAGCATTTGCCTGGAGAAGGATCTTGAACTCACCTGGGACTACTTGTTAAAATTCTCCCAACCATCTCAAGAAAGTTTTGGATGGAGTTTTTTTACTTCTGATAGAATCTGCGGTGAGTCTTGGATGAGTGAAGTACTGATAAATTGTACTAAAGCAAACCGGAACTTGAAGGTTCATAATGGCCTTTGTCTTGGGGAATAACTGGGTTGTAAAAATGTCAGATATTTCAAAAAGATATCCTTCTGAGAAGAAAGTCCTTGGTGTCTCCTAGCAACTCCATTCAGAGTATTTCAGCTGAATATTTGCCTTTATTATAATAACTATTAATAAATAAGGGTCTTATAAAAGTAGACTGCCTTCTGCTTTCTACAACCTATTTTAATGAACAATACATACTTTTTAAATTAATCGATTTTCTTTTAATCCTTCATTTTCATGAATGAATTTGAAAGAGAAAGTTTTCAAAGTGCTTCATTGAGATTTGGATGAGCATTTTGTATGCATCTATTTACCTACCACTGGAAGATTTTTTTTTCTGCTTTTTAATAAAAATTTTAAATGAATATGTTTTATAAATTTTAAACATTGTATTTTCATCATAATATTTTATATAGCCAAATATATTTCAGTCCTGTTTTCTGACAGGTATTTCCAACTTTGTAAACAATATTATCTTTCAGTTTATTGGTTTAGAGGCTAAATGAGTAGATTGAGCAAATAAATTTACATCATTTGCTTTTCTATGCAATGAAAAGTTAATACAAAAAATGATCTTTTGGGGGAAGAAAAATTTTGTCATAATTTTTGCTTCCCTCTTTTCTGCTTCATATGTTGTCTTAAATTGAAAACAGCTGTATCTCATTATGGTGACAAGTGTCTTGAGTTGGGTCACATGACCCCTGGATACAAGCAATCTGCACGTGTATAACATTTTCCTAAGGATTCTGTTTTTATCTCTTCGTTGCTCTTAAAACTGTGTGTATCCTGGCAACAGTTTTGTCTGCAACATCCATTCAATGAAACATCAGGACATCGTACCCCTGCCATTTCTGTACTAGGTGAAGATGTTTCACAGATGCACAGCGTCTGCTTGCATAATCTTCAAAGAAATTTTGCTGTCAACTGTGTTAGACCAGGAAAAGAGTAAAGAGCGTATTTAGAGACTAATCTCTGTCTCTTGGTAAATGCATCAGGGCTGAGTTTTGTTGTGCTTCAGCGAAGCCACTTGTGCTGTACCCATCCTGCTGGCTTCATACCTTAGTACATGAAATCTGTAAGGACTGTGGAAGAACCCTGCAAAGTTTTAGTCCTTAAGCTTCCCAGCTGAATGACATACAGAAGTTAGAAATTACTTCAGGTCTGAAGTGGTAAAATTGAAAGTAGTCCTCTGCCATGTCTGCACTGAACTCTGTGTGGCTTTAAAAATGAACTCACAACTTGAGTTCTATCACTGCAATTAATAAAAATGAACAGCTTTACAACTAAGTTTTGCAAACATAGATTTTTGAGCAATGATTACTTTAGGTAAACTTTTTGGACTAGATGTAAATGTTATTTTCTATTTCGTCCCAGTGTAGGTCATCTTTTTTAAAAGTAAGACCTTCCTGTTGCATTGCTTTTGAGGAGTAGTGGAGAGAGAGGTGTAGTGGTAACTAATTCCTCAATACCTGGAGTGAACCTGGTAAAGATCAGACATGAGACAATTTGTTCAATGTCTTGCTCCTCTGGTGAAAGCCCTTCACAAACAAATAAAAATTCCAAAGTGGCGCAACCACTAACACAAAACCCCCAAAAGCAAACCATAAATAGGCAAAATACAAATGTTTCTTAAGAAATGCCCACCCCAATTTCCAGGCAATACTTTCTTCCACTGCACAGCTTTTTTTGCTTTTTCTTTCTCTTCCACTATATGTCCCATATAAGCATAAATCCATGGAAATATAAACGAGAGGAAGGAGAAGGTTTTTGGTTATGTTTATTAGCTGTACAGCTAATGCAGTTGTAGACTGACGTTTCAAATTTTTCCAGAATCAACAATGTTGCAATGCCTGCTATAGAATCTCCTGCAATGTGTCCAGAATCAAAAGAGAAAAGGAAAGAGTATGAGTTGAGTGGTTTCATAACTTTTTAGGTTTCGAATGGCCAAATATATGTTTTAAAAGCCTTGCAGGATTATATTGGCACTGTCTGAACATTATACAAGGAAATACACAGGAAAAAATTACTAAAATAAATTTATCCTTTGACTAGTCTTAAACTCTATTTTGGTATCAAGTACTTTTATTGTTAACCAGCAGCACTTTTATTTTGAGATGGGAAATGAGATGACAGTCATAAGATCAAATTTGAAGGGAGATTAAAGAACCTTCTGACTAATAGAGACAAAGAGAAAAATAATCTTAAAACCCCAATGTTTTTAATGTGGGTATGAAAGCCTATTAGAAACACTTGGTATACTTTCATAATTGGAAAGAGAAAAAAATTCATTTCCTCTGAACTTTTTTACAATATTATGATCCTGCCTCTCAAAAATATGTAGAAGTTTGATAAGGCTTTCCTTATATTTTTAGAAGTGTTAACCTCTTTCTCTGTATCTTTCCATGACTCTATCTAAGACAGAGAGGAGGACATTATCTTTGAACAGCTTCTGCCTGAATAGTTTGTAGACATTAAAGACTTTGACTCATATATATATAGAATGAATTAATTTGAGACAGCTGAAACAGCTTCCATTCCTGCAGTCTGCCTTCCTATCTCCTGCCAGGCATATTAATGTAAAGTATATTAAAGTTAGTGGTGGTTTATGTTAGCATAACAGTCTGTAAACTACGATGGTTCATCATCAGCCATGCCTTTCACAGCCTGCTCAGACAGCCCTGCTGTGGGAGTGTAAATTTATGGCAGAGCAGAGGGATGGAGAAATGAAGATGGCAACCACTGCAGCTAGACAAATTTAACCCAATGCTATAAATGACTCAGCATCTGCAGCCAGAACAAAACTCCTCCTAAACTTCATTTTAACTGACGTGTTCAGTTCAGCAAACACAAATGATATCCAGTTTAGATTTTTTCCTGGACATAACAGGAATATATGCTGAATTCAGCATTATTGAAGTGCACTTTTTAGTTCGTGTTCTAGAACCTTTCTTAGCTCTGTGTACTAACATTCTCATGATGTGTTTTTAGGTTTTTTTTTATAACAACCAAATTTAATTTCATCTCCCTTCCAGAGACAAAACCTTTGGGGGAAAAAAAAACCCCAAAACTTCATAGACTGTTCATATGAACTTGAGACAAAATTAAAGCAGAATGACAAACCAGTAACTAACAACATAATAAAACCAACGCAGTTTTCAGAGTATTTAGGAAAATACAGAAATAGCTGGGTGCTTTATCAAGGAGTGCCTCTTCCTGTGGACAAAGTTGAAATGCTGCTTCTAGCATAACTACAGGAATATACAATTTGTTTAATCTGTTTTCTCAAAAAGACCTTCAAGAGGTAAAAACAAAAGGCAATTGGATGTTTCTATATGCATAGGCATATAGAGAAATGGTTAAACAGCACAATTTTTTGAACTCATGAAGATAATGAATGGTGCATGAAAGATATGCCAAAACTAATATGTCAGTAATTTGGAGTGATAAAACAGCATAGGCATCTCTAAATATTGACATATTTTAAGAAAATTCAAATTAAAAGAATATGAAATATTTGTTACCTTTTCAAGTCTAAAGTAACTGTGATAAAGCTCAAACCTATGTCCTGATGCTGTCATACAAATCTGTGACAGCATTAGCAAATTTAGGCACATAAGTAAACTGTATACTGTAACTGTTTCCTGACTGTGAGAACTTTTAGAATACACAATGTGATATTCATATGGAATGGCAAATTATTATTATTATTATTATTATTATTATTATTATTAAAGTAACTTTAAAACATTTGATTTGTCTTATTTAAGAAGTGAAAATAAATCTAATATTTGCTATCTAACACCAAAATCCACATTTTTATGTATCTGTCCATTTCCAGGGAAAACCAAAACTCTAGAGACCTACTAATTAAATACATATCTGTGTAAGCAAGATATTATTAGACCACCACTGTGCAAATAGAAAAGATAATTTCTTCAATCTCCTGACAAGATTATCATGACTGCATGGGTTGTTACTTTGTTTAATGATGTTATTTCAATGCTATGGGTAAAAAATGGTTAATGCTCACTGCTCTTGCACAGCAGAGTCTGGGGACATGGAGATCCTCTTCAGATATAGTCTTTTGATTTGTATGCTTATTCCCTGATAGTTAAGATTAGATTCACTCTGAATAATTCCTTTCAAACTTTCATGGCAATATGGAAGCACCATATGGGTTTTATAGAGGAAAAAACTGATCATATACCCAGCTGAAAAGATGCACCAGGTCTGCTGGAGGAATTTCCTGACTCAGCCAGCCAATCTGCAACTGCACATCTCCACCCACACAGGACAGTTTTCCCTCAGATCTGCCAGGTGACTTGTACAGAAACCCTTTGACTTACCTCAGTCTAAAATTGCACAGTCTAATGAGGAGCGTTTTGCTATTCATTTTGACAGAAAAATATAATTGAGCACTTTCTAAACAGTTTGCTAGGTAGATTGGAGGTGATGAAAACCTCCCAGCTGACACTGTGACAAGCACTGAGAAATCCTTCACTGTCACAATTGCATTGGAAAGAGGGCATCTGATCAAGCCTTGAGTTAAAGCAAAAAGTGCCACACCAACAAACCAACTTTTGCCTTATTCTTTACAGAAAGAAGCAGCCTCCATTGGTATTAAAGATACGTAAAAATACTATAAAATGAAGTTTGCAAGCATAAGTTGGCAGTTTAGGATTTCACTTCAGTAACAGCAGATTCATAAGATTTTAAAGCTGGAAGACACCATCATGTCATCCAGTCTTCTGCCCTGTATAAAATATATTTTAACTTAACAGTTATTAATGGAGGGGAACAATTCTGCAAAATTCAGATAGCATTTCCAAAGCTGGCCTGCACACTGCTGAAAATGATCACTTAGTTTTATGAGGTGTCTGGGAAATGAACACGTAAAAAAATGACTATTTATGTTATTTTTTTCTTTTCAATAAGGATTGACTATAACAAGGTTAAATATATTCTGAATTTTCACATTTCTTGAAAAGTCTGCTTTCACAGAAAGTCCAAAAATGTGCAAACATTTGCACTGTTCATACATAAAAAAAGTTTTCAACTGTTCTGGTGACATTTCATCATCAAAACAGAGAGGTTATTGCTGAATATTAACCTCCTTAATTGTGTACATTTTAGCTCTTATAGGATTTTGTATGTGAAGCATCCTGCTGTTCCTAGACCTCCATGATATTGTGCTCAATAAGGAAGGTTAATGACTTTAGAATTTCCTGGCAAATACAGATTGAAACAGACCTTTAATACAGTGTTCATGTAGGGTTTTATGTGTGAAAGAAAATGTTGTGGGAATTGGGTCTGAGCAGAAGAATTAATGTTCCTTAGTCTTGTAGAAAATGACGGGAAAGTATTTGAGATGATGGAAAACTGGGTAGAATGTCATTTTTTTGCACAGAACATACCACCTCCAGCATGACAAACTCTCCTGGTGTTGAAAACTGGGTTCCTATTTCTCAGTGTAGACTGAATACCTGGCTTTGAACAGCTGTCCTACAGTTTTTCCACCTCACTTGATTACAGCATGACTGATTAAAGAAGTGCAGAAAATAAGTAGCCAGTCGTCAATTTCAAGCTTTTGATAAAGACTGATTTTTTTAAATTTTTTTTTTCTTAGCTTTGAATGCCTGACTTTAGCAAAACAAATTTAACAAGTGGAAAAGTGGAGTAGACTAGCCACTGTTTTCAGTTCCTGAAATCAGTGTAGAGGCCTAGACGTATGCAAGCTGTTCTGTCTGAAGCATATGGCCTGGTGTGCCGCTTTTACAGATCCAGCATATTTTGCATTTTTTACAACCTGACATATGGGTTGTGTTTCAATTTTATTTTAAAGCCTTGTAATTCTAAGGAAATCTCTGCCTCTTCTGTCACCCACAACTGGGGAATGGGAGATGGGGTGAGCCAGATGAATTAGAAATTCCTGTGGCTCCTGGAAAAACAAGATTATTCTGCCATCAAAAAATGGGCACTGTCCTGCAAATGCAAATGTAAATGTAACTGAGGGCTGAATGTCACCCTCACACAGGGTCTGCCACTGCAAGTATCCTTTGACCTTGATGTTGAGTGGTGCCTAATAGCTCAACTGAAATGATCTCCAGGTACTTCAGAAGATGAATTTAGTACCATGAACACAAATAATCTGAGTCTGAACTCATAAATATTGCGTGACACTGCTACGACATTACATATCTAAGCCAGTGTCTGTTTCCATGTAGTTTCACAAGGTTCCCAGGATATGACTGATCTTTATGGTCCATATATTATGAATCTGAACAATAAGGAAGTAAAATTAACTAATTAATAATGAAAGTACATGTAAAAATATATATAATGGATCCCCTATGTCATTGCTACAATTTTATATGAAATTTTACTGAAATCTAGCTTTGCTGTGGCCTAAGCAGTGCCTACAGAGTGAATCTAAGATGCTTTGTTTAACTGGAGTGGAATAATTTTCACTCCTCTAAAACCAGGATTCAACAAAATTAAACCAATTTGAGGTCATCATAGTCAAGTAAAACATCTCAAAGGAGTGTGTGCATCTTTGAAGCAAAGGCAAATGCTGAATATGGTTCACACAGAACTCTGGAGATAGAAATCCCTTTTGAAATTGAGAATAATTCTAGTTTTGTTATGAAAGTGTAATTCAGTCCTTTTAAAATAATTTGTATAGAATTCACCTTTCAGGTTCAGAAGGTTCACCAAAGTTAGTGGAACATTTTTGCTTCTGCCTGAAAAACCTGATTTTCAATATGCCTTCTACTTATATTACTGATAAAAATGTGTTTGACAGAAAAAAAAAAGCTGATAGAACCATGGGTTTTTTATATATCACACTTTCTCCAGGATTTGCATCCTGATTTCTTACTTTGTGTTGCTTCTGATCAGTTACATAATGGAAAACAGCTGAGAAATGAATTGCCATTGGATATCATATGTCATGATATTGCACAAGAAAGTGTGCTTTCCACTTTTGTAATGAGCTGACTTCAGTCAGTATGAGTACACTTGAACCATTTTTACAGGTGCAGACTGGCTGAAGACTACTTCACACACAGCAGGAGTTGTTCTTGAAAAGTACATCTGCTGTTACAATATCTTAAATAATATTTACTGCCTGTCTACTCATCCATATGGGTAAATAACCAGTATCACTTAAAATGAAAAATCCCTTTAGATGTTTGACTGGATTTCTGATTCTTGTAGAACTGGAGGATTCTATGGATCAGGGACGAGGAGACCCTTCCCTTCCCTCTCAGTGCACGTGTTCAGTCCTGTACCACCTTCACATCGTGTCTCTGCTCTCATCAGCCACTCTGGGGACTCATGGTGCAAGGACATTCTCCCTGAAGGCATAAAGGCATGCATTGCCAGAAGAGAGTGAGTAGGGTTTTGCAGTATAATAACCTGGAGCTTTCAAAACACATGAGAAATCCCTAGAGAATGCAGCACTGAACAGAATTCATTCAGTTATTTATTCATACATCAACTTTCAGACTAAAACCTAACTCCTACTCTGCTTCAGCATATCACTGTGAGAAAGTTTAAAAGAAAGACATAAAAAAGTTAAAAATAGAATTGTAGCCCTTATGAAAAACCCATACCATTGAATCTTCTGTTACTTAAGAGCTTTAACACTCATTTGAAAGGCTACTCTTCCAGAAAAACAAAATCCATAACCAAAATTTTTTATTTCTGAACAGTTTTGATGTTTGTTTTCAACAATACTGAAATTATGAAAATTTCAGTCTTTGCAGATACGATGAAAACTAGAGAAGTGCAAGTGTGTTGTAGTCTGTGTGAGAGAGGCATCAAGATGTTGGAGGGCCTTTCTGAAAGCTGGCAAGCATACCAAAGACAGCTCACCCCTGCCCACTTTCTCATTCATGTTTCCTATGTCTCCATGAAAGGCCATTTTCAAACTCTGGGATAGATTTATCCCAGATTTTACATAAAGATTCTTATGTCCTAAATGTATCAGAGCATGGAAAAATCTTACTATGTTTTCATTCTGTATGAAATTCTTGGTAGTTTGTATCTCAGAAGTGTGTTCAGGAAACATTTCTTACCAGCATTCTGGATAACACAGAGGCAAACAAATTAGGAGTTTTGAAGAGAAAAACTGAGCTCCTGTAAAACACCTGAGGAAAGTAGGACAAAAAAAAAAAAAAAAAAAGTAATGGCATAGTGAATTAATGAAAGTACCAGCTCTAAACCATTCATCTTTAAAATTATATTTATCATTCCAAAACTGTGAAAAGGTCTACAGATCTGAATTCTCTTGCTGTAATAACTCAGCTAAGCATTTCATGTGTTCTGCTTGAAACTGTCAGCTGATTCCTGTATCTGAAACCTTAATGTTCTTTTTATTCTCTTTTTCAAACCCTTGTGTTTCTGCTGTTGCAGTTCAGCAGCTCAACTACAGAATAAGCATTAGAACCGCGAAATAGAGTTAGAAACTTTATTTTCAGAGAAAATTTGCAAGAATTGTGGGAAAATTGCCCTTTTAGGTAGGACAATATCTTTCAATGAACCCAAATTTATCCAAAGTGGTCCAGAAAATAAAACACCCAATATTGGTAGGCATTTGTCAAAAGACATGTTTTATTTCTCAAAATATATGCTATTTAAATTTATTCCAGCATTTTTAAAGCTGTGAAACTTTTAATTTTTATATAGCACTTGAGATTTTCCTCAATAGAATACAACTAGCTAAAAGCAGGGGGGAAAGAAAAGAGAAAAATTAATTTTCCAAGTCAACAAGTCAAATGAGCATTAAGTTGATGCAAAATTTGTAATTTAATCTTATTTTGTTGAATCATTCATATCTTTACCTGCAAATTCCTGTTTTGGTTTCAACTTGGTTTCAACTTGAAACTCAGCAGATTTCAAGATTTTTGGTTTTTATTCCAGCCACAATTCAAAAGACTGTTATTGCAAGATGTGATTCCTCAATTTGTCTTCTTCTGTATATCTCTCTGGGAAAAAAGTTTTTTTACACCAGATAACATCAATATTCTGGTATTTGAAAGCAAATACAGTATTTCAGTATTTCACAGTGTTGCTAAGTTTTTAAAAAGGTTTGTAAGGGTTTCTGTGTTTTCTAAGGCTTTCTGATTGAAAGGTGAGGAAGAATTATTTTTCAGTGCATTGAATAGTTTCTCTAGAAGGTGTATTCACCCACTGGCTTAAGACAAAACACTGGTAAGTACTACTTCACCTACAAAAGCAATCAGCTGCTGTGTCAGTTCTGAGTTCAGCCTCTGCCAGGCTCAACCTCTGTGATTTTGTTGACTAAGGTATTCATGGCATAGGAAAAGATTGACAAAAATCTCTGTCTTGCAAATCAGGAGGCAGAAAGACAAAAATGAATTGTGAGACAGATGTTTCCTGTTACAGTAGGGCTAACACTGTAATTGTTATGAATGTGAGTAGTTTCATATCAATAAATAATCAGGGAAAATAGATAACACTTTGTTTTGTTGGAGCCATCTGGTGCAGCCATAAAATAAAGACAAAACTGAAGAGGACAAGAAAGCATCCATTTTGTTTCTTAGAGTCTTTTTATGCTATTTTAAATTCAATTTAAATCTGATGGATTTGCAGTTAGAATTGACATATGGGTTAATGCTCATGAGTTGTATGCATTTGATGACTCTTCCTTTTTTTGCTGGCCTCCAAAATTGAGGAACTGATTTCCACTGAGATCCACATCTTGTGTAACATGAAACCTATCTCCTGCTTGCCTTGCAGAAACTGAAGTCAGGCGGAATAGTCTTAAAATTCCTAACTGTAGGTAAAAAAGACATAAAGCTCACAGGTAAATATACTACCATTCACATGTAAGAAAGAGCTAAATAAAGTCCTCTGTATGGAAAACATGAAAAAAAATTTAGATATTATTATAAACAAAATTGCTCTTTTAATATAAATAATTTTATTTTAAAATTACTCAATTGTTATAAACAAAATTACTCTTTATTTTGAAGAATACAAAAAAGAAAACAAACATTAGTAATACTGAGAAATTATATATACAAATCATTCACACATAGTTTTGTCTATACCTAATTATATGTAAGGAATGAGGTGCTATTTATTATAAAGAAAATATTGAAACTGTTTGAAATAAAGCCTTATTTAACACTAGACTGTACCTCTCTTGCTAGGTCACAGTAATACCTAGCAGAGCAACCACAGAGTGCTCAGCTGTCTACTGTTGGCACCATCTGGTCTTGACTCCAGGCCCTTATTTCTCCTGTCCCAGTTAAAAATTTTGTCTTGAACAAAGTAGAGCAGTGTTAATAAGAAAAACTCAAAGCAGTTTGCAGAAAAACTCTTGGCATGGTTATTAGGTATCTCTATTAGTTGGCCTGAATCAGGCAGAATATAAATTAAAACCCTGATTTACTGCACATTAAAGATTGCTTACTGTCTTAACCATTGGTTCCACTCTTCACCCAAACAAGATTCCAAACCTCAACAATCCCGCTGTTTCCCCCCTCAGGCAAGTGCAGGAAGAAAACATCTGTCTTAGTCTTTGCTTCCTGGTTCTTTGGCAATGTCTTGCCTCTCTGTGCTACCCATGGTTGGCAGTTTGGCACCGAGAGCACAGGACAGCTGTTTTCAATTCCTTCTCTTGGCACCATAGACTGAATCTATACTCATAAATTAAACATTCCCAGGATCATTCTCATCACTGAGGCCAGCTGGAACAGAGCATCTCACATCCACATTACTGCACTCTTTCCCCTCCAACAAGGGTGACATCATCCAAACTACCTAATGGGACCAGTCCTTGGTCTATTGAAACTCCCAACTGTGCGTGGTAATTGTCTGGGAGAGTCCTAGCTGACCCAGAGCCAGAACTGCACCAGAGACTTTTTAGCAGATGATTATGTTTCAAAAGTCCAGCATGCTCCTTTCTTGGTTCTAGCATTAATGCAGTGATATTATTCATTGCCAGAAATAAATTGGAATTGCAAAAAAAGCCTTTCTTAGCCCAGTGTAAGTATGTTCAGCTTTACAACACTCTAGTAGGAATTAGACTGTAAACATAGTGTTACCTAAATCTACTCTTTATCAAGTTATTCAAGAGAAATTTCTATTTTGACAAGCCTGGCAAAGTGACAAGAAATTGAAAACAAGTTCCTGGATGTGTTTAAATTGGCATGTCATTAATAGGTATCCTACAGTTGTAAGTTCACATGTTGAAAACTTTCTTGAAAGGCTCCATTTTCAAGCAAATTTTACACTTCCATTTTTGCACCTGCATCTTATATTATGAGTGCATATTTAGATATTTGTGACTGTGATGAGTTCATTGTTTGTGAAAATTATGTAGTAGAGACTTATAAGTACTAAATTTTAGTATATTTTGTTCCCCTCAAGATTGAGAGTTTCTGTGATTCATTAGTTTCAGCTAGCTGCGCAATTTCACAGCTTGTACACAAAAATGGAAAATATTAATTAGCAATTTTCTCATTGTTTGTTTAAGAAAAAGCATTAAAAAACTAGCTGAAATAGATTCCCATAATTCCCTGTATTTACTCCAATGTGTAGAGGAAAATTGCTGGTAGTCTTAGAAAGTATTGAAAATATTAAATATAGATATCTAGCCTTGGGGAGTGTAAATTAGCATGTTTTTAATTGGTTGCAATATTCAGGGAAACATTCCTCAAAGAAAATTAATTTTGGAGCAACATATTTTGACAAGCACATGTGCCAATTTAAAAACCTGTGATCAACTTTAAATAGGTTTTAAGACAACAAAAAACTATTTCTAATACTATAAGGAATGAACTCTGTCTTTTAAGCATGTTTTCTGTGGGATTGATTTACACACTATATACAAATCACCATAACCTTTCAACCTTTTAAAATAGAATTGTGAGGGGCATATTTTGATCTCAGTTATACTGGTGTGAATGGAATAATTCCTTTGAAGATAGCAAAATTACTCCTAACGTGTGCCAATGTAATTGAGAACAGAATTGAACATTCAAAGTCTTGGGCTGAAAGAAAATGCCAATTGGCTTAAAACAGGGAAGACTAATGGACTGTTTGCTAGTCAGGCTAATCAGTGGCACCCCAAAAACTGAGTGGAATTTTCAAATGTTTGTTAATATTATGTTGCTTTTTCATTCTTACTACCTTTTGTATTTCAAAACTCTCTTCTCTAATTGACACAGGTGGATTTCCATCTGCTTTAGCATGCTTATGATGATCTTGCATACAGCACATGGAGATGGGGTAATGAGTGAGCAAACTGATTGAAGTGAAGCTTCACTTGGTGAAGCTGCTAACTTATTTTGCTCTTATTTAAAGAGAAAAGATGTAAGAATTCCCTAGAATTTGTTCAATTACACATACAGACTGCTGTACTCTTTCATTTCTTAAGGGGGTAGGACTTACAAATAGGTGTTGTGTGCATCTAATAGAGCTACAAAGAACTTTCCTGAAGTTTGTAGGTAGATATATGTGCTTCTGAAAATGTCCAGATGAGGGCCACAAAGATGATCTGAGGGCTGGAGCTCCTCTTTTATGAAGACCAAAGAGAAATTCGTGGTTGTTCAGCCTGGAGAAGAAAATGTTTGAAGAGGACTTTATCACAGCCTTCCAGTGCCTAAAGGTGGCTACAAGAGAGCTGGAGAGAGACATTTTACATAGGCCTGTAGTCACAGGACTAGGAATAGCAGCTTTAAACCAGAAGTGAGTATATTTAAATATTAGGAAGAAATTCTTTACTGTAAGAGCGGTGAGGGACTGGAACAAGTTACCCAGAGAAGTTGTGGATGCCCACGTCTGGAAATGTTCAAGGCCAGGTTGAATGGGGCTCTGAGAACCTGTTCTGGTGAAATGTATCCCTGCACATAGCAGAGAGGTTGGAACTAGATGATCTTTAAGATCGCTTCCAACTGAAACCATTCCATGAATTTATGGTGATCCATACCTCTAAAGGAAACAGGATAAATTGAAAAGTCAAAGGGAATGCAGCATTGGCTCAAGCAATCAAGGGAAGAAAAGGAAAGGCCAGAGGAGAATGAAGAGCTGAAATAAAGACCTTGGAAAGTTGGGCTTGGTATTCCTTGCTGACACTGGACCAAAGGCTCACCCATGACAAGTGAAGAAGAATGACAGCTACTGTGCAAGTGACTTACACACTTGAGATACCAGCTGTTTGGGCTGTTAAAGATGTTGCAAACCTTGTCCCAGATTCCAGCAGCATCAAATAAGAAATCTTCTGCCTAGGGCAATTTAACACCCAAGCACTTGTTTGCTTTGCCTTTGTAGATCTAAATTAGAGTAATTATTTTTTTAGTGATTTGGTCTGTTTTGGACCTTTGTTGAGTACTTTACTAACCCCTGCATATGTACAAAATTGGTATATACTTCATAATAAACAGATGTGACCTTCATCTGCTGGATGGTTACACATCATTTCTGTATTAGAATCCATGTTTATGGAGTGGTTTGTGAACAACAGTGCATATTATGCTCCATTACATTTCACAGGTCCTTGAAAAAAATGATATGGTTGCACACCTTCTAGATTCAAAATTAAATTAAATTATTTTGATATGCACAACTTGAGTAAAAATATACACATCTAATTCAAGGTCAGAGAACTGGCTACTGTTAGACCTGGGAGAAGTATTCCTTCTGGTTGAGCACAAATCACCTTATCTGCTCTTTTAATTCAAGTAAAACCAAAGCTTTACTTCTTCCAACCAAACCATTCTACAATTCTTGAAAATTGTGCAGAAAAATCAAAATGTTTTAGTTAAAGTGGAAAAAAAAATAATTTCAAAATATTTTCAATGAATTGCTCACTACTCATCTTGATAATCAATATACAATTGACTATCAAGATGAGTAGTGAGCAATTCATTGAAAATATACAATAGTCAACTATACAATTTTGTTTCCTTTTTATATTGAGATGGATTAAACACAATTTAGTAAGATAAGTACATATTAGAACACATCTTGACCTTGTTCCTGAAAGCTTAGTTTAATGAAAAGTACCAACAGTCTTTTCTGATTAAAATATATCCTTATAATAAATACTGCATAAATTACTTTCTGATTTACAAAAGAACAATTTCTATCCTCATTTGAAATTCAGAAAACACACAGATTATGCTTTCAGGTGGCAAAAGCTCCAGGGTTTCCTGGATGTCTTTTGTGTTACATAGTCTTGTAGAGTGCTAAAGGCTGACAGATGCTTATCAAACATTCATGTAAACACTGCTATCAAAGCTGTGTTTTCTGGTACTGGCTCCATATCAGAGGGTCAGCCTGCAATATAATTAAAGGAAGGACAAAACAAGAAATGTCATGGCAGCAGGCTTTGCTATGGAGGACTCACATAGTGCTTTCTCTAGCAAAGAACAATTGCACTAGATAAAAGCAAATCAAGGATTAAGAATGGAATTTTTTAAGTGCTCAAATATTTTCGAGCACATATGTTCAAAACACAATTTATTCCAAGCTAATTATATACATTTTTTTTCCAAAATATTGACAAAAGTGTTTAGATAAAAAGCCCCAACCTTTGCCCTCCAATGCCTGACTTCACACATTTGCTTCATACTGAATGTTCTTAGATTAATTATTATTGACAATAATTCCTAAGTAATATTTTCATGTGCATGCCAAAATATATGAAATAAAGAGTAATGAAAGGGAAAATTCTTTTGGCACTGAATTCACGTTTAGAGCTTATTGAGACACTTATTGTTAGAACAACAAAAGGAATGATGCACTGCAGAGGTAACCATTGTCATATTCATTATTAGCACAAACTGTAGCGCTACTCAAGGAACAAAATCTTCTGCTAATTAGGGTGAAGCAAAACCAACTAATCTCTGTTTTCAGATACAAACAGGCTGAGCAGTCTGCTGGTAAGCCAGACATTTGAGGTAATTTAGGAAATGCATTTTCCCTCCTACCAACAAAGTCCAGGATCCCAAATTTCTTTCTGTGTAGAAAACTTATCAATTCCAGGCTTTTCATAAGAAACAAGAAGAAATATGATGCAAAAATGTTTCAGTGCTTAGGAATATAATGCAAAATATTCTTCTCATCATAGAAGCATTGACATCTTCTATTTTATAAACATTTACTTCAGTCTTCAGGTTTCATATCTTTGTGATTAAAGTAATTCTGAAGAAAATTGAAATAATCATTAATAATTGGACTAACTAGGAAGTGAATGGGAACAACTAGAGGTCATTTGATGAAAAATATATTTTTGAAATTGATACCTGAAGTCCTTTCTTATGTAACTCTTGGATAAAATTGTTTTTATCTTTTTGAGACAGGATAGAGCTCAGAGTTAGGATTTGAGTGAAAATACAGTAGAGAAAGTAGTCCTGACCATATTTTGATTTAATCCTTTTAATTTCTTCCTTTCAAACTAATATGTTATCTTTTTATTCACTAGTTCTGTTTGTTTTGATGTTTTAAGTCTTGCATTATTACATTCTACAAGTAAAGTTTTATGAGGGTACACCCATGTCACTTATGTTACCCAAACTGATCAGAGACTTCTGGAGCTACAGTTCTATCAATACTTTTGGAAATGCAAAACTATTTGTAATTCTCTACTTAGTATTCAAAAAGAGGAAAGAGTGTATCTCAGTGTGATCAGAAGCAAATAAATTAAAGGTGAATGTCACCTAAAGACTAAAAAATGACACATATATGAATACCTATTCCATTTTGATGCAACATCAACATGAATAATTGTTGCTGTGGCAGCAGATATGCAGTGAAAAAGCCATGAAGAACAGATCATAAAACAAATCACCTGCTTGAAAAGTATTGACCCTCAACACTCTGAACACCTGAGACCTTGGTTTGTTTTTTGTTTTTTGTTTTCTTTTATTTTTAATTATTTTCTTTTTTTTTGTTGTTTTTGTTTTTTAATATGGTGATGAGAATTTGGGGGCTATAACTTGAGTTGTGCTGCCTATATATGTAAACCGTACCTATATATGGAAATATGTGCTAACATGTACCAACACATGAAGAGAACTTGAAAGATTAACAAGCTTGCAGTTGGTCTTTTTACTTCTACTTCATAATAACATTGAAACAACTTCTATTCTCCCTAAAAATGATGGAAATGTTGTAAGTCACAGCAGAGTGGCTCTCAGCAGCAGCAGTAGGGAATACAACTAGAGCTCTGTACTTTTCCAAGTACTGCTGTGCATCACATCCGACACATCCACTTTCATGTTGTTGCCTGGCTGTCTGCCATTCCCTGCTACATCTTCTACAGCAGCACAAATCCCACTTTACAAGCACCTATAATAGCCTTCTTAATCCTTCTCAGCCTGGAAAACTGAAGCCAAGTGGAGAAAATAACGAACTGGCCATGCAAATAATGCTTTAGACCATGTCCAAATGCAGTAGGTCACCTAGCTCTCTAACAAGTGAGCCTAGCTACTGCAGCCAGTCATGGTGCTTTCAAGGAGGGAAAGACATCACTGCTGACCTCATGGCTGGGCTGATGGCTGAATAAACAATCTTTTATATTTTCTGTACATAGTGCAATTAATATATAAATGCATTGACAATTTTAACTTAGTGACATTCAGTTGAAATTACTGCAAATATCAGAGATAAAAAAGTCAACTTGCAAACAGAAATATCTTCTAAAATTATATTAATTATATATGCAGAAATAAATCTAAATGGAAAGATGAGTATTTAGATGAGATTGGTGAAAGAGGACATTCAAAACAATACATATCATAAGGGTAATTGTATGTGCTAGAAAAGTTGTGAAAGAAAACAGGTAAAGTAGGAATGTATAGTTTATCACTCTGCCAAAGTTTATGTTGTTAGAGGGTAAGATAAATGTATCTGCAATGAAGGATGAAGTCTATAACACTATTTCAATAGTAGAAAATCCCAAAAACCCAAGAATCCCCCCCAAAACTCTTTTCACTATTTGAAATTGATTCAGACACAAAGGAGATCATTATAGCCTCAATATCTGTCCTCTCCTGTGGATGCAACATTCATGGGATGGCTATGCATAATTTATACATGAGCTACGACATTGATCTATGAGTCAAACAAAAAATCACTACTGAATGATGTGTACCTGTAGAAAAGATGCAAACAGAGTTGAAAATATCAAAACCAATAAGAACACTTCTTTTTTCTACCCTTTACTCTTCTCATCTTCCTTGTTTTTCCCCTGTTCATAATAAGGGTTTATTAACTATGAAAGAATAAATATCAAGTAAAGTTAGGTTTTGTGCAATTGTGTTTATTTAAACTTAATTTTTATATAGAAAAGCACTTTTTATATGCCAAGAATTACATACATAAGTTTCTTGGGAATTATTAAATTATTATGAGTACGTAGGCAAATAGTAATTAAATATTATAAAAATAATTCAAATAGAGATAAGTGATAATCTAGGTGATTCTTAGATTAGTATAATGCCAGAGATGTGCACACAGTGGACAATGCCTCTTTTGTAGAAATTTCTCATTAATCTTAGGTACTTTCTGAGTTCCTCAGAACAGATTTTCTGTTGTTAGTGAAACTTACAGCTATTAAGAAAATATGAGAGTCTAGAGAAGAAAGACGAAAAAAATTTTGAAGACACATGAAAGAATGGGAGCTATTCAATATAAAGAAAGGGGTAAGGAGGGATCTGATGAGGTATGTCCTTAATTTTAGAAGCTGAAAAAGTCAATGGATTACTTCCACTAAAATAATGTCTGACTCTAGGTCATGTTTTCTGAATACTTTGCAACACAACATATCATTATGAATATTCAAATAAGTGTCAAGGATACCTGGACATTAGTTTAAAGAAAAAAATTATTCAGTGTCTTATCGTTTGCTTTCTCTCATGTGATGAAATAAACATTTCAACTAAAGTTGGCATGTGAAAATACCAATAGGTGGTACTGCTTGGACTGAAAAACAGAAGAGAAAAAATATGTGCAATAATATGCAATTCTAAGTGTCTAAAACCAATCTACCTAGTAATATTATATATTTCAGTAGTGATTTTATTCCTAGTTTAGGTCCTGTTCAGAAAATGAGACAAGCAGTAGAATAGTGTTGCTAATTAATCAAACCTGAGTGTTTCCTCCTTTCTGACAAGGTCTTATGTCAAGTTGAAATCAACCAAATTCTAACCTTAGTCCTATGATTTATGATGCATTTATCAGCTCTACTCAAGATCCTAGTGAGGGACAGTTATTAAAAAGTCAATCATTCTCCTTGATTTTTTACCCTTTCTGCTGATGCTGCAAGAAAGAATTTTCAAATACAGACAATTTTAGTGAACAGTTTTCCTCAAAGAGAGGAGATCTGAAGCTGCCTGCTCTGTTACCACAGTTGAACACAGTGTGAATAGACAGTAGGTCCTGCCCCTTCTGTAAGCCTATGAGCACCTGGTTTGGCAACCTAGAGGAAACAAACTGGTTGCTCAAGGGTTGGGTCTGCCATTTCATCAGGCCCCAATAAAATAAACATTTTGATTCTCATTTCTGCTTTTTATGCATGGTCTTTTTCATATTGAAAGCAAAGAAGTTGGCACGGTCCATTTAAGAGGGTCCATTGGTGTTTCATCAGCTATTGAGATTTATGCATAAACGTGTCAAATAATCTCAATGTCACTGTATGTGACACACTGTATGTGACTAAAGATAGGTGATGACATACAGGAGGTCATACAGCTGTGTGAGTGCTCACCATTCATCGTGCAGCAAAGTGCACCTTTGATAATGGCTAGTGCAAAATGGCATAGCCTCTCACGAACTGAGCACGTATATATATGTCCTGACATTAGTAAAACTGCTGCACTGCTTTGCTTCTCTCCATACAGATAATTCCAAAAAGCAATTTTCTCATAATATTTCTTCTTGTAGAGTAGCATCTCATTACCATATACATTGTATTGATTAGCAAGTGTAGCTCTTTTCTATGTGTGTATCACATTTAACCTCCAAGGAGTCTACTTTTTTAATAGAAAAAACTTTGAGAGGAAAATATTAATTTTTCAAGCAAGAAAATGCTGTTAAAAAACCAGCATCTTTTAATTAAAAAGCTTACATCAGAAGAATGACTATGTGAAGTCAGTGCTTTCTTGTGATGTAGGAAAGAGCCACAAGTGATCTTTTCCTTTTTTAATAGCAGCGTTCATGTATCCCACTAAGAGAGACAAATGAGTTCCACCCAGCTACTGAAGAGTTTTACAATTTTATTGAAGATCTTCAAAACAAAGGTTCCCTTTGGTCTGTGTATGTACAAAGGCCTGATCAAAAGCACAGGGAACCAGTGGGAGTCTTTCCTCCTATGTATCCTATGGCCCTTGTCTTAAAAGATGAGATTTATTTCCATGTTGTCACAAGCTTTCTTTGTGTATAACTGTGCAGTGCTCTCCATAGGTAGTACTTTTCTTGTTGCTAGCAAAAAAATTTTCCAGATTGGTTAAGGTTAATTTTGCTGATATAGTACACACTGCTGTAAACGTATTATGCAACATAGATTTTAAAATTTCTATTACAACCTTTAACCTTCATTTTTTTGAATCAGAGTTTCAAACATGCATGATATTGTACTATTTTCAAGAAGATTAAATTTCAAAGCTTTTCTGAAATTCCAAGGAAATTGAAAAATGAGGGAGCAGTGGGTGAGAAGAAGCAAGCTAACATTTTTGCCTTGGCATATGACACACTGGAATAGTTAAAAAAGTTTTAATGCGCATGGCCCTTAAGGACATTTAAAAAAAAAAAGTGAGGAAATGAATACAAATGCTTCTCAAACAAAAAGAAGATTGCAAAGTGACTTAATTGCAACAAGCAGTCAGTTGCAGTACAAGCAGTCATATGAGTGACTTCCTTGTAAACAGCTATCAGACCTTATACAGAAATGCAGACTAAGAACCAGTTAGTGGAAGTTGAAAGCAAAGAAGTTAAAAGCATATTAGGCAGACCTGTATGATTTTTTAAAAAGGGGGAATGAAAAGCCACTGGAGCAAGCTACCAAGTACCAACTTCTTCTGCTCTTGCTAAATTTCTTGTTAAACCTAGTTGTGTTCCTAGCAAGTATAGTGCATTCAAAAAGTTCTCCTGATTTAGTCAAACTTTTATCATTGAGTTCTATACAGACATAATTGGATAAAATGTAATGTAGTGAGACATTACATTTTAATGGTGTTTTCTACCTTTAAGGTCTATCAAACTGAATGGCTAGACCTACTTTGGAATATATGGTATAATT
This sequence comes from Melozone crissalis, assembly GCF_028551555.1. Lineage (NCBI taxonomy): Eukaryota > Metazoa > Chordata > Aves > Passeriformes > Passerellidae > Melozone > Melozone crissalis. The sequence continues at coordinate 28,877,362 of NW_026535796.1, read as the reverse complement.
TTAAAAATACTATTGTGTTGTCTTATATAACAAGTTATCATTATAGTGCATGGATTCCATATTGCCAGAGCCTTGTATCTCCTCTTGATGTCTCCCACAGGCACCTCCTCTAAGCACTGCCTCTTCTTGGTCCTTGCAGCAGTCCTCTGACTCCAGATCCCGCCAATCCATTCTTTTATAATATTGTCCTTATTTGCTACAGGTGTGGCCTGTTGTCATCAGGCCTGCTCCTAATCTTTAGTGATTGGTCCAGCTGCAGCTCTTTGTGGGATAAGATTACATTCTATATCACCTCCATTTACCCATACTGTATTCCCCCACACTACTGTGCATTTTATTTTAACCATCCTGCAAATTTCATTAGATATTCGTATTCATTTCTCAGTGATGACTGTTAGACAGCTTTCAAGTAAATATGCTATTGAGAAGAATAAGGTTACTTTAAGGTGTAGATATCACCACTAAGTTAAAGAAAAGCATCCTTTGATGAGCTACTTCAAAGCTGTATGTTTGGGGATTTTGATGATAAGAAAAACTTGTTTATCTAAACCAGATATTAAGGACACATAATATATACTGAGAATATCAGTTCTGTTGCCCAGAAATGCCAGACATTTGAATAATCAGTCAATATTCTTTGGCCCAGCATGTAAAGCTCTGGAATAACTTAATGGGAGGAAACTTTCATGACAGCCAGCAATCTGTCAACAGGTTACCAGGGTAACATTTGTGCAAACATTCATAACATTGTGTGCTTAATTTCAGCCTATTCATTTAATGTTGTTATTCCTTTCCTTATCTTCTAATAAGAGAGATGTGCAGAGCTTTAATGCTAAGCCCTCAAAATAAAATGAAATGTTGCAGGAAATAAACTCTCCAGATTTATTATTTAATTATTGATTCTTGCCAGCTTTGTCTTACCTTCTATGTTTGATAGTTTCTAAGAGCAAAACTTAAATCTCAAAGAGCTATCACTGGCATCCTCTACTCTACAAGGTGCAAAGCTACTAAAGATGCTCTTTTTCCCATGTAATACACAGGAAGGATAGATACACCTTGTGATTATTTCTTTGTTTGAAAAGAGCGTGGATATTTAAACCCAACTGTTCACAATCTTTTTCTCTTTTCTGGTATGGGTCACAGCAGTGTAAATCTTGACATTAAAGCCCAATCATCAACGTTTGCATCTGTCAATGAATTATTAGAGCTTCTTAATTACGTACTATCAATATATTTGAAGCAAATTGATTATTTTTATCCTATCAAATATGTATATGTATGCAGTTGTTACCACACAAAGCCAGGCTCTCAGGCTTTGCACGTCAAAAAAAATCTGCTGTGTATTTGAATGTGTGCCATCATGACTGCCACACTGAAATTTTTATTTCATAGCATTCTAAATGAAACATTATTCTTTCAGCTTTATGGTATCAGCTAGTTGTTTTACATTAATGATGATGGGCTATATCAGCATCTCTGTAGCTTCCTCCATGAAATCTGGTTCATTTTAATGTAACGTTTGTGAAATGGGCTTATATTTCATTTTATATTTCATTTTTGCTCTCTGAATATTATTCTGTTTAAGTCTAGCTATATTCTTCTTCAATGGCATGTGCAAAGGAACTTAATATCATCTGGCTTGACCTGTATTGTGGAGCTTCTTTTATCCTGCAGGAATGTAATTATTTAAAAAAGACTACCCAGTAATTTGCGACTGGATACTATCACACACTTTTCTAAAGACTTCCACAGCTGAGAGAAATTTATTATGTATTTATGGGGAACTCTTACAGTTAGGCTGAGTACATTGAAAGAGAGTGCTCTTGCCTTTCAACTATGGAGAAAGCTTTGGAGGTTTTAACCTGCAGCAAGACTGCCCATCTAACATTCACTGCTCTCAGAACCATGAACTAAAAAGCTTCTCTTTCAGTTGGTTTTTTTTCACTTTATTTCTTTTAGGTCTTTGGATAACACCTAGGAGATGAAAAATATCTGCACTTGAGTAGGGACTGGCATATTTTCTCTAGAACTTACTATAGTGCAGGAAAGTGAAACCGCTGATGTGATAAGTGTTTTCCACCTTTAGTTACTGTGACCATTCTGAGATACAGTAATGACTATTTCAGCTACATCTTACAATTTTCTCAGCTCTGTAAAAATATGTCCAGAAACGTACTTCAGATGAAAAAGAAGTTATTTGGGTGTTGTACTCATCCAGAAAGTGAAGCCAGAGAAACCAGAAAACTAGCTTTTAGATTTGGGCCCCAGGACATGTCTTGGACCATAAAAGAAGACAGGGAAGACAGGAAGGGGTCCTGGATTGTTGGAGGCTGCCTTTGGTCTGGTTGTGGCGGGTGGTGTAGCTGCCCAGCAGGGGAGGCTGCAATGCTGTGTGATATCATGTGGCTCATCCATTTGGACAACCATGCCAATGTTTATTCCACTGTTGATTTTAGGAAGGAATCTCTGTATCGTTCTACACTGTACTTATCCTGAGAGCAGTAAGGTATATATAATGACACAGATAAATAGCTTGGAGTAAATATGCTTGAAACACAACTGAAATTGTGTATTTTTATGTAATATGTTTTGTGGGCTGTTGGATTGAATATTGTTCCACTGAATAAATGTTACTTGCTCAAACCCAAGTTTACCAAGTAAGGATTATTTTTGAGTTTATTTCCAGTAGAAGGACAGTTTGCTTTCCATTTCAACTTCCCATTTTGATACTTCTGAAGGGAAACATCATGCCATTAGCTAACTTGTGCAAGCTCACCTAGAAAATCAATGAAAATGTTTGAAAATAGATTTATCTGTACTGTAGATGAGAGATGGCATATTTATTTTGTCATTCTTTCTTCCAGATGATTTTTTTTTCTAATAGATATTGTTTGAGAACTTGAAATGACTGACAATTTTGGTAGAAATGTTACAATTTGACATTGTTGGGCCCATATTTTCAAATAAATACATATATAAAATATGGTTTTCTGGTTAAAATGTACACATTTTAGCTTTTTACTTCATACATGAAAATAATGTTCATATGTGCTTGACATAAAAGTTATGAGAATCTGTTATCACAAGATGTGAATAGAATATACAGCATATGCTCAAAGTAAGGTAGAGATTCATATGTTGAAGCAACAATATTAAATTCCAAAATTTTCAGCATGTAGATCTACATGCTACAACATAATAAAGAGATTTTTTTCTCTAGCAAACATTACAACATTTTGAGAAGTAGAGAATAAGGGAAGAAAAAGTACATTTAATCACAATATTGTGTTTGAGTCCTGTCTTAACCAAAGCTGTTGCAATTTTAGTAAGGACTGAACAATATATTGAACTCTTTTTTTTCCTCAGAAGAAAAAGTATTCACTATAGATTAAATATTTCTAAACTGAGATAATCAAAACCCACAGATGCAACAGCTGAGTAACAGAATAATCAGTCTGGAGTTATGATGCTGTTTAATGTTTGTTAGATTATTTGTTTGCTCTTCACTGGTGGCTTATCTAAATAAGAAGCCTTCATGAAGATGTTTGTTGGAAATAGTTACTGGCACAGGTATTACTGAGATATATGAGTGTAAGTTTATCCATTTGCCTGTAAAATTTTTGTTTGAATAAAATATATATTTGATATACTTTATAAACAACATGCAGATATGTTGGTTTTGAAAAGAACGATCATAAACCAAAATAGGATCAATAGGTTACTTCAGGTATTTATTTTATTGAAGGATTACATATTGCTTTGAAATTTTATCATGCATCATTTTTAAGTGTGTTGAGCCAGACCCTCAATCTGAATAAACCATGGACAGAATTCATTTGACACTTTTGAAGCTTGTTGCAAAGAACTAGAATGTATTAGGGACAATCTCTACTGAAGCTGTTTGCAAATTCTTAAATATTTACATTTGAATTTATATTTGCAAGTTAAATTTACAGTGTGTTTCTTGAATTGAAACTGATATTTTTGGCTGAGTATTGAACATAACTTAAATTCCAGCTAAAACAGACCAGCTATTCTTTGGAAATAGAAAAAAAAAATCATCTTTATGAAACAAATAACATTATTTAGGTGAAGGAACCTTTTCATACTTTAATCGAGGACTTTCACTTGGGGAGCTGGAGAAATGCAGATTATCAACATGAGGTCAGAGAACTGTTTTGTTATCTGTGTGAAAGACACTTGCCTTTGGCTGACTTACAAACTCCTAAAAAACACTGTTTGCACACGGTAAATATGGGCTTGTGTGTGTCTGCCAACATCCTCTCTGAAGATGCCATCTGCATTGAGCATGTGGCAGCACAAGGAGAATCTTTTGGGTTCCAGGGTCCACTGAGGTTATGGGCACACAAAGCACAAGCAAGAGGGTTCCTTCTGAGCGTGTAACAATGCTCTTGCTCTTTCTCCATGACAGTGGCAGAAGAAGATGTAAATGATGCAAAACTCAAATGTATGTGCAAACCTGGGTACAAACTTTTATGATGTAAATGTTTTTCTGACTTAATAAACTTCTACTCATGTTTGAAAATATATTTATGACATTGACTGCAGCTACCTCACCTATGTTCTTTGTAAGGACATTTATCCTTTCACTATTGTGCGTTGAGTCCCAACAAGATGGCATTAGGATCTTCTGGAAAAAAGCTTTATTGATATTTCACATATTTTACAGCAAATTAAAAATGAGAAGAAAATATATTGGTCTAGTAATTTTCACAAGTTACTTTTATTAATAAGAAAATCAGATTGCCACACTAATGAGATAATTAAATATATCTTTTACACAAAGAATATTCCAAGAAATGAATCAATATTTTCAGTAAATACTGTGATCCAAGTTTTCTTATTATTTTAGGTTTGTACCTTTCATGGTATTTGCTTTTGATTGCTGTTTTGTTTCTTCTTGTAAATGTCAACCATGTGCAACCTGAAGTAATTATTAGGGAAAGTGATAGCATATTTGCTAGCAGTGGAAATGCCAGTGTGTCTTCTGTTTCCCCCTTCAGTTAAACGCTATTATTTCTGCCAGACATGTTGGCACATTCTTGCAAGTTCGCACAGTTAGGATGATTTCCATCACTTCCATGGTGATGAAAAAGGATGCTGTGAGAGAGAAAACATTTTACATGGGAAAAGAAGCTCAGAGAAATTAAACAGCTTGCCTAAGGTCACACAGGAGGCTTCTAAGAGAGGTATGATTTAAAAAGAAATCTTCTGAAAATTATATGAAACACCTTAACTAGAAATCTACCTTTTTCCCATAGTAGACTTTTTCTTTCCTCAAAACAATTGTTCCATGTAATTTGTGGTATCTGCAAAGAAAATTGTTTAATTATGACTAATTTTAGAATAATGTGATGTCCCTCTTTTATGTTAGCTCTCTAATGACAGCTAAAATGAATAAAAAATCCAATTTGTTTGAGCAGTGATGTTACACCAAATTTATCCAGTCTTTGTATTTCAATAGCCTCCTAGAAAAACAGCATGAGCATGCTTTCTCTGAACTCATGCTAGGAGCAGGAAATATTACAAAAGTATTCCTAATGAGAGTCAGCCTCTTATGAATTGATGTTTCCTTGGATGGAAATTGACTTCAGGAATTATTAAAAGTCAGTTGGATTGGGGAAAAAATTTTTTATGAAATTCTAGTAAATTTTTATATACAAAATTATATATATGATGCATATTTATATGCAATATTGAGTAGGCTGTTCCATAATACAAATAATTTTCTCAAAGATTGATTTAATTATTTTGTTACAGCAATCAAAATTATTAAAACTTGAAAATAAGTAAATTAAAAAGTGTCTGTCAAAAAAATTTAATCCCAGAATATCAAAACTTAGCAACTGGCAGCAAAACTTTACAGCAACTATTTCTGGATCAGGAATTTAAAACAATGCCTGACTTGACAGAAAGGGAAGTTGCTATTTAGATGATCAGATGTTGCTTTTCACTTCAGCTACAAAAGGATGGTGACATTTTCCAACAGCCTCAACATCCCTTACCCCACTCTAGCTGGTAGTTCAATTTTCAACAGTTTGCCTTCAGTTTAAGACAGTATTGTGTCCATTGATTAATTTCACTTATCTCCTCAGAGTGCAACCGGCCCACATCTACTTATTTTTTTTCTTTTTCTTTACATTGTGGGTTTTTATTTAGCCAGACAGTTCAACATCTCCTATGCATCTGTTCTTTTATCAATGGCTCCTTGTGATTTAACCCCACGCAGACACTTTCTCATTCGTCACTTCCACCAGGTGGGTTGGAGAGGAGAATTGGAAAATCCATGGATTAAAATAACAGTTTTATAATTGAAATGAAGTAAAATAGTATAATAATAATTGATAATTATAAATAATAAGGATAATAGTAATGAAAAGGGAGATAACAAAAAGAGGGAGAGAAATAAAATTTAAGGGTAAAAAGCCAGTGATACACAAAACAATTGCTCACCACCCCCTGACTGATCCCCAGCTTGTTCCCAGACAGTGATTGTTCCCAGGCAGACATTGATTGATTGACAGTGATTGACTCCTGTTTTTTATTACCCAAGCTAATTACCCAAGCTGATTTATTGGGTATGATGTTCTGTGATATGGAACACCGTTTTGGTAGGTTTGGGTCAGCTGTCCTGCCACACTGTGCTCCAGCTTCTCGTGAAGCTACTCACTGGCAGAGTATGGGAACCTGAGAGGTCCTTGACCTAGGCAGGGTAAGCACTACATGGCAAGCTAAAACATCAGTGTGTTGTGTTATCAGCGTCATTCTCACACTGATTCCAAAACGCTGCACTGTACCAGCTAGAAGGAAGAAAATTTGAGTTGAGAGTTCACAGCTGTAAAGGAGCAGGCTGCTGTTTCACACATGAGCCTTGCTGAGCATTTTAAGGCTTTAGTGGTTCCATGTATCTCCACAGAAGCACATAGTTGACATTGTAGCAGGTTGGTTTAGCAATTTTTCTTTTAGTACCTTCAATTCAGAGAAAAATGCAAGTTCAGTTTATTCTCATTTGTGAATGTCCTGGAAGAAGTAGAAACCAGTATAATTGTCATTTACAGACCATCCAGAGACCTGAAGAGTCATTCTTAATTATAGTCACAGAAACCAAAACAAAAGGGCAAAAATTCATCATTATGCTTTCTAATCAGCTGAAAAATAATTTTGATAATGTTATCAGCAGATTCTTCCAAGTAATCCTATTATTTTTGATTAAGAATAAATGATATTTTTTTCCATACAAGATGTGAAACCATGACTAAGATTCTTAATAAACTTTTCAGTTTAATTATTCAGTTACTTTAGTCAACTACTGTCTAAACAAGTTAAACTGTATGTAGTAGAATAACAATGAACATGTCTTTCTCTGACCATCACAGTGATTTGATAACCCCTCATACTCTTCGTAATGGCAATGGTATGTTTTCTGTTCCTTCTGTTCTGATTACTATAGGAGAGGAGGATGAAGAATTTCCTGCAAGTCAGAAGGAAAGTCAAATAGAAAGCTGAAAGAGAACTGAGACAAGGATAAAGGACAGTTATTAAATTTGTGAACTCTATCAGGGGACAAGAAGATAAACTGTATGACTGACTAGAACTGTATTGGAGTCTGACATTTCATTTTTATGCAGGTCTTGGTTTGATAAAGGTAACACATTGAAGAACAGTGCAATTCCACAAAAGCAGTTAGCCCATTCATTGAATATCAAGATGGCTAAAGTGCTTCTCTTTTGTTGCTATCTCATGTCTTTATATGGGGCAATATAGTACAGGGGCTCATGGCTGAAGATCAGACTCTCTGCTGTTGTAGCAAGTTTATTATGACTCCTTTTTTATTGCATACAGGAACTTGATATCTAGCTGACAGTTTTTGTCACTCAATTTGTAGGGCTGTATTCACTTAGGATTTTTTTAGGCTATATGCACCCAAGCAAAAAAAAAAAAAAAAAAAGGAAATGCATAAAGGAATGAGCTGTAAACTCACCATTAGCTGAACACTGAATAAGTGCTGAAATAGAGAGCAAAGGGCTGAGATGAAATGCATTTGAGTGTGAAGAAACTACAATTGGTTGCAAAGTTAGAAACTATTTTTGGACACAGTGAGGCACCAACACCATCTGTTTGCTAAAGAAAGAAAATAGAATAAAGAGGATACGATTATTTGTCAGGTGGGAGTATGGCAACATGGCTTGAAGCCCTGACAGCCCTAGACTGAGGCTGTCCAGCCTGTATTCTGTAAAGCCAGATTACTGACTATGCCAAGTCCTTGATAGAATTAGTCTCCCCAACACTGCCTCAGATTCAGGGCATGGGGAAAACTAGCACAGCAACCATTAGATTTTCTGCCAGAATGTGAAAACATGGGTTTTATTAAATACTTATGAATGGGTATCTTTCTTCGAAGAATACCTTTGTTCTATATTTTGCTAAAACTTTTGCTTGTTAATAATTCCCCTAAAATACATAATTTTTTTTTTTAAATTTTCTTACATATGAAGAAATTTCAAATTATGTAATGTGTGGTTTGATATTTTTATACAGGCATTTCTACAAGAAGAAAAGGTTTTGGTGGTCTTACTAGATCCTAAATCCTGAGTAGATTAAAGGTGAAAGAAAAATGTCTCTATTGTTCCTCACTATAGTCTAAAAGCTATGATGTCCTTTAAAACACTGTTAAAACTTACATTGTATCCACATAGGGTGCACCTACACTACTGACTATTTCTATACAAAGAAGAAGGTAGGAAGTTTTTATATAATCCCATGATTAGAGGGTCATGTTGTGCAGCTGTACCTAATTGGCAATGCTAATTAGATTTCTGTACAGCTATCCCAGATTATTTTGCTGTTGTGCTAAAATCCTCCACGCATGTAGAGAGCAAACTGTTGGAAGGTTATTTTTCTACATTGCAAGTGGTAATTTCTGGATGATGTAGTTAGGCACAATATCACTCTTAGCCATGAGGGAAACCTCGAAAAGTGCACAGAAACATTCTACAGTGCACAGCAGACGGTTAATCCAGGCTCAGTTACAACCTTAACCTACAGCTAAAGAGAGCCATGCCAAAGCAAAAAATCACCAGTATAGATGCATACAGAGTTGTATCTCAAGATAATTCTCTTCCCATCATAAAACAATGGAACTCTACTTCACAGATGAGTGGGAGATTTTGGCTATTTCTTCACCATCAAGTAATTTGGCCATCAGACTTGATCCAGCTACTTCCCTGCTCCTATTTTACACAAGAGTATCACATCAGTTCCAAGCTTCCTTTCAGAGCAAATCAACTAGCTCCCATTTAAACAAGTGTTTCTTTAGGAGGATGTTCTCTCCAGGGATCCTTCTTGGTACGCTCTATCCCAAACGTCTGGGTCTTTTAACTCATAATTCTTCATGCTCATCTGTAGAGGTCTTATGGCAAATCAGTTGCGTCCTCCATTCCTGCAATTGATGAATTTCTATTAATTACTCATGGCAATAGAGGAACCATATATACAGTAAAAAGAAGGTTTTAAACTCAGAGGAACACCACAAGGAGTTTGGAAGAGCCTGTGGCCGAGTTATACACTAAATGGAGACAGCCTGCCCAGTGTAGTGAGTCCAGCCTTGGGCAAAGTGGAGATCAGCCTTTATGCACCCTGTGGCCTGGGGACCCATGCAATCTCTCACAATTAGTCTTAACCTTCAGTATGATCAAAGAGGAAATCCTTTGAGCCATCCTTCACATCCTTACTACTATGATGTGGCTCTATTTAACAAAGATTGTTTAAACAAAATAACCTATAAAATGTATAAATTAAAGTGACACTCTTAGTAGGCAGCTTACTTGATTTCATTGTGATTTCTTTATTTGCGCACACACTTTATACACAGACTGCTATTATTCATTACTTTTGTACAACTTTTCAACCAAACTTAAAAATGCCACAGATGATTAACATTTTTTATCTATACTGCATCCAAGCAAATGCAGTAGATTTTTTTCTTCATTGTAATTTTTTGGTCTCACTCAGAGTTCAGCCTGACTCTTGACAGTCCAATCAATTTAAAACTTGCTTTGCTGACTTATTAAAGTACACACAAAAAGGAATGTATCTCTCTGAGGTTCTTCTTTCAAATACCATTAATTTATGTTTTTTCTTCACTAATTTGAAGTTCACAGTTTGCTGTAGTCCCCCAGAGCAAAAGGTGTAGCATATAACTCAGGATCTTGCTATGTTTTATCCTGCTGTACTTGGAAAAACCAAATCAATACATAGGGCAGCTTAATCACTCAGATGCCCTTCTTATCTGAGTAGGGGAATAAACTGAGTTGCTGAGTAGCTTAGGCTTATTAATATTGAGAACAAGCATGACAACATCATTATGTTGTATTCAATTAATCTCTGTACTGAACTCAGTAACCTACATTTGGCCTCATATCTTTACTATGACATCAAAAGATTGAGAATCCTTCTGCTTTTCTGACAATTTATTTCTGTGGTAGCTTGTAACATTATTTTATTTACCTTTTTATCTATATCTCCCCGTTTCTTGAACTGTTGCATACGCTGTTACACTAAAGCATATGGCTGAAACAGACTTATGTTTTTATTTTTGTTTTGCAGTACTGATGGGTTATTTGAAAAAAGACTAATTTCAGACAACAGGTCTTGCATAATTAGAAGATATTGAGGTCCCTGGTTATCCTATTTGCCTTTTTCTCTTTTGGAAGTGATACCCACCATAGTGGGAAAGGTGCTTAGGTCTAGAAATAGACCATCCATGAGGCATCAACAGAAATGTGTGTGCAGCAGAATTCAAAATAACTTATTTGTATGAGTATGCATGTCTATGTACTGTTTGTCATCCATTGAAATAGATAAGAAATTGCTTCCACTTTTTTTTCCTGAGAATTCTATAAAATGTACAAAAAAATAATAAAGAGGACTATAGCTAGATGCTGACTAAAAAGATGTTTTGCAAGTAGAATAACTTATTCTGTAAAGCAAGGTTTTCTTTTTGCAGTTAGAACTTTTGAGAAGGCTAGTATAACACCCTGTTTTTGCATGCTATATTTAGACATTTAGAAGACAATATCAGAGGAAGAAAAACATAAAAGCAAACATAATGAGTTTGGCATTTGCAAAACAAATTTTCATAAAATCAGCAATTCTCCATATGTGCCACAAAAATTTAACTTGAAAAACACTTGAAATTAACCATCTCTAAAAACAGTGGAATGAACTTGCTAAAGTTACCTGAGTTAATGCATGAAAATCACTGAGTTTTGGTGGATTATTATGCTAAATTTAATTTCATATAGAGACAGACATATAATTCAGCCAGGCATGAAAATTATTTAGAATTTTAAAGATTTCTAGTCTTGAAAAAACAATCCCCATGGACTGTTAATTAATCAGATTATATAAATATTTTTGTTTTCAAAATATTACCAAAAGGTTGCACGTTTTTATTGCAATATGCCCTGCATATTAAAAATTCTTGGGATAAATTTCAAAAACAGCTTGTACATGATATAGGTGTGCCTGTATTTTGAAATTTTTCACATGAATTGCTTAAGAAAATTTGAATGTTTTCTCTACATAATATTCTGGTTAGAGTGAGGCCATGTGTGTACTGAAGGTGTAACTACTGAGGTCTAAAGTCATGTTTGATATTGCAGATTTAAATATAGGTGGATCTGTCAACTACAATAGTAGTATCATTGCATGTGTAGACAGATTAATATTTTTATTCCCCCCAGGCACTTGGGAATTTCCCAATTCAAGCTTAAAATTGAGTAAAATATTTCCAGTGAAAAATTACATTTCAGTGAAATTAGAATTTCATAGGAATTTATGTTATTTTTTCAGATATTAAAATATGAAGCTTGGTTTTATAGTTTATAATGATGATGTATTTAAAAGAAAGTATAAAAGGTAAAAATGTCAGATACTGGTTACATCTGTTACGCTTATACAGATTTATTGTTATGTATAGTTATGTATATGCATCTTTACAATGGGATCTCTGAATAGGTGATATACATTTCACTTTGTGTCTTAGTGTAGAGAAAAAATTACATTTTAAAATCTCAGCATTTCAACGAAAAATGGAAATGTGCAACTGAAACAAGTTGTTGTACAGTTGTTGTATTTTTCTATGCATGCAAAATACCTGCCTGAAAAGAGAGACAAGATATGCTCACAATAGGAGTAATTGTTGCACATGCTGGTAAAAGTTTGGGAAAACCTGAGCTCCAGCACCTAACCTAGGCTTACAAGCCAACTAGCTTTTAGCAATAATTTTACATTTTGGGCAAAAGTGTGGATGAAGTCATCACTTTTGTGTTGGATGTGATGAGGTCAACCAAATGCTGACTGATGCTCTCCACAAAATACTACTTTAATCTTTCATTTTTTGATTTTAACTAGCTTTAGTGTAATTTATCTTGCTAATTAATAATGGCTGAAAGATAAACATTTTAAAAAATAGTATTGCAGGAATAATTAAAGAAAAAGAGGGCTCTGAGATGGAGCTGAAACAGACATGCAATTTGTGCTAGAAAACTCTAACAATAGGACAGAAAACAGAATTAAACAGAAAAGTTTTTGCTTATTTTAATTCCCCTCTTTCTTTTTAATTTTTTTTTAATTAAAATGATTTCTTAAGGAAACTAAGATTGTACAAGTGATAAATCGTTGCATATGCTGTGTTTGAAATTTTCAAGAGGAAAGCACAATTGATTTCCTTTTGGAAAATCTGGGTTTTGTGGTATAGTGAAGAAGGATGACTCACAAAAGAATGCTGAGAGGCAAGAGGAAACAACAAACCCTATAAAAGTAACTTCCTTCAAAATGGAACTTGATCAATAGATTATGTAATGTGGTTATCTTCTCTAGCACTGGCAAGGGAGCGATCTCCATGACCAAGAAAGTCCCTTTATGACCCAATGTACTCCAGTATCTATCATTTTAAGTTTCTTCAGGGATCACTCAATTTTCAAGATGATTGTTGTAATTGAACTGTAAGCTGGTAAATACATTCAGTTAGAACAGGAGATAGCAATTCCTTATGGAGTTCAAGTTGTTCTCAGAGCACAGAAGTTGGAAATTTGCATCTCAAATGGTTGAATCTGGTGCACAGTTAAGGTGATAATATAATTGTATTTTTTTTCCTTTTATTTGCACATTTACTGTCCAAAGCTCTGTTCAGTTTTGCTAACTGCAGCATACAGGAGATTTTTTCAATCATGGGTCCTGATTTTACTAAGATAGCTCTCTCTGAATTTAGAAATAAACCAAGGTCATGCTCTGAACCATGACACACTTTCAGCTTTTCAAGCTGCTTCATGAATGTGAACTCCACATAGATTGGGATTTATGCTGCTTGAAAAACTTGGAATGCAGCAATATGAAGCACTTTCCTTATTTGGAGTGAACACTCTTTCTGACGTCATATCCTAGACAGTCTGTCTCACTGCTGTCTGGAATTGAGCATGAAACCCTTCCTGTCATCCTTTCATGGTTGTGTAGAAACTGCACCTCACATATCTGATATAAAGGCAGGTAGTTAAAATTGTTATGTTGGGAGTTTGTAGAAGGAAGCATAATGGAAACATACTCCAGCAGAATACTTTTTCTCTAAGAGTGAAATGGAAATAAAAATAGAAATCTTTTATTAAGACAAAAAAGTTTGTCCTCAGAGAAGTAGAAAATTCCATTAAAATGTTTTCTTGCTGTTAGCTGAAGCTGCAGCTGGAGTTTAAATCATCATCAGTGCACTTTTCATTACAGATCACTGCTACTTTACTGCAAATCATTGCTACATTTTATAGGAGTGAAATTCCATAAAGGAGCATACATAATAAACTTTTTGGTTTCACGTCAAAGTTGAATAATGTTTATGACTTGTGGCACATTTGCCCTCGATGTTATCTTGCAGATGAATATTTTTCTTTATTTTATTAATGCAGCATAACTTTATCTTTTTTCATTATAGTTAATACAGTCATTAGGCAGTGACACTAATACTGTTAAGATGTTATAGATATACAAATAATAAAAGCAAAGAAGAACAATTTTGATTATCTTCCCTGTTTCTGGACTTATATGATTTCAGATTTGATTGAAAATTCATTTATGTGTTAAGCAGGCAGCAGTAGGGATGAGATGAAAAGGAATCACATGGGATCTTGATGAAAATCTTATTTTAGAAAGCATCTTATCTTCAATCAGAAGTAAGCACTGAAAAGGAGCTTTACAACCAGTTCCAGGAGACATTTGGAATCAAGTTTTCTGTTGTTATTTTGGTGTATTCATCCCATCTCTTCTCAGAAAGGAAGACACATATGCTAGGAATTGTTCCCAATCTTTTTGTAAAGCTCTGTATGAATAGTTTGATTTCAAAAAAAGATTTGGATAGGGTAAAATTAATTCTTGGGCTGAAAACAATTACTCCTCTGCACTTCAGCTGTAATTATATCACCAAACCACAAAAATACAAACAGAATGAATTTCACCTACTGATTGCTGAGTATAATTTTAGTCTGGAAACCAAGATACTGCAAGTATCATCTCATAGTTTGCAAAATAATTTTCACCTCTTCCTGGGACAGAATTTAAACTGCTTTCACAAAGAGCAGGATAAATATGCAGTCTTTTTATTACAGAAAGTTTGTTTCTTTTCAGGGCTCTAACAGCCCTTTTACTGAAATGTTGTCATGCATACTACATTGCATAGGAGGAGTTTTGACAGTAAATTATCAAAGTGAATGCAGGTTTAGGAACAAGGGAAATTAGGAAGGCAACAGTTTCTTGAATATCATCCATATTTGAGTTGGGAAGGATAATTTTAGAAATATGAGGAAAAAACCCACCATTTGAAATAAATATAGAAAAAGCAAATTCCAAAATATAACTAACCTTATTAGAGTATCTAACAAAGCATCTATTTCATACATTACAGTAATTTGTGCTCTTATGGCTGCAGAATCTTTTGAGGTTGTCTTATTGTACTGGAAAAGAATGTTTATGTTTGTATTTGCAGGGTCAAGACAGGATTTACAGCAATTTTTTTGAGAACCATAGGCAGGTATTTCAGTGCATCATCTAGTCAACTAACTTCCAATTTATTCATTGCCTTCACCTATTCTCTCACTGTTAGATGTGCCGGTAAAATTCAGTAATGCAGTCTTTACAAGGATTGACAGGTTGAATAAATTTCATCTACCAGTTGTCACCTATCTCCAGCCTTCACTTTTTTCTTTACAAGTCATTCCATACAAAGTTTTGAATTTCAGTGTTCTTAAAGTTTTTGTATTTTTTTTTCACTTTACCAGTGACAATATATTAATGATAAACCCCCAAAATATAATATATGCAATTATGACAGCTATACATAGTGATCTTTAGTGTTAAAATATTTTTTGGTTTTTAGAGTTGTTTTAATAGTTTTACTTTTGAATGTTTTCTTACATTAAGGTAGGACTTCACCTCAAAGTCTTTGAAAATGTTAGTAACGTTCAAAATATAAAATGTATAAATTGTTCTAGAATATGTTTTGTTTAATGTACTTTATAAATAGTGTTTGCTGATTAAGAAAAGTGTTTATTTTGTCATACATGACATACATAATTTTCCCCCACTAAAATACTCTATGAAATTCAGACAAACAATAAGATCAGTTTGTGGGCATAGAGGACTGGGATGATCAATGGTTCAAAGGAACAAAATATCAACTGTAATAAATTAAATTAATTAAATGTGTATTGAAAGAGGTATGTACAATGCAAGTGCCAAAAGGCATATCAAAAATCAGCAATGGCCGCCCCCTTCACACCTGCCAAATATCCATCTCATTCCAGGTGAGAGGGGAAGTGGGGCTGGTGCCCTCCTACCTCAGCACTGGCTCAGGACCCACTGCAAAGCAGCTGCTCCCAGCTCCTGCAAGGGGCATCAGTGCCTGCAGGGTACCTGCATCTGAACAAATCAGGCTTGAGAATCACAGCTCTGACATTTGGGCTGTAGATTTCTGTATGAATCAGTGTCCTTCTCCCTGTCCCTGCAGGGTCTGGAACAGGGAGTAGATACAGAAGCCATTGATGTCCCACCATGGCATTACCCCTTGCCTTTGCCAAGCAGTCACAGTCACCTGGCTTAAAGCTGATCATGGGTCCTGATGAAGATAGGAACTGGGCTTACAAACAGCTACTTCTAAACATCACAGTCTGCCTGGAACAGAATAATTTGAAATAACAGTGTTTCTCCCCTTAGAAAGATGATGCATTTTTTCATTCATGGGAAAACTGTGTACACTGCTATTGCTAGAAGCCATTGTCCAGTGAGAGGGTTCTGGAAATGAACTGTAAAAAGGCCCAAAGTTTTTTATTAGTTCCAGGTGTATGGGACATGATCTTTAAGAGGACAGTAATTTCAAGTGGAACAGAAAGAATAAAAGCATTAAAAGAGGGAGATAACATTAAAAAGAGACTTAGAAAGAGAGAGGAGCAATGGATGCGAAGAAAAGGGAAAGCTTAGGATAGAGAATGGTAGAGTCATGCACAGTGATGGGCTCAGCAGCGGAAGAGAATAGAGAAAAAGAAATGTTGCCAAATCACTAAAGCAAAGTTGCAATACTATGCCTTTTGAATTGGTTTTCTGTGGAGTGACGTCTCTGCTGTAGAAAATAGCACCTACAGAGGGTTTTTGCTTACCCCCCTGCTGATTAGAATGATTTATCTACAAAGATATAGAAATCATATCTACAAACATATAAATTTTCTTTGCTCTTCATGCCTTTATTTTCTACTTTTATCTACCTTTCATTTTTTACCAAACCCAAAGGCTTTTATGGCATCATCAGTCTGCTTCCATGGGGAACACAAATACCAAGGATTGAGAGAGGATAATAGCTTCAGCACCACACAGAGTAGAGATATTTCTTTCTGAAGACATGGATTCCTCATCCCTGGAACATCTATTTAGGAATTTTATGCATGTTTGTTAATTATTTCTACCTAAGTTTACTTGAAAGAAAAGACAAACCATTGTGGATCACTCCTGTTATGAATCAAGAAAATATGTATTATTGAATTTTTAAATTAAGTAAGTGACTTAAAAACAAAACAGGTGGAAAAGGGAAAGGAAAGGAAAGGAAAGGAAAGGAAAGGAAAGGAAAGGAAAGGAAAGGAAAGGAAATTATGAGATAAAATAAATACAAGAAAAGAAGGAAAGACAAAAAAGGAAAAAAAAAGAAAAAGAAGAAAAAGAAAAGGAAAAGGAGAGGCAATAGAGCAGCAATTTTCCAAACAAGATTATTCTCTGTAAGACTTACATCATTGCAGGCTGAATTGGTTAAAGCTGTGACCAAAAATTGTGAAATATGGAAAATGTCCTCTGTCTTAGTTCTCTGTGTTTGAAAGGGGTGTTGGCTTTTAAAAGATAGGTAAACATGAAGAGACTGAACAGGATGCATCCACAGGAGAATGCTGTGGAATATTTGGAAAATTATACCAGCACACAGGGGAATTACATTGAACCTGCAGGATATAAAGGAATTCTGCATTCTATGGTATTTCCTGTGGAGGGTGATCTCACATCACTTAAAAAATACCCTTAATTTTTTTCTACTCATTGCCATGTTTGCAACCATATAAATAAAACAATATAAAAATGTGATGTCCTAGATACCACCTACTGCTCTGTGATGAAGATACCAATTCAGTGTATTGCATTTCTTATACCTAAACATTTAATATCTACCCTGAAAGTATGCCATTTTATAGCATGTGCTGCACTTTTTGCCATTATGCATTAATCCTTTTAGATACAAGACATGTAGTACATAAATTAATACAAAAAATGAAGTCAGTCCTGGAAGTGATGGAAGATAAATGCCACTGCTGGCTTCTATTGTAAGTGATGCATTATATCTTTTGGCAGCAATAAAGGTAATGATTTCAGAACTCTATAATGAGACTGCTAGAGTTTTGTTCACAAAAATTCTTCTCATCTTAACATTCCAAGCAAAAAACTATCATTATCAAAGCTGCAATGTTATAACTTTATGAAGAACTACCACAGGTAGAAAGTACATGAAAGCAATGTCACTTGTTTACTAATTCATAGTAGTTACCCAAGTGCTCTAAAAATCTATTCTGGAGAAGAAGAATTTAACACTTATTGTATAATCTTATGGTAGAAATAAATACTTTCTTTTGAAACTTGTTGACTTTGATGTTTTAGAAAACATTGAAATGAAGAGATCAAATGTTAAAATATATCAACATTTAAAAATATAACATTTCAGACTTAATTTCAAATATGAATTTTTACCTAGAAATTTATTACAAAATGAAAATCGTGAATTTAAAATTGTTTTTTACAGAAATTTTAAAAATGTAGGATTTAACAAGAAAAGATTTTATTGAGATTCTATTTCTTGAACAGTTTCCTCCTATACATTGGCAGAATTCTATTCTGCTAATCAAGACAACTTATTTACCCTTACATGTATGCTTTGTCTGGCCAATTCTTTCACATGGAGTGGTCCATAGGTGAGCTAATTGTATAATTACAAGTTTCAGGTTTGTAAATGCCATTTCTAAAA
The DNA here is from genome assembly GCF_028551555.1 of Melozone crissalis. Lineage (NCBI taxonomy): Eukaryota > Metazoa > Chordata > Aves > Passeriformes > Passerellidae > Melozone > Melozone crissalis. Next base: position 28,858,752 of record NW_026535796.1, on the reverse strand, counting down.
GTACTTTCACAGCTTGGCATTTTAAACTCTTTGATAAGGGGCTCCAAAGAGATGTATGCACCTCTCTCTTTACTTTCCTTAAGTCCCAAAGTCTCCAAAGCTGCTTTTGAGCTGCTACTCAAACCTACAATTACATAAATCTTGGTGTTTAATCTTCTGCATGTCAACATTTGCAGAAACACTTTTGTGCTGAAACTGCTCTGCAGAAAGATATCTCAGAGTCATGGGTTAAGCTAAAGCTTAAGAGTGTTCAAAATTATTTCTTGAAGTACCTGGGAAAATAATTTTGTGGTACTGTGATCTGATCATGATCTTAACTTAGGAGCATTGTTTGACATTGATTAGCAGTGCTACTTGGTTAAGATAAAAAGAGGAAATCCAGCTACACGTGGAAGAATAATTGGACATCCACAACAAGTGTCTCTCAGGACACAGGTAAGTTAAAAGTAAATGCAAAAGAGGTGTGTAGCAAGAGGAAAAGAACAGTCAGATGGTTTCAGGGGTGGCTATTTGGCTAGTATAGCCATGGATCCTGCCATTAAATGGCAGATCAGGACAGCTCCAAAAGTGTTCATTACATGAGATAGCTTTCTCAAAACCAACTCAGGTGTGTACTTGATATTGAGCTATTTAGGTACTAAAATCAAAGTTGCCCCAGTAGAAAAGACTAACAGCTATGGAAAGGTATTCATTTAGCAGACAACTAGCTTCTGAAGATATTGCTACCAAACATCCATTTGTCCCTGCTTCTCCTTTGCACTGACATCTGAAAAGCTCTGTCAATACTGGTTCATCTGACTTTCCTTTTGTCTTCAACCAATAAAACCAATTTAAGCAAGAGTACTTTGAACTGAAGTTTTGGATGATTTTTTTGTATTTTTTCTGAAGTAGAGCAAGTGAGCATTTCATCATCAGGATGAGAACTTGTTCCAGAAGGGTACCAAGAATCTTCTTTCAATAGTAATATTTCAGATTTTCCCATTTTATACTTGTCAGCACTGCAGGCAGAGGCCAGCATTAGCCTAGTTATACTGTTTCTGCAGTACAGATTACTTCAGTTATTTCTGCACATCACTGCAGAGCACTCCAGAGTTTGAAGAGCTAATAGAATCTTGAATGACACAGAATTTTCTCAAATGTTTGTCATATATTTCATAATAAATATAGTGCAGAATTTATTTTCACCTTTGAGAGAATAGCTTTTATATTGCAACAGATACGTATCTGATAGCTCAGTTTCCATTTTGCATTTGTATATAGATTTAACTGTGTATTAGAAGAATAACTTAAGCACATCTATGTATGCAACAATAATTTCTCTATATCAGTTTAAATATATATGTTTTTTAGAAATAGTTTGTGGTAACACAAGAAAAAATCCCTCATGAATTTGTCTTCAGTCTGAGACCTTCCTAAGTCCACTGCCATTATGACTAGGCTTATCAACTCCCTGCATAATTTCTCCTACTCTATTGTCTCCTCTGAACCTTAAATATACACTTTTAAATATATATTTGTTTCAAGATGAATAGAAACTTGTACATGCCTCATCATCTACAGCAACCAAAGATGCTTTACAGTGCGGCTGTGCACGTTACAGACGTGTGAGTGCATGCACATACACACCATGGGAAGGCAGAGCTTGTGCTGTGTTTGATGCAGTGGGCACAGCAGTACAGTAAAACGGCCTCACTTTTGCAGTTTGTATTCCTTCAGTGGTTTGCTGGCATAGTTTATGACAGCTATTTATATTCATTTCAAGCCTGGGGGAAGAACAAAGCTTGAAAGATGGTTGCTGGTAAGTTTTCATTCCTTAAAAAAATGTAAGTAAAATGGAACATATTACTTTTTTTCTCCCTAGTGGTCTGATAGTTACTTTTAATCATTCATTTTGCATTGAAAATACATCACAAGCATTTGAAAAGAACTTATGATGAGCAAAAATATGAAATAATTTTCTCTCCTTTGAATATATTTAGGTGTAAAAATAACAAACATTATGGTTACAAGATATTTATTATTTTAGGAGAAATTTTTTTCAGTACTAACAAAGTTAAAATCAGAAGTTAAGGTAAAAGCAAGGCATGCATGTGAACTTACAAGCCATAGAAAACATAATGTAAATGGTGATGAAATAGCAAAGAAAATATGAAGACTAAAATGTTTCCATAGCAATGCACTATTATTAATTTCTCTTGAAGCAGAAAAATTCTCTAGAATGAGAATACTCTAGCGAAAATGGATGCACATATATTAAAAAGGTTTCATTCTCTAAATTTATTTTATTATTTCATTTTGTAAGACTTCAGACCTATTAATGAAGTGTGAGACAATGCTCTACAGTATAGTGGCTTGGCATATACAGAAAATAAAACAGCATCAGTACTAAAATAGAACACATTAATAAAGATGAAGAAGGGGTGAAACAACCTGAAGGACTCAAGTTTTGTTAATGAAATGTAGAAATTATTATTTTGCTTTATTACATTTTTTTCTACTAACTGCAAGAAGAATGGAGATGAAATTCAGATTTACCTCTACACATTCTATATTTCACATTTAGCTGAAGCTCTACAAAGTCTTGATAATATAAATACCAAGGTAAGTGTTTTAAATAGCATTAGTGTATAACTGGTATATGGTAGGTGTAGGGTAGCCAGATCACAGTTACATCTTCCTCATTGGTGCTGCTTTTCTTCCTTCCCCATGTCCTTCACATCCAATGTGGCAGGAATGATATGGAGAAACTTTCTTCCTATCTATCTCAACTATGAAATACAATTAATTGCCATTCCATAGCACAAAAGATCCCCAAAAAAATGTTTCAATATGAAAATGTTGATGCTGATGATTATTTTTTATTGTTAATAACAGCACATATTGTCATTTTGATCAAATAGATAAATACTTGACTTCTGTATCCTGATTTTAGTAGGAATTTTTCCCCACTGAAATGTTTCTTTTTAGCATTGTTTTAACAAATATGTTAGGCAAACTCGCTGGCCTACAACTGCCATCCATCATTTTAAAGAAGCAAGCCACCTTAAAAAAGGAAGACCAAATTCTATTCTTATGTACCTCACTGCCATGTTTGCTCTTCTGAGAATAATTACTCTCTGCAAGATATTCAGTCTAAAATTAATTCAAATTTTGCATCCATTTTATTTCATTCTTTAGCCTGTGAAAGTTTTGTGTTTATATAATGAATTTGTCAGGTGTGGCAATTTGAGAGAACTGGTCTCACTAAAATTAGCATGAGATAAGCCTTTAATATTCATACAAGACCCTGACCCAAAATTTCCAATCAGCCAAAACATAAACATTGATACATGGTTAACACTGAGTTTGTATTGTACCAAAGTAATAGGTCAAGTACAATTCTTACCTGTCTATTGTCTCAGCTTAGTCTAGTGCTCAGCATTTTCAAACCTCTTTTAAAACAGATATCTTTGCTATTGTGTATGACATGGTCATTGTCTGGGAATTTTTTGACTTGATTGTGGTAGCTTAAGAAAAATGTTTATCTTGGGTCCTGGGTCCCTAGAGCCTACTACATTTTTAGTGATGCCTCACAAGGAAAAGAAAGAAAACAAAAAATGTTGGGTTGATACCATCTCTCTTATGATCTCTAACAGTTAACAAGTCATACAAAGAAAAGCATCTCTGGAGGTCATGTCTGAAAAAATATTTTGCAATATTTTATTCAGCTGTGACATACATTTTGGAGACTCAAGGAATGTTCTGCAAATTGGTAAATTATCAAGAAACAGCTGTCGCTTTCTTTATATAAATGCACATGAGTATTTGCAAAGCAATTCACTAATGGAGTAATACATTTCTCAGTGTAAATATGATTTAGTAAACAAATGAGCAAAATTGCTTCCTTTGATAATGACATCAAAATTGGCATTTTTGCAAATTAAAACTGGTAAAGAAAAGAGATCTGCTCAATGCTGTTACCTTTTTAATCCTACTCACAGCTCAGAAGCACTGATTCTTTTTAATAGAGTATAAAAATTTCCAAATTAAATGGATTCATGTCTATGTGGAAAGAAGGACATAATAGAGAAAATTATGTCTATAGTTCTTTCAGTGTCATGTCAATCTCATAGAGCAGTTCACTCCAGAGGTATACAATGATTTCACAGGCAATCAATCCAGATTTACACTGATGTTGCAGAGTAGAAATATGTTTTTAGAATGTTAAAGCAAACTCCAATAAATTAATTCTATGATTCTATTGAAATGAATGTGTTTGGATAGACAAAAGATCAAAGAACAATTTTGTCAGAGATTATTTAAAATATATCTAATGTAAGACTGGGTATACATTTTAACCAAGGGGTACTTATTTCAGCATTTGACTCATTTTGTTTTTTCAATTTTTATTCATCAGTATGTTTTCCTTCCCTGCCTTGCTTTTGGCACTCAATGAAATTGGAGTGAGAACTGAACTTTGTGCTACATGAAATGCAGAGAAATATGTTTGTGTCTGGTTGCACCTCTTGTTTTTTGGTAACCTGAGTATCTATCATGGGCCCATGAAAACTTCTGAGTCCTCAGTTCTGGTAATACGAATTGGCCACTATTACTGGTGTTCTGACTCCTCTGATTTCCTGTATCTGTGGACTCCAAGAATGGTTTTCCTTTTGTTTTGTTATTGTTAACAGCTCACTCTCATGATGTGGGAAATACTTCACCCACAGGGATGGCGTCTCTTAGCTGTGTGTTGTGAAAGATTTTATTCTGATCTTCTGAAAAGTCAAAACATTCTGCTGAAGCTTGGTGACAGTTTGACAATAAGTTGGTAATTTCCACCTGGGATGTTCTGCACTCCCATGAAAATATTTACCCTCTGTGACTGGACCCAGCTCTGAAAAATTTTATTCCAGTTATGGTCCATGTTTTCTTTTTCTGTGCTCATCACGTTCTGAAGTATCTATTCTGGTACAATTTATAGTATATATTCTCTCTGTGTCACCCAAACTTTTTAACATAATGGTCAAATTTCAGAAATGTGTTTGTGACTTGGTGTGCTAACATAAGAGAGATAAAAAAAGAATTGTAGGGGCAAATATTGCTCTGTTATTCCTTATGAGTTTGATCTGGACCTAAAAATGCTACAATCAGTTGGAGAATTTGGCCTCATAAAAGCAATGTGTCTTGTGAAATTTTGATTTTGTAACCCTTTTTTGAGCTCCAATTTCTCATATATTCAAACAGTAACAAAAATATATCAAAAAGAAAGATTCTTAACCAGGCTTTTAAGAACTCTTCTTATTGGTAGTTACTACAGGCAGTCTTTTATTGAGCATAAAAATATATAAAATAGACATAAATAGATATAAAATACTTAATGGAAAATAATCTTCAAATATTTTGTAAAAAACTTAGATGATTTGTTTCCTAGAAAAAAAATGTATCCTTCTCTTAATTCACAATAAAATGCATTTAGAGTCATATAATAATTAAGACTGGAAGACATCTCCAAGACCACCAAGCCCAACCTTTGACCAAAAACCACCATGTGAAACTAAATCATAGTGCTAAATTCTATATCCAGTCATTCCCTAAACTTTTCCAGGGATGGTAACTCCACCACTTCCCTGGGCACCCCCTGTTCCAATGCTTAACTACTCCTTCAGCAAATAAATTTTTCATTATGTCCAGTCTGAACCTCCCCGGTACAGTTTAAGGCCATTTCTTCTTGTCCTATTGCTAGCTGCCTGGGAGAAGAGACCAGCTTGCATCTTGCTACAGCCTGCTTTCAGGCAGTAGTAAACAGGGATAAAGTCTCCCCTGAGCATCCTCTTCTCCAGGCTAAATAACCCCAGCTCCCTCAGCTGTTCCTCCTTTTCTCCAGGCCTTTCACCAACTCCGTTGCTCAGAACTGGGCAGAGGATTAGAGGTGTGGCCTCACCAGTGCCAAGTGCAGAGGGACAATCAGTGCCCTGATCCTGCTGGTCACACCATTGCTGATACAGGCCCGGATGCTGTTGACATTCTTGGGCACCTGGGCACACACTGGATCATGTCCAGCTGCTTTTAACCAGCACTCCCAGGTCCTTTCCCACCAGGCAGCTTTCCAGCCACTTTTCCCAGTAGTGCCGCCTGGGACTGCTATGAGCCAAGTGCAGGACCTGGCACGTGGCCCTGTTGAACCCCATGCAATTGGCCTCAGCCCATCCATCCAGCCTGTAGAGATCCCTCTGCAGAGCCTTCCAACCCTTCAGCAGACCAACACTCCCACCCAATTCAGGGCTGTCTGCAAACTCGTTGAGGCTGCACTGGATTCCCTCATGCAGAACATCGATCGAGATGTTAAACATCACTGGCCCCAAAAGCCTTGACATGTCACGGTGACATGTTTTTTGAAAGAGAATATTTAGATGTAACATATGCATTATGAAGTGGACGGCAGATGAAACTTCATAAATAACCATTACATTAACCCTATATTTTTTTTCTCAACTCTAGAGAACCAGATTTCAGAGATTCAACATGAACCAAAATGAATTGCAACTGTCACATCTGCAATAAAATAGAAAGATATGGTTCAGAGATTTTTGATGGGTCACTAGTTTTTACTTCTATGAACAATCTGCCTGTGGTATTTTCTGTCATTTTCCCTGTTTTCCTTACTGTATAACTCAAGAGACTCAAGAATTAGCTATCCATCCGTTTCAGAGGCATTACTTCTATTTCTTTGTAAATTAAAAAAAAAAAAAAAGGCCAGGACTGCCTTCAAATCAGGTTTTTTTCAATACATTCAATTTACAGGGTAAAAATATTTGTAAGCAATTTCAAAGGCATATGCCTACGTGGAGCCCTGTGGAATTTTGTAGTTTGGAGACCTATAGATCTAAACTTAATGAACATGTTGCTGAATAAGTAAGGATAAATAAACACATTATTACAACATTTAGAATAGCTAAAAATCCTTTGAACTTCACTTACATGCAAATTCACCATGACACGCATTTAAAAAGAGAATTTAGATTATGAACTGTATAGCAGATGACACACCATAAATCAGCAACTGTCATTTGGCAATAGAAGTTTTATACACTCACAAATGATGTACAATATTCTTGTACTTATTCCCTTTTTCTGCAATATATTTTTATAAGATTATAATATGCAAAAGTTTTCAGACTGCTTGCTAAACAATTCTGCATTCTTCACTTTATGTCATATTAATTATTATATTAATATCATGGTCTCCACACATACAAAAAGAAAACTTGAAATTAACATCCAAAGATAAATTTATGCAGTCCATAAGAATACTTTTATTCAACTACTAAAGCCACTATTAATGTTGGTAGAATCCAGAATAACATTCTTTAAAAGCCATATAAAAAGGATTAAATCAATGGAATGCAGAAAATTGGGCATTAAATCTAAAATGTCACTCCTCAGTGAGCCTGCTGTGCTTAGGTTTTCAGTTGACCTAAGAAGCTCAAAATATAGAGGAATGAGTTTTCATTCACTCAAATTAGAAAAGGAAATAGTGCAAACCTTTGGAATATTGACACAAAAGGGAAAATAAAAGCCCCTAAAACCAAACCACTAGTATTATTAGACCGTATTTCTCCTTTCCCTCCTGTGTTCATGTTGCATAACCAGTGTAACTGAGAAGAAAGGCGTGGTATACTCAGTAGAGACAGCTGAAGATGTGACTCTTCCATTATGCGTTCACTCTGATCCTCTGTGGAAATTTCTGCCTGTTTAACAAAAGTGAGAAAACAAGGAATGGGTCTGATTTTCAGCAGCCATATTTTGCAGACTAGTATCTCAGCACAAATGCTGATGAGAGCAGTTGATATAGTCCAGCTGATCAAAATCTGTATCTCTGTGTGTGGGGACCCTGGAACAGAGGATCAGCTGTCCAGGCAATATGTAGATAGCTCTCCAGACAAGGAACAGGGCAACTGTATCAATCCTACTCCCGCTAACTGTTCTAGATGCAGCAGTGGCCATGGTCCAATTTATGTATTTTTTCTTTTATCAAACTTATATCTATAAGAAAATATTCTAAAATATCTCATTGCCCACCAAGCACATTCCCTGCACATTGTAGATCCAAGCCCCTGACCAGTCTTCAGGGCAGCACTGCCCTAGTCACTGCTTCAGGACCAACCATATGGTTTCACTGCATCTCCTCCTGACTCCTGAGCCCAGGGCCACTTGCACAGCCCTAGTCACTGCAGAAATGAGAAGATGCCATACTAGCCAACACATTCCATGGCCACCACACCCTAACTGTCCAGAAAGGCTTACGACATGCAATAATTCTATTAATCACTTCTGAAGCATTCTTCTTGCTTGGATTCTTTTGAATGTTTTGTCACTCCATCTTAGTCACTATGCTAGAATTAGGCAGACAATGCCCCCCAATAGGAATCAAACCCCCCAACCCCATAAAAGTCCCCCTAGTAAACACTGTGTAGCATCATAAAGAACCAGACCTAACCTTCTGAATGCTTTTGACTGACCCTAAGTTATATGAGAATCCATACATTTTAAGCTATGTATGAAAAAGGTTGCTTTTAAAATTGTAAAAATCAATATGCTAAAATATATATTTGTACTGTGATAAACTCGTGAAGTAAAAAAAAAAAAACAAAAACCCTGTATCTGTGTGATTAGTTACAATGTGGAAAAAACCCTCACATATAGAAACTGTAGTAACTGCAGAGTTAAAAAAAAAAATTGAAAGAAAAAATCATCCTCTGTGTAGGTAGTACTATTTGACATCTTTGAGATGTATTTGGGAATACTTTTTATGGTAATAATTGAGGGAATTGATACTTTTTTACTAATGCAAAAATAGTAAAAAATAAAAGTAATGTATTAATTACCAAATACAAATATATTTTGTCTTTATAATGAATTAGTACAGATCCCCAAAGTTCAATCAGTCTTCCCTCTCTTTGGCTGTTTTGTTAGTAATTTTGTGGCTAGTGTGAGACACTAGGATATGTTTCTATCACACCAGTGCACTCAAATATTAAAAATTTCTGTGGAAACCTCTAAGGGTCTCTAAAGTTTTCACCCTCTTATTTTCCTTGCCCTTTCTGTAGCTGTGAGACCTATACAAGAAACTGAACTTTGTTAAGTGGGCTAATAGAATTATTTTAAAAATGACAGCAGTAGGGACTAAAGCACTTTGATGTTTGCCAACTAACCTGAAGTGTCTCTTGACACAATCCAAAGGTTAAGGCAGATAGAAAAGAAAAAATATATTTGCATAATTTAAATGCAAACATCTCATTTACTGTTTAGGAAAGTGACAAAAAAAATCTACGACTTTGATATGCACATTTTGCCTTTGATATGAACAAGTCTCATATTAAATTCCTGAAGCAGAAAGCGCTATTACAGCAATTTAGAATATGTTCCTTTCATTCTGTCAAACCAGATTAAAGGGGACTAGTATGAGAGATGCCTACATTTACAATCGATCAGATAATGGTTCTGCTGTTAGAGAGTATAATTTCTCCATTATGGAAAAATTTTGCTTACACTTTTTTTTTCCTTGAGAACACTAAGAAGGTAGGTTTTTTTTCCCCTTCTCCATCTTTTCCAAATTTCCTACTCACATCTCAAATCTTGGAGATACGTTCAAATATTTTTGCAAAGTTTGGGACAGTAAAGATGGGACGAGAAATATTAAGACAAGAATGCCTTTATCTAGTTCAAGCCTCTCTGAAAAGTTTTGACTGGTTACCTTTTAACCTTCTGTTTTTTACACAATGCAGTAGCAGTAGAACAATGTCACTGAAATTTTCCACAGAACTTCTGTAATATCTGAAAGGTCTGTGGAAGACTGATTTTAGGCATCTGTGTCAATCTGTACAGGTCTCCACATTTAAGGGACTGGGATAGATTTCTTCCCTTATCTTCCAAGTTATTTTTTAACTGCATTAGATGATTTGAATAGTGTGATGTCTGAAGGTAGGTTTCCCCAAATAATTCCATGCTTCCTTTTTTTCTGTTTCCAATCTCAGAAGGAGGGGATGGCAGAAATGCCATGACTGTAATACAGCCAGCATTTAGCTGACCTGCCTCAGTATACAGTTGGAGGACTAGTCAGCCTTTTGACATGATCTTGTCTCTCATCAGTGATAAGAACTAGTTTTGTTTTTCCTCTGTGGAAAGAGGGCTTTTCATTTAAATCCACTGTGCTGGCATTCTATTCTTTATGTAATCTGGTGGGCCATACAAAAAAGAAATGCATCAATGCCAGTGACATGTTGGCTTTCCAGAGATTTCCATGCAACTTCATTTTGCTACTTCCTCACAGTATTCGTACACCGAGTTTTCCACCTGATCTGACAGTTACGAAGATTTAGTTACAAATTCCTACTCTGACATTTTCCTACTTAGGTATGCACTTCACAAATGACTACAAAGCCACCATGTTTGACTCTAACTCTTGGGGATGATGCCAAAAATCACAAAATCAATTAGAAATGATTCTTCAAACTTTACCTTTTATCTTGTGCTCACTTTGAATTCTCTTCTCCCTGCTGCATCTGAAGCTCACAACCACTTCCCTGCTGTGACAGGATTTTAGCCTAGTCACTTGTGTGTGACCTTGTAACAAAAAAGGTAACAAAAGGATTTTTTTACTTTATTAGTATTGTTATTAACCCTTTTCACCACATCAATAGACTTTCCCCAACACTTCTGAAACTGCTGATATTTAACAAGAACTAAGTTGGACTTCAAGCCCTATGTGTTTACCCAAGTTTTTATTGCAAATTCCTTGCCAAGGTACAGCTTTATAAACTCATCATGTAAGGTAAATTAGTATTGACCCACTGAGTATATATAATGCTTGCTTCAGCGTCCTGTTCAGTTCTATTCTCTCCAAAATCTCTAATGCCCTCCATTTTTTTTCCATTTAGATAGGTGATTAAATCAGATTGTTTGCCAGTTTATCTAGGGAGCGCAAGCACTGCAAAACTGTAACTTAATCACTTTCTGCTTCAAAAGTGTTTGTAGGACTCTCTTAGTCTAACTATTTGGTTTACCTCATTTAGTTCCATAAATCCTTAAAAACTTTTCTGACAGTATGTTTCTCTAACTTTGATAATTAGTGAAATATACATATTGATAGTGTTTAAACCTCTGCATTAGGAAAAGGATTGAATTTACAGAGCAAATATCAGATGACCACAACCACAGTCATATCTCTTTTGTGGTGATCATAGAATAAACCAACAATATACAGCAAGACTCCAGGGAATGGCTCCTAGAAGGGGATGACAGCAGTGTCAAGAAAATCTCTTGTTTTCCTTCTGACATGTCTGAGAACATTAACTTCTGATATAGTTTTTCATTTCTCTATGTCCATCATACCAATATTTGATTGAGCATTTTATAAGCTTTATCTGAGTTATGTATGATATCTCATACACCCTCTTGATGGATTATAGGTATATTTTCCTAGATGAATGCTCCTGTGCAAGAAAAAGCTTCTAGGAAGTATACCTCCATATTTTCCTTTAATATTTTGGGCTTAGATTCATAACTTGGTAAGTGAGAAGGTACTTCTGGGTTCTGAAACAAAATGCAGGAATTATTTCTATGCAGATGTTAAGTTCACGCAGTCCTTGTCTCATGTTTCGTGTTATGTTTGAATATGCCTCAGGTATTCTTTAGTTTCCTTTTTCCTGTTTGTAATGTTATTCCTGTAGCATTATCCTCTTTTCCCTCATATATGATTGTTTCTCTGAAGTCTAAAGACACACAGTGGGTACTTCTTCCACTAATAAAAAAAATCAGATTACCTAATTAAGACAGATTAAAAAAATAAAACTCACTGCAAATGTATCATCTGTTACCTGGGAAAATCACTCTGTCCTTATAATTTGCCACACACATTTTTCTCCTTTGACCTCATGTCCCAAAGCTGTGCATTGGAGCTATTCATCTTCTCTCAGTGAAAGAGACACAAGAAAGTTTAGTCAAGGAGATTTAAACACAACCATAATAGATGAGTCTTGTTGTGAAGTAGTTCTGTGTTATTTTGCCATGGTCTGACATTATGTAGCATTTGCCATCTTTACAGAATAAGAGGATTCCTGGCTTGAAAGCATAAATTCCTACAGCTGAAGATAAGAGCTTAGCAATCCAGCTGTAATAATTGTGTGAATGCTACAGGTGTTTTGGATCAAATACACAGAGGACAATTAATATTGGAATTGCACTAGAATTGCAAATATGAGATTCCTGTTAAAAAAAAGGGAAAAATACATCTGTAATTTTTTTTTTTTTTTTGCCACTGATAGTACTAGCTTTTTGATATATCACAATCACATTTGATTTTTCAGTTTATTTTGTGTTGGTATTGCAATGTTGGTGTGTCAGATTCTGCAAATTCTCAGAAAATGAATGTTTATGCATAAGAAACAAGGCCATACATAGCAATTGAGCACAATAAATATTTGTAATCACAGAAAAGAATGCTTATTCTTATAGTAGTTATTGTATTAGTACTCAAGGATATTAGTGGTGAGGATAAAAGCACAGGTAGATGCTTAGTTGTAGGTACCTACAACTTTATAATGCATGCCTGTGATGAATTTGCTGGTAGTTCTGGAAGGAAAGTACTCTGTAGCAGTATGAAAATCTGGGTGCCTCAGAAGGCCTAGAGGTATTTGCATTATGCCATGAACTATTTTTTATATGTTCCTTAAAATATATGAAAATAAAGGTTTCTGAGTTGGTAATATTTTTTTGTTGTGATAGCCCATGGTTCTCTCAGCCAAATTCAGCATAATATCTTAGTATGGCTTTTCTTTGCCATCTAAAATATTAATACAAGACTGACTAAATATCTCTTCTAAAGTCTGTAGAGCCCAGAGGTTATTAAGAAATCCTGGTTTTGTCTTCAGGGGTTTCAGTCGCCTTTCCATACCTGCAGATAGCTTTTGTGCACTCAGCTTTTGAAGGATGGATCTTTTTCAAAGCTGAGGGGGAGGAATGCTAATAAATCACATCTTTATGAAATATTCATTAATTCAGAGAGTTCTTTACAAGGCTGCTGCCAAGGCAGCGCAGGGTGACGAATTACATTTTACACACAGAGGAAATGGTTGACAAGATACATTGTCTATATAGAGGGTTTCCTGAATGGTCACATACAAAGCTAACCAACAAAAGTTGTTTACACTATTAAGCAAGCAAGACAAAAATGCAGCTGTGTATATCCTTGCCAAGTTCCCCTGCCTCCTCTTTTGTGTTTTCCCTCCTGGCTTAGTTCTACTTTGTAAAATATTTGGTTCTTTTGAGGTGCTTTACTTAGAATGCCAGTGGAATGAAGTCAGATGGCAAGAAAAAAAGTGAGCCAGCCTTGTGGCCTTTGTTACATTTTATAAGAGGATGAAGATTTGCTTTAAGGTCTCTCTTCATATGTCAGCAGTCATCAGAACCACACTGCACAAAAACAAACTGAATGTTCCTCACTAGAAAGTGAAATGGATTCTCTTTCTTGATTGCCTTTTTCATCTTTTTTGGACTCTGAAAGCAACCCCTGGGTAGCAAGGACACTGGAATCAGTATGACTGTGCTCCATTTTGCCCACAGTTGTGCCCTAACACAACACCATGATAGAGAGGATGATGTTCTTGTGAAAGCACTCAAAGGGCACATCTTTCATTACAAGGTACATAGCTTTTGACTGGCTCTGTAAAAGAGGAATGACACAGATTTATAAAGACTCAATGGCTACTCAGAAAGTAGCCATTAAAATGTAATGGAACTCTTTCTCTTTAGTGTAGTGTACAAAGTGTTGAAGAACTAGATTTCGTCCCAGACATGAAAGAAGACAAGATACAAGGACTGAGACTTAATGACGTTACATCTTTATTAAATTATCTAGAAACTATGCAGATTATCTTAATGATTTCCACTTTCTGGAGAGTAAACTCCACCATGTTAAAAATCTACACTCTCTGGACTTTTCCTAGGGAGTTTGTCCTACTTTCTCTGTATATGAAGGTAAAGGGAGATGTTGAAAAAGAAATATCCCTCAATTCACAATGCCTTTTTATTTTATTAATACAATTGCTATTCTTTTAGGGTTTTTGGGAGGTTTATGTATTTGTCTTATACTTTCAAAATACATATGTAATTTGAGAACAATATGGATGTCCTACCTTGAAAATAAGACCCTCTTAATTTTCATAACAGCTCCCTTTCCTATAATGATAAAATGGTTTAGGTGGAAAAGAATCTTAAAAACTGTCTAGTTCCAACCCACACCATGCTCAGGGATGCCATTCACTTGAGCAGGTTGCTTGAGGTCCCATCCAGCCTGGCCTTGACCGCTTCTGGTAAGGGGGCATCCCCATATTTGGGCAACCTGTTCCAGTGCCTCATCACTCTGAATAAAGAATTTGTTCCTTATATCTAATATAAATCTCTCATCTTTTCTTCTAAAACTGTTCTGCTTTGTCCTATCACTATCAGGCTGTACAGAGAAAAGTTGCTCTCCTCTTTCTCCAAAGCACCCTTTAGGTAATGGAAGGCTGCAAGAAGGTCTTCCCAGAGCCTTTTCTTCTCCAGGCTAAACAACCCCAATTCTCTCAGCCCACCTTCACAGGAGAAGCGCTCCAGCCCTTGGACCATCTTCATGGCCCTCCAAAGGACTTGCTCCAACAAGTCCATGTCCTCCTAGTGCTGAGGCTCCCAGACCTGTATGTAGTACTCCAGATGGAGTCTCTTGAGATCAGAGCAGAGGTGCAGAAACACCTCCAGCCTGCTGACCACGCTGCTTTTTATGCAGCCCAGGATACAATTGGCATCTGGGCTGCAAGTGCTCACTCTTGGCTCATGCTCAGCTTTTCGTTCACTAGAACCCAAAAGTCCTTCTCCACAGGACTGCTCTCTTTGAGTTCTTCTCTCAGTCTCTACTCATGTCTAGGATTGCCCTGACTCAGCTGCAGAACCCTGTATTCAGACTAGTTGAACTTCACGAGGTTCTCAAGGGCCCACTTCTCAAGCTTGTCCAGGTTCCCCTGGATGGCATCTCTTCCCTCTGTTGTGTCAGCTGTAATGCTCAGCTTCATGTTGTCTGCAACTTGCTGAAGGTGCACTCATTTTCTGTGTCCCAGACAAAGACAGTTCCATAAATAACGTTTGTGCTTGATTTCAAAATCTTTAAAATAAACTCAACCCTAAGTCTTCTGTATTAGAGAGGGGGGAATAATTGTTATATGAGGTCCTACCAGTATTTTAAAACTGGGAATGTTTTTTTCTTAGCTCTGTCACAAGTAGCCATTGTGCAGTTTTTACATCTGGTGGCTGATGTGAAGATTTTAAATTCTGAATTAAGTTTGTGATGATAAACAGTGTATACTTGATTTTTTCCCCAACAGATCTTGATTTACACACTAAAGATCAAATGAGAATCTAACCAAAGCCTTAAGGAACACCTTGAATGGGTTTTAAGACTGCAATGCATTTTTAAGTGCTTACCTGAGGCTAAATTCAGCTGATCATTAAACATCTTGTTTGGAAATACTTTCTGTGAAATATCTTCTGTTTTCAAAACTGACATGTACACAATTTAGAAAAAATTGAGAAAAAAAATCATTTTTATAAGCAAATTAAGCACAACAATTTGTTTAAGGAACAAGAGAGTAAGGTATTAATTTTTATATCCATATGATTTTCTGTTAACCTAGGAAAAACTCATTCATTTCAGAAAAAAAAAATAAATTGGTACCCTAAACATTTTGGTTCAAGTTCTCTTGAACTTCACAATGTTGACATTCATGAGAATTAACTGGCAGAATTGAAGGGCACACCATCTATAGTAAAAGGACAAACACTTTCCTTTATAAAAAGCAGGATCATGAGCAATGGATGTTGACAATGCTATTGAAATGCATGATAATTAACAATAAGAAGTTGAAGAAGTAAGTCTAATGGGAAATGTTCTACAATTTGTTTCAGTTTCTAAGGTCAATTTTTAACAAATTCAAATAAACTTACATTTGAATCCTTTCAGATCACCAGGGAACATACATCATTGAAATATCACTGAAGCATGTCATCTGGCTTTTCCTGTGCTCCTAATCCCCCATCCTTGAAATGTCCCCTGTATTGAGGTTATGAATAGAGAGGTTCAGGAACAAATTTGAATATCCATATGCCTTCAAGAATTTGTGGGAGATCTCTTTTCCCTTGACACCCTCTAGGCCGGACAAGCAGCCAGGAAATGTGTCCCTGAACCTTTACCACTCCCTGCTAGTGAAGATAGCTCCTCACTGGACAAATTAAGTCCCCATGCCCTTTATCAAGTTGGCTGCAGAATTCTCAAATGAAATAGGAAGTTAAATAATAAATTATACTTTCATGGATTTTGCATGTTTAAAGCAGAAATGAAATAAACTGTTTGAGTAAATTAGATTTCTCTCCAAATTTAATTTCTTTCTGTGTGTTTTTTTTTTTTTTAGTCCTATCATAAATTGTACAAGGTAATTGAGAACTTTTAATTAGGGCTTATGATATCAGTATTGAAATATGCATATTTATTACTGACACTAAAATACTTGTCCCCTTGTTCTACTTTGTGAAATGGCTACTGAAAATCTACAGTACTGCTTTGATAATATCTTATTCACCTATATTTTTGATGTTTTTAATTTCAACAAATTCAAAGTTTGAGGGTTTTTGACTTAGCTCAATAGGGCAAAGCTGTAACCTTACAGGAGACAAATTTGCACAGACTTTTTCCAGATGATAGTAGTATCATAATCAGCTAAAGACATGAGGTTGCAATTCAAAAATAATCAAAAGTATGATGAAAGCTTCCCTTTTCTCTTTGAGCTCTCACAGTAAGAAATTTAAATTGCCCATGTCAGTTTCCAGATAAGATTAAGAAATCCATCTCCCAAAATTTAACACAAGTTCTCCAAACGTACCAACTCCTGCAAAGACATTGATGTTTGAAAGTCTGAAATGTGGTCTAGGGCAGGCTCATGGAGTTACCTAAGAGCAGCATCCTTAAGGCCACAGCTCAAGAGGAATTTACCAAAATGATCAGCCTTGGTGATGATGGAAAACAGTGCATATCTCATTTTCAATGCTTTTTTTATGTAATGAATTTCTTAAAAAATCCCCAGGATCTAAGATTTCACACATTTACTGCATATTCACCTGCAGCAAAAACTTGTGCCATACATGTGCTTTCCTTTTGCTTTAGAGGAGGAGAAAAGGCCTAAGAATGCATACAGGTGAAAGATTGTGTATCTCTATTAATAACATGAGTTTTGAATTAAAATATGTATGTTGATTTCTTTTTTCATTTTTTCACTTTGGATAAGTAATTTGGGAATACAAGCTAGAAAAAATTACATCATATATAAAAGAGTCACTAAACATTGTTATAAAATTCAGGAAGAAAGCAGGACTTGAGGAAGAAAAAAGACATTCAGGAAAAAAATATGTGTTCAAGGTAACAAATGGCAAATTGTGGTGATAGCCTTTATAGGTTCTAAAGTTTAATTCTTTACAGAGTGTCTTGAAGAGTCCAGTAGTGGTGATTTATGTCACATCTCAGAAATTGTGTTGCTGGATTTCTGTTTGGAATTTACTCTGTGGGATCACCTTAAGAGTTGAATAGACATTGGCTATTAAATCCTTCCACTGTATTTTTCCCAAGGAGCTATTTCTATACACATGTGAATAAGTGCACAATAATCCAACAAACAGTAACTTTCTTGTTGCCTTTCTGAGCCATCCTCCTTAGTGTTATGAGCTCACATCAAGTATGTTAATGTTAATCCTTTCTTATTTAATGAGAAAAATCTCCAAGAACTCAAACATGGAAGAAGGAGTGCAATAAGTAAGGGACTAGAATCAGTTGGTATTTTTTCCTTATATGAGCAAAATATTCTAAAATTGTCCCTATTTTGTGTTTCTTCTCCCAAAAGAAGCAGCACATAATATAGTGTGAAGTAAGTAAAAAGACTAAGTTATATAAATCAATATCACTTTTCTTATTTCAGCTCTTGAGTAATCTTGAAAGAAATACTTGAAAGAAAAAATTTTGAATGAAATTACCTTTAAAAATTACCTTGAAAGGCAGACTCCTTTTTTTTTTTCCATGTCAAACCTGTACTATTAAACTGATTCACCTGTAAGCATGTTGACTTGATTCAACTTTAGCAGTGCAAGAACAATGCAAATACTAGAATTTGGAGACGGCTTTCTGACTAACCCAAGAGTAAATTTTTCATTGGAATGACTGTTTTCCTTGGAGAAAGTGAGAAATAGTCTCTCCTCTGCTGTTTGTCTTTTTCTATGAATGTTGAGTTATCTGCAAAGATAAAGGATGAGTATGTATTACCAAGATGTGCTTAGTCACTGTTGGAAGAGCTAGATTGAAAGTCTATCTGCTATGCCATGCTGCTTCCTACTTCGTTGCTCAGAGGTTTCTCTCTTTTTTTCTTTTTTGTTCCAACTCTCCTTTTGAAAAGAACTCTAGAAGTCCTATGTCTAGAATTTGATATCTATTTTGGTAATTGGAGCTTGCACACAGATTTATAGGAAAGTATTACTAACAGAAAGGATGCTATATGAATGCTATTGAGTATTAGGAGATGATACTGCTGTGGAGTTGGAAGTTCAAGAAAACAAATCATAGGAATGTTTTAGGGGTCAGCATTTTAATTTTTCATTATTCTGTTTTAAAGCTTCATCAGTAATTTGTAATCCAGAGACTATAATCTCTGCCAGAGAATTGGGTATTCCTGGAATACTGGGTCAGAGAAAAACCATCTAACCCCTAATCTGTTACTCATTTCTGGCACGACTTGAAAAGAGCATCTAGAAGAGGCTGTTCCCAGTTCTGGATCAAAGAACAGGTGGGGAGATATATCCTGTGTTGCTACCAGTGTAGACCCTACCCTAATTTTTAGGGAATGCATGAGAAAAAATTATCCTTTTCTCTTGATCTTGTTTGCTCAAGAGTTTAGGAAGAGATGCTCAGTCTCCCTAATGCTTTTTCATTCAACCAGTTTGGAAAAGTAAATCAATAACTTAACTTATATGTGAAAGCCAAGATTTCCCTGAGTATTGGCTTACATCCATTGCAAACATCTGGTGTCTGTGATGGTGTAGGAAATTTCAACATAAAAAAAAAAGTAGATGTTTTACTTTCATCTCTGATTCTCACACCCTACCACTAAAGTGTCCCTTTAGTACTATATCATCCCAGTCACAGTCCATTCTTTTCACATAATCCATCACCACAGAATCAGTCTCTAGGATCTTCCATCAATCCCTGTTGTAGTCCCTTCACTACTAAACTCTGCTTTTTATCAAAACAATCCAAGTAACAAAATATCCAAATAAAACAAATAATGTAATACTAAAATCTCTTGACCTTAATTTCAGGATTTGGGAAAAAAAAATTATTTCATCATCCAGTTAATCAATGCTGCCTGATTGCTGTTGTCTTCCAGTTTAATCACACAGGAAGAAAAACAGCATCATATTCTGCAATAACCTCTACACTACTAATTCTTTTAAGTTGTATGTGCAAATTGGCAAGACTCATTTTCTCCCATGTAATATTCACCTTGACAGAAACGGATGATAGCAAATCACCTAAAACTTAGATAACACATCTGTTAGGAAGCGTTCAGTTTAATGCTCCAGGGTTGTCCCTCTGTGATGACAATATGTCCCTCTAAGCCAAAAAACTATTCAGTAACTGACTGATTCCAAAGCTTTTGCTTTCACCCTTTCTGTAAATGACCCTCCCCACCACTTTGTTGAATGTACATGAGACAAAAACCTTGTATGAATGGCATTTGCAAGTTTGTGTCCTGAGAGCTATAGGCATTGTGCTGCAGCAATGGAAAAATGAGTAATTCAGTTTAGAGATGGAACCACTAATACACAGTTTGGGATCATGTAACAGTACAATTTTTAAAAGGGCTTGTTGTGTTTATGTAAATTTTGGTGTAATTTAGTGAACATCTATTTATAAAGGCTAATTTTGGTTCACCTAAAATCCAAGTGACAAAAAACAGCTTAAGGAAAAACCATATGGGATTCCATGTGAAAATGCCTTTTGAAGAGGAGTCTTTTCTGTCTTAGTCATATAAAATTAGATGATTAGGTGATTTTCTGTTGTTATGTGAGTTTGTCCTTGAAACCTTTATGCACAGGATAGCTGTTGAAAAACAGAGACAGAAAAGAGAATATGTGTTTCTGATTATCAGTGTCTGGAAGAATCAGACATTTGATGCTTTCAGTCAAGAGACAAAATAAGTTATTAATAACTTTTTATGGAATTTTACAGCATCTATTAATTTTTATTATGATTTATAGTTTTTTTTTTTTCTATTCTATTCTAATGAAGCAGATGTAAAATATTAAAAAGCAAGTAGGTATCAGCCACCAGGGATATTTTAGTTAATTAAACAAATGTATGCGTGTGCTTTTGGATGAGTGTTTCTATATGTGTGTTCAAAGGGGAGAGCAGAAATAGATATCTGCTGTTCCTTTGTTGCATTCATCTGTCCAACTGTATAAGCAATTCTCTGAGGAGGCTCTTGTATTAAAATTCTACTTCTGATTTTGTAATGTTGCTGCAATAGCAGAGTTAAAAATCTAGCAGAAATCTACTAATGTTCAAACTTAACAGACAACGTTATTTATATTTTGACACTCCTGTGTGTTCAATTAATATCTTATTTTAGGCTCTGAGTGTGATGGTTAATGATGAGTCTTTGAACAGTACCGTAGCACTGCTGTCCTACACCACTACCATTAGCCTGCAATGCAGCAAATTGTTGACAGCTATAACAAAGCATCACACCTGCCTTGTGAGCCCACGATGCTGAAATGCTCTCTGTTGCTGCACAGATGAGCAAATATTATTTCTGTTTAATACTATCACTCAAAACAATCAGATCAGTTGGTCACCCAGAATTGTTTTCCTCAGTTTGCTTTCTTAAGCAATACCTATGAGGTTTCCTTGCCTGAAAAATATTTTAAGATCTTTGTAGTTAATTTGGGCTATGATCCATGAATGTGTGAAAAATTAGGTGATTTCTTTGCCATGTAAGTGATCTTTTGTTGCAGGGTAGCAAATGCTATTTACATGACACGTTGCTGCATTTTAACCTCATTTCCAGTCAGCAACTGTACGAATGAAATGCAATAGTTGCTGTAGATCTACTGATTTTCATCTCTAAATTAACGTAATCTGCTCTGCTGCAGTCATTCTGTGAATACAAGGCTGTAAATTTAACTGACTGCTTTTTCACAGAAAGCTGGTTTGTTTGAGTCTTCCCTGTTTGTAGGTACATAAATTGAATCTTAGTCTTGTGTGCAAGCATCGCTGCTTTAGAAGTTATAACCAGTGCAGACTGGAATACTGATTTACTCCCACACAGCTAGTGTTCATGTCAGACAGCTACATATGTACTGTGGCTTGCAAAATTGTTCAAATATCACAGTAATACCCTCAAAAATAGGACCCTCCAGGAAAGGCAGTTTTCCATAGCAATCAATTACAGGAGCTGCTAAAAACTAGAAACTAGTCTATAAACACTGCTAGTGTGAAGTGATGGAGCAACATAATTTCATTTAGTTTATTTTTGCATTGTTCTGGGCTGTATTTTTATTGCCCCACTGTTGTAATGGTGACCTCACCTTTGTTTTCATTAATAAATCTTATTATTAATTTTGAAAAAAAAAGGCTAATACTTTTAAAGTATTTAAAAGTAAAGATTCATGCTGCAGTCCTTTCTCTGCTGCAGTTCTTTCTCTGGAACACCAGAATTAATCAAGAGCAGAACATGAAGATTTGGTTTTGATGAAAAAAATGCAAATATGAAAACACCTCAAGCTGCAGTTTCAAGTACTTTGTCAGCTAGCTCTGTGCCTCGAGCAGCAGTCCTGACCTCCTTCTCTACCTGACAGCTTATTCTCACCCTGCTTTGCTTCCTCCCTTGGGCTAGCAGAAATGTTTGTGCTGCTGCTCATTGAACTAGATCAGGGAACCAATCAGAGCTAAAACTGCCTTTTTTTTCCTCAATTAATTTTAACTTAGATCAGATTCTCAATTTGGTTCACCACAGGATTGAATGAGCAGGAAAAGGCTGATGGCCTATGAGAAAGGAAGGGTGAGATGCCTATGCAGGTAACATAAATATTATCTTAAACTGTGGCTCCAAATCTCTTTTGTCTCATTCTTGCAGTTTACATGTACAGAAATTTGAAATCTTCTGTTTCAGCTTAAATCCTTGATCTAACTTTTGATTAGCCAGGGTTTTATTTCCCCAGAATAACTAGTGAACCTCCCCAGCTGCCCCTGACATCTATAATCAAAAGGTATATCTGTAAAATAAACTGTATTATTCACAGTAAACATACAGGAGAGCATATACACAAGGAAAAGGTGTTCAGTCTCATGATATCAGCAAGTACTTCATAAAAATAAAGTACAGAAACTTAAAATCTCAAATCTCAGACACTTAAGGAATTTAATTTAATTTTTTTTCCTTCAGCTCTTATTAGCTTTGTTAAAGAACCTGTCAACTCTGATGGAAGTTGCCTTCTAGGTCTATGGCTGAAAATCTTCTTTGCATTAAAAATGAGAGTAACAGCTTGGATTTGAACCCTTGTAAGAAATCACTAACACTGTCTTACAGAAAAACCTAGGAAGCATTTAAAGCTGAGATATCAGTATTCTTTCAGGATGTTAGGCAATTTAAAACATTTTCAGATAATATATATTGTTTATGTGGCAAAGTTTTGGTAGCAAGTGGGCTTTGGAGGTGGCCTCTGTGAGAAGAGACAAACTCTCCCTGTTTTGGGCACAGTCACTTTCAGCTGGCTCCAAAACGGACCCAGTGCTGGATAAAGCTGATCCCCATCCCCATCATTCTGTGATAGAATATTTAGGGCAGGGTAAAAAGGCTGTGCAACAGCAAGAGAGAGAAGTGAGAAAAATGTGAGAAACTCTGAAGACCCTAAGAGAGGGAAACTGGACAATCCTACGTAGCCCACAGAGGAGGCTCCAGTGAAGTCCCCTGTTCCCCTGTGGCAAACCCAACTGCAGCCTGCAGAGAGCTTCAGCTGGAGCAGGGGGAAGCCTTCATCCAGCAGGAGGCTTTCAGGAAGGAATGGTGGCCCATGGGGACCCATGCCAGGGCAGGTTCTTTCTGGAGCCCATGAAAAAGAACCATGAGGAAGAAGGGGGAAAACTTAAGGAGGAAGGAGTGTTAGGGATGAAGCGTTCTGAAATGACCATAACCCCCATTGCCCATCCCTTCTGTGCTGTTTGGGGTTGGGGAGGTACAACATTTGGGAATGAAGAAGAAAAATTGAACTTGAGAAATGGGAGAAAGAAGACGTTCTTAGTTATGTTTTTTGTTACATACTGTGTTATTCTATTTTTATTACGGACTTTTTAAATGGAAGGCTTTTAAATTAGTCTTCCTAAAGTTTTCTGTTTTGCCTATGATGTGATCTCGCTGTCTTTGCCTTGATCTGTGAGTTTGCTCATCTTGTTTTCACTCTATGCCCTGCTGAGGAAGGGGAGTGAGAGAGTTTGGTAGGCTACTGGCAACCAGAAGTTAACTCAACACAGGTACTAACAGTAAGATAGAGAAGTATATTTGCAGCATTTTGGTGAATTGGTCTTGTAGTATTTAATATATTATTGTTCATTCTATGAAAAATTTCTGGTTCAGAGTGAAAATGTAGTAGTCTTCTGTTTCTGTTAGAGATACTATTTGGATTGAATTATGACTAATCTATTGAATTTTTTATTTAAGAACAGACTGGAACCGATTTTCAAATTCTGTTTTTTCAAGGCACTTCTAAATGATCTTGAGTAAAAAAATAAAGTCACTCCCATGTATCATCTTTTCTTGAAAAATGTGTATTTGCTGCCTGAAAATTTTCATAAACAGAGCTGCCTTTTTTCAGCTTAATTTTCCAGTTCTTGAAATCAATTTGATAAAAATTCAGCAGCCAACAAATACAAAACCAAAAACCCAGAACAACAGAAAATCAGGGAATTGCTTTGAACTTGAGTTCAATGTATTGCATTTAATTTTGTTTCAAATCCTCTCCTTTGAGACTCAGAGATTCAAACAGTTCATACTTAAAATATTCTCTGTGACCTATCCCTATGCTTTGTATAATTTAAGAAGTATACGTTTTGTATAATTCAAGAGGAAGGAGGTCCTAGCAAATTCATACATCAAGGGCTCAAGCCAAACAGATTTTAGGAGCATTATGTCAGTCAGACAGCATTTTGTAATAGAGAAAAGAGTACATTTACAGCCTGATTTTAGAATGAACTCTTTTATAAGAGTAATCCAACTACATCATAGTGATATTTCACCTTAACAAAGTTAAAATATATTATTTTGAAATAAGTAGTTCATTTAAAAGGTGTTTCTTGAGTCCCTGTGAAAACTCAGTAATGAAATTATTGTAATGAACAAAATATTTTTGAACTATTCTGATTGATAGTCTTGTATTTAGTGTCCTCAAAGGCTGATGACAAGACTGCCCTGGAGATTTTTATTTTCAAGAACCAGAATACAGTTTTGTAGTGGTTGTTGTTTGTTTTAGAAAAACATATCTCTACATGTCTGGTTAAAACCCTTTTGTGTTTCCCCCTTGAGACAAGATGCTAATAAAGCTGTAATCCAAAGCCATTGACCTTGGGTTGCGAGGATGGAACCTTCTGGTAGGAATATGTGAGGAATGAGGTGATCAGCTCTTTTTTTTTCTGACCATTTTGTATCAATATACATGGTAGTAACCATATAAAAGTGTTGACATATCTTGCAGCTTGAGCAGTAAGGGCATGTCCTCATAAGGAGGGTTAAAATTAACCCCCCTTGGGAAAAGAATGTGAGGACTTTTTGCAGTGGGCTATTTTTAATAAATATCAGAGTTAAACTGGCTTCACAAAGGGATCCTTCTCAACTTTTGAAAATGTGGTATTACAACTAAATGACTTTTATCAATGAATTAATGCATATTGTAAAAATGCACAACTGCAACCTCCTTCATGCATTCATTTTTAAAACTGCTTGCATCAGTTAGGCTATATTCTTAACTACCAAAAACCTTAACTTTAACAAGTATGTGATTAGTGCTAATGCTGATCAGCTAAACAAGTAGGAAAAAAAAAAAGGTGTTATTGACTTCTCAGGGACTAATAAACTTATATGTTCTGATAAATAGAACCCTCACAGGTTGAATGGACTGGAGAGTAATTCAAAGAGAGTAAAAGACTCCCTCCTTAATATAGAGTATGAGAACAGAGCTGAAACTCTTATCACAGATAAGACAGAGCTTAGCTCTTCAGCAAATGCTAATTGCCAGTGCCTTTCATATTAGGTACAGAAAGGAATGGCAATATTGTTCACACATCTTACAGGCAGTTTTCAGCTCTCGCTGTTGGAACATGTCCGTAAGGTTTCAGTTCTGCAAAGGTGCTTGTAGTCAGAACAAAATGAACCAACCCTTTCAGTCCAGACTAGGCTGACAGAGTTTGGAAGAACTTGGAACCATTCTCTTAATTTGAAGAAATACCTGAATAGTCAGGTAATTAGCAAAATTATGATAAACTTCAGAGAAATTAGAACTGAGGAAAAAGTGGCTGCTAAATGCATGCCATAGAACATGTATACTATCCAGTTTTTCTCTGGGCATTGCTACTTTTCAATCTTTAAAATGATTATTTTGAAGAAGAGGTGCATTGGCCTGTTATGAATCTGTTTTTTCAACAAATGAAATGTGTCACTGCTTTTCTCTGGGCTTCTGTTCCTCTTTAGCAGTCTTCAGGTTTGCCAAGGTCCTTCTGTAGGAACATTTCTGCAATAAGACTGTGAGAATTCTTACCAGTTGCCTCAGTTTAGTGTTTTCCTCATATTTATTGATATTAATGTGGTGGATTTGAAGACCTTTTCCCAGGATATCCCCTAAAGTTCGCGCCATCCTTCAGATATTAATTTGTTTCAGCACAACTGACTGGAAAAAATTGGTTTCTGAACTCTGGAACTTATATCTACAACATCCCTGAGTCAATATAGATGAGACATTATCAGGAGGTTTTTACCACTTGAGAGATTAGGAGTTATATGGAAAAACCAGTGGAAATCTATCAGTGGAAACTAGATTTTGAAGAGGGCACTTCTAATTAAATTGTTTCAATGTCTGGCAACCGTGCAGAAACTATAAAGACTAACAGAAGACAAACCTGCTACACAGGCTCTTGGAGCCATGCTTTTTCACAACAAATGTTATTTAAGCAGGCATAAAAGTACAAGATCATTTTGGAAGCATGAAATGTTTTATAAATGTTCACTATTAGGAGAGTAAGCTCATGAGACACTTTCAAATCCTTTCTACCAGTTAGGGTAGGATTATAACTGCAAGGCTTCTCCGGGCACATAAAGCTTTTTAAGTATAATATTTCAGCCATTAATTAAGGCAGCAGTTAAGGCTGATCAAATATAATGAGGAGGTAAAAATTTGGGGGGTTTTATTTTATAATAAAATAAGAAATCTGTGTAATGCATCTGCCAGCCTGATTTATCATATTTTAATTTTGTTCAAAAAAGGAACACTTCAAAATTCTTTAAAAGCTGTGAAAGTAAATATTAAGGCTTATGTCCTCAGAACTTAGCATTTGTATGGCTTCTCATGTAGCAGAAAGTAAGACAGCAAGCCGTCACCTCAGAATCAGTTCTTTTCTGAATATTGTGAGCTCCTTTCTTTGAATAATACTGACCTTTAAGGCCAACTATGAAAGGGTTCTATAAATCCTATTCATAGGCAGCTGCTATTATAAGATTAAAAAGAAAACCAATGTTCAATATAGATTTTATTTCTTCTGTCTGATTTCCTTGTCCAAAAGAGTGCTAACTAAAGTGATGTGTGCTTTTACACTAATCTGAATTCTGAAATTAGGAGAAAGGATCTCTTTGGTTCTGAATGCAACCTGGTATATTACTGTTTCTACGCTATTTATTGATAAATTAAATACTCCTTAGTGGTGCAAAAGCAGACTTGTAAATTCCCTACTTTACTAGATTAGTGTAGCAGAATTCTTGGAAGTCACTGAAGAATTCTTGAGAAATTGATGATGAAAATTTATGGAAAGAAAATGACAAAATAACATATGTATTTATAACAGAAAATTTGCCCACTCCTATGCAAAATTCAAAAGGGCAAAACCAGCAGAAACTAGAAAATGATCTAAAACAATTCTAGAGAAATAAGTGCATAGTGAGTATTTCCAAACCCAGGATCAGGGGAATGAACAGGGACCTGATCAGCTTTGAAATGAGGAGCTCAGATGATATGACTACAAATGACAAGGTACATAAAATGGAATGCAGCTCCAAGTGGGCTGAAGACAAAAATGGCAACAGCATAGGGAAAGGAATTTTGAAAGAAAATGGTGAGCTTTAGCTTCTGTTTTTCTAATATAAGTATACAAAGCAACTATTTTCAGGTGCAATAATAAGGCCAGTAACAGCTGAAGTTGCTCTTTTGTATTGTAAAGCAAAATACAGTAAATAGATATTTTTCTTCCTTTGACTCTTAATAGGTGCCATTTGAAGGTTTTACCTTTGAAAAGTAAACATTAGCAAAAAGTTAATGTTGGTTTATTCGGTTCACTTCACAGACATGAAAATATTTCTGAAATCTCAAAGATTATTTCTGAAATGTTTCCTTCTGTAGGTGGTGAGTGATCTGATATCTTAATCCAACTGTCTTATTTTCTGCATATTGTGCTAATTACTATGCAAACTATTTTCTGGTTATATTAAATTTACGACTTCTTTTATTCTGAGCTTTGAATTTCAGTATGATAAGAAAATAATAAACTTAAAGCCTTTGATCATGAAAGTCTCAAATGCAAAGAAATGTTCTGGATGTTCAAACATATGGAAGTTCTAGAAACAACTCCAGTTTGTTCTGTGGATATAATGCAGAGACAGCATTCATCTACACACTTATTGCCATTTAGTGCAAAAGTACAACTTAAATGCTTTAAAATTTAGAAGAACAATTCAAGGATTACTTTCAGCAAACGTGATTTTCTTTGCTCCATTTTCTTCAAAGAAATGCAAGACTTGAATATTAATGCCACCAAAGTAATGACAAAGTTGGTTGTGATGGGAAATCTTATTAGTAAACAAAAGCTGCATCTGAAAAATACTGTCATTAAAAGCTATGTAGTAGTTAATTGAGTCTGATATGAAATTTAGTGCTGGAAAGTTAATGGCTAATGCAGCTATTTCACAGAGCTTGGCTACTGCAGGCTCTGTAATGATCTCCTCTGCTTCATGGCAACAATGAAATTAACCTATCCTTTGTCCTGCAGGTGTTGTGCTCTGATAATGCATATCCTCTACAAGTATGAGCAAATTATTTGCTTTGCATACAAATTGAGCATAAGCTGAATCTATATGGATAAGAAAATGAGCTTTTCTTATATTTTTGAACTAGAGAATACACACTGGAATATAAGTCACAATTCAATAAGCTGGCATCTTGGGTGACATAGAATAAAGAGTACATGCAGGAATTTAGATGATTATTGGCTTTCTGGATTTCTACTTCTATGATTCTACAGTCTTAAAATCTTATTGGACATAAACCCACAGATCAGCAAATTCCCCCCTTATTTCAGCTTATGACTCCCACAGGACAGACAACTTTAAGTAGAGTGGTCTGGAAAGCAGGCTGGGCAGATGAGGGAACTGGAGTAAAAGGAAAATGGTTAGGTTTTGATTATCAAGGTATCTACTGGATTAAGGCAGAGGGCATTTATAATTTGGATTGAAGAATATCCTGGCATGGTGTCAGAAAAACATTGTGAGCATGTCAAGAATGAAATAACATGAAATAACCTAGTATGGCTGGAATAAGTTTTATGTGAATTCACACAAATAAAAATTTAAATTTTATGTTCATTCTAGTGACTAAACTGCTTGTGCGCAACTTATTGGCTGTATTATCAAGAGATATATTTGTATTAGAAATTGCGAGAGTTGATTATGGTTTCACTGTAAGAAGGAAATGCCAAGAAAAGCTTAAGGATGCTTCCTCTTTTCCAATTTTCCAGGCTTCTTAAAGAATGTGGCAGGAGAGATGAAAGACTAACATAAGATTGATAGGTTTTATCAAATTGTTGTAGTACTGTTCTTAATGTAGACTACTCCAACTTGTTTCTTCCTCCTTGTATGAAAAGCAGCCATGAAGGAAATGTGAAGTGCTTACTATCATCTCCAGAACAACAATTACTGCAGCCAGACTTTAACACTCCTATCAGCTGGACTGTGTAAACCAATTCAGTTTGCACATTTAGTGGCCACATCAGCAAGGCAAAAGCAGCATAATAACAATAAATTTCAGGAAGCAGCATGCTTGACTTCTTATTGCAAGCTCAGCCTAAGCACCCAGTTTTTGTTCATGCCATAAAAAGGATGCATAAACTTGGGTATAAACAAATATTGATTTTTTTGGATAGGAGGTAATTATCCAGGAATGACATTTTCAAAGACCAGCTTAGAGTCAGGAAATAAGTGGGAAACCATTCCTTTACACAAAGCACCAGTTTAATAGGACAATGTTGTATAATTCTATATGTCAAAGTCATTGATATATAACTGAAGAGGAAATTAGATGCTGGGTCAAGAAGCATGCAATATAGTAAATCTTAGTCAGCTTTTTTTTATTCTGAACACTACTTTTCTATTATTCAGGGGTTTTTTTTCCTCCCTATACATTTAATAGAAAAAACTCTTACAGGAAAGAACAGTTGTGTAAAAGTGTTTGCTTTTTGGTTTAATTTCCCAATATAGAAATGATATGAAGGAAATATTTGATAATAGACCCAAGAAAAATGTTGTTATCCTTAGAAAGGTCTGATAATTAGTAAAGGCAGAGGCACAGAAAGCCAGAAAATCCCTCTGAGGATGAAAAATACTGGAAACCATTTATTTTACAATGCTAAAATATTTTTTGTTGGAAAACTTCACAATTTTTATTTCAGTGAATGCCTTCCACCTCTCATGCACATCTGAAATCTTGAAGTATATTATTAGTGCATAGAATTTAGCTATCTCACAGTTATGGCTATTTCTTGGGAAGAGGCCCTCATGAGAATTGAAAACAAGAAATAATACTAAAGCTCACAGTGACTTTAAGAGTGTCTCAAAATTTTCAGTGATGGTAGGGCAAGTTTGATAAAGAGAGGAAATAAAATTTATTTGTATGGCTCTGTGTGTATTGAGGAGTAGGAGAAAGGGAAAGTTCATAAGGCAAGTGTCCATACCTTAGTTTAACAATTTGTATATAAATTATAATACCTGAAATATTTCAGTATCTAATAATAGATCTTTATTAGATCTATTATTGGAAGTGGGAAGTTCAACTTCAATCAGTAATGTAATGGTCGCCTTTTGTTTTTTTCATCATAGAAACACAGAACCATTAAGGTTGGAATGGACCTCCAGAGATCATGTTGCATAATCCCACTGCTCAAAAAAAGATGATCTAGAGCAGATTGCTCAGTTATGCATCAAGTTGGCTCTTTTCTGTCTCCAAGAATTGAGACTGTACAGCCTCTCCAGGCAACATGTTACAGCATTCAACCACCTTACAGCCTTGAGCAATCTGGTAAAAAGTCTAATCTGAGTAAGGACATCCCAGACCATGGCAGAGAGTTTGACTAGGTGATCCTTAAGAGATCCCTTCCAACACAAACTTTTTAGTAATTCTACAAGAATCATATCTTTCCTTGTGTTTAGCCAGAATTTCCTGGGTTTTTTTAGTTTGTGTGTGCTGCCTCCTGTCTTTTTGTTAGGTGTTACTGAGAAGAGTAACACAGGCCTGTTAATCTTCCTGGCCTCTACATCCTTATTTTCTGCCATTAATTACTGATACTCATTAACAAGATCCTGCTGAAACCTTTCTTCTCCTGGGAAATACTCCCAATTCTCAGTCTTTCCTAGTTCAAACGATACAGCAATCCTTGAATCATGTTAGCAGTCCTTCACTGCACTCTATCCAATACATTCATGCCTCTTGTATTGTGGAGCCTAGCACAGGGAACAGCACTCCAGATATCTCACCAGTGCTGAATACAAGGGAAGGATCAGCTACACACATCTGCTTGCTGGTGGTGGTCTTCCTAATACAGTCCAGAATGCCGTTGACCTTCTTAGTTGTAAGGGTATCTTGCTGGCCCTTGTTGCTGACTGATTTGTGAGACTCAAAGGGACAGTTGGTTTTTAGTCTGTAAATCAAGTCCTGCTCAAGTAGTCTGATCTCATTCTTGATTTGAAACTGTAACATACTTATATTTCAAATGTATGGGTTATTTCTTCTTCAAATGTCTAAATTCCACAACCAACCTATGGACACTTTATTTTTCCACCTAACTGAGCCAAAATCTTTTCATCCATCTGGAACCTTACCGAGTTCTATCAGCTGTGAGGCATTTGTTTGCTTAGTTGTTTTTTCATTCCAATTTATTGATGTATGAGTTGAACTGGGAAATACAGAAGACACAATGGCCTAGTGTCATATTATATAACCTCCACGCCCCATGCTCTCTGTGAATATCCATATTCCAATCATGCAAAGATTTAATAATCAATAATTAATTTAGCTTTTTTAAAATGTCTCTATTGAATTTCCATCAGTATTTATCCTTCTCAATCTGTGAAAATGGTCAGACTGAAAAATATATAGTTATCTGGGCCATTGGTTTTACCTTATTAAACCAGACATACAGTGGCAGTTTCTCACTGGTCTTTTGAGATCCTCTGTTATTGAAACAGATTATTAATGGTCTAGAGACCTCATTAGCTGAGCCTTTTCCAATTACTGTTTGTAAATTATGTATAACTTGTGATTTTAAAAGTGTAACTTTATTAGCTTCTGTTTAAGTTCTGCCTAGTATCTGCTTGGATGAAAACTTTTTTCCTTCAATTACCACTTACTTATTTCCCAAACTTAAAATAGTTTTACTGAAAAACTTTAGTCCTCTATGTTAGCAGCTTTATTCTTTACATCTCATGGGAATACCTAAGAAGCAACCAAAGATTTATTGAGCCCTGAATAGTCTATAGGGACTTCAGGGAATTAAAAAAAGATAAGAAGGGAAGAAAACCACTAGTCACTGTCATGGTTTAAGCACAACTGGCAAGTAATCACTAAGAA
Source organism: Melozone crissalis (assembly GCF_028551555.1). Lineage (NCBI taxonomy): Eukaryota > Metazoa > Chordata > Aves > Passeriformes > Passerellidae > Melozone > Melozone crissalis. Next base: position 28,826,502 of record NW_026535796.1, on the reverse strand, counting down.
ACTGCTCTCTTAAAATTATGTTAAATTATGAAGTTAAATCTGCTTACTCCATGTAACAGATAATTGAGTTTTGAAAGAAGAAGTTATAGAAAGGAAAACCAGGAGAAGTGCAGAGCTTAAATACAGTAGAGTCATCTCAGGAAAGACCCATAGGACGGCAAGGAAGCCGTGACATTACTAGTATTGTATCCCTAGAATTTGGGATATCAAATATTGATTGAGACTAAGGAGTGATGTTTTAATGTTTTTAGAACTATAACTGTTTTAGTAGAGGAGAAGAATTCATCTGATTGAGAAAACTGAAATTTTGGTTTAATTCATAGGTTATAATTAAGAGAGTCTCAGTACATTATGTTGTCATTATATTGTAAGAGTTCCATTGTCATTACATTGCTAGGGCTCCATATTGCTAGAGTTTCATACCTCCTTGATGTTTCTTGTAGGCAACTCCTCCAGGCACTGACTCTTCCTTGTCCTCACAGCAGCCAACTGACTCCAGCTCCCCTCAACCAGCCAATCCACTCTTTTATAACACTCTTCTTATTGGCTGCAGCTGTGGCCTGTTAAAATCAGGCCTGCTCCTAATCCTTAATAATCAGCCAAGCTGCAACTCTTTAGGGGGTAAGATTGCTTTCTATAGTACCTTCACCCACCTATATTCTATCCCCCTACAATATAAAACATAGTTCTGCTCTTAGGGTGGTCTGCTGTGCTCCCTGAGGATCATGTACTACTTCTGAGAAGGACTGTGTCAGCTGCTTTGTGGACCTTGTCCTGACTGCAAAGCAATGCAATCATAAATATTTGAATACTCAACTGGATGACTGGATGTCTTAGAAGGTGCAATTGTGTGAGCTGAAGTTGTCTGCAACAAGCTGCACTTGTTACTTTCCCTGGTGATTTGGTTTAGGGATATTTTCATAGAGGCATCCAAGGAACAGTTCTGGGCCCACTCTGTAGTCAACAACTGTACCATTTAAGCAAAAAGTAGGGTGAGATTCTTTTCCAGACTCACAATGAAATTTAAAAGGATTTACTGAGTTGCAAGTTATATTATTGGAGCCCTACAATCGCCCACTTGATCCATTAATAAAAGATAAAAAGGTGCTAAATTAAAATGGCAGTCTGTCAATTAAATGCATTTTACTTCCTCTAGTTCCGGATTCTCCTTCCAGGTAAGAAATATGAAATCCTGTTATCTGAACAGATAATCTTGGGACAATGTATTTCAAGTAGTCCCAGAAAGTCTGAAGATTTGTCTTTAGTTTTAAAGTCTCTGGAAATCAGATAAATGCAACAAACTTGTTTCTTTCATTGGCTTACAGGGCTGTCAAATCTACAAAACTGTATATAAACTGAGTCATCATTATGAGCAACCCTAACTTTAAAAACTGTCTGTCTGTAGAAATATGGATTTATTGGATTTGTGTGAAGATATCAGTGAGACATTTCTCTATGGAAGAAGTTTAACTGAACTTTCTCAATAAAACTGCTGAGATTTTGTTTCAAGGAATGTTTTCCTAGTACTTTATATGCAAAACTGCAGTAGAACATAATTCTAGTCCAAATTTATTTTTTCTAATCTGACAGCTCAAAGGTAAAGGTTGAAAATGTCTCATTTGAAAAGTCTGATATGAGGACATAGATTAAAGAGAGCCTTTCATTCATCCCAACAGGATGGCCTTAACCTTTTTATTCCAGGCATTAACAGTGGCAGAAAATGAAGTTATAAAAGACTGAATGCAAAAGAAAAACAATAAAATATAAAAAAAGAACACCTACACTGGAGAATACTGTGAAAAGTTAATAATATATTGTCAAATTCTTCTCTGAGGTAAAATGGAGTGCTCGTTGCACTACAAAGTTTCAAGTTTCATGTGAACTAAATGCAGGAGTTTTAGGAATTAGGGATCTCATGAGAGGATAATATTCTTGCCAGTGCTTGACTGTATTTTTAAAAAATTTTAATGACTCACTATTAACTAGAGCCCCCTGAATGCAATGATTCACTTGGAAATGTGATGGAGCTATATAAATAAGAAATTATTCCAGTATTTGCAACAATTGCATCTCAAATATACCACAGCATGTAAAATTTCTATGAATAACTAATCTCTACAACAAAATTCATCACAGGAGCATTTGATGGTCATCAGAATCAATGTAATTTCACTGATGATAATTTATATATTAGAATACAGAAGAAAGACATTTGCCATTTTCAGCAAGATTATATTGAGTGGATTTTTCTTTTATTCTTCCCCCTGCAACATTTATATCTGAGTGTTTCCAAGACCAGTGTCCTGCAACAGATGCTGCCAGCAATACTGAATACTTTCAATTAGTAGTTCTCTACTTCTCTGGTAGCTAAGCAACTGACCTGTGGTGAAGAATACATAATGATCTTGTGCATATCCACCTTAGAGTATCAGGGAGAGCTAGACTTCAAAACATGGGTTTGTTCTCTCATATTGATGACTTTGGCTTAGCCCTCTGCGAATTATAAAGTGTACTTACTCTGTGCTTAATGTAAATAGGTCAAAAACATAAATAAGAGGCTGTGTGTGTATGTTTCTGGGCTTTATGTTTCCCCATTCATTGAAATTACCATGCTGTTAGCAAGCAAACATACAGAACACTATAAAATTAGGGTAAATAAGGATTTGATATCATCAATATACAATCATAATTAACTACATAACAATATTTTTGACTTTCCTTTTTAATGATTGGGAGTAATATGGTCTTGTTAATAAGGCAGTGTTTACTGAATGGGAATTTGAGAAAAACCAGCAGCTGGCACGGATTTAATTCACATAAAAGAGAGGCTCCTAGTTGTCAGGGGGATGGTAGCATGAGAAAAATAGCTGAGAAAAATAACCTTATCCTTTGTAAAGCCTTCCAGTACATTGAGTTTGTACCTCAGAGTTGGCCAGGACTTACTAGAATCCCAGATTCTAGAAAATGCCTGAGCAGTTTTGTCCCCTCAGCTTTGTTTGATCAGAGGACTTGCTTATTCAGGTCCAATGAAATTTTCACACTCCTAATCCATTTATTTATCACCTATGGGAGACAGAACAATGCAAGAAGGATTGGGAGGGTCTTACATATGAAGAAAACAACAGAAAATCTTTAAAAACCCTGGCCAATAAACCTCAAAAAAATCCAAAAGAAGCAGAATAAAAACATTATATATTACTGGGAAAACATTGCAGTGGTCTAATTAGACCAGATAGAAAACATAAGAACACTTTGGCCAACAGAGGTAATCTAAGTTTTGTGAAAACAGGAAATTTTAAAGGTGAAGCTAGTTGTCAAAAATCAGTCAATTTTGCAGAGCCTTAAAGAGTGTTTGGGTCAAAGCGTTTGGGTTTTGGTTTGGGTCAAAACATTCTTCAAGATAAAGAACATGTTACACTAACTGAAATTATTTGGAAATTATTTTGTATCAGTCATAAAAAGTATTCACCTTTCATATAGTGTTTCAGCAGCTCTCCTTTTTCAGTCAGCTCAAGTCCCCAGGGAGGTTTTAGGAATTGTAATCTGCTGTAAAATTAATTTAAAGGGAAGAGAAAATGTGTGTTGTCAGAAAGACTGGAGAAACTAACATTTACCTAATGGAAATCTGTGGGAATGTCTGTAATAGTTCATGCTTCATATTAGCTGTATTTATATTTATTTTGGAAGAACTTTTTATTTTTTAAAAAATCACAATTATCCTACCAGTTGTTAAAAAACCCTAATAGTGACAGCTATAGCTTTGTAGTGAGTTGATCCTGGCTGGACATCTGCTACCCTACAAAGCTGCCCTTCACTCCACTCCTCAGCTGTACAGGGTAGAAAATATAGAACCAAAGGTTTGCAGGTTGAGGTAAGGACAGGAAGAGATCACTCACACAATTATAGTTACAGACAAAATAGACTCAACTTGAGGAAATTAGTTTCAATTATTGCCAATCAAATCAGAGTAGAACAACAAGAAATAAAATCAAATCTTAAAAACCCTTGCACGCACCCTTCCCTTCTCCCCAGGCTCAGCTTCACTCCCAATTTTCTCTATGTCCTTCCTGCCAGTGGCACAGCAAAGATGCGCAATGGGGATGTGATCAGTTCACCATACTTTTTCTCTCTGTCTCCCTCCTCCTCAGTGTAAGGACTACTCAAACTCTTCTCCTTCTCAGTGAAGGAACTGAGAGATGGAGATCCCAGTGTGGGTTCCTGTCTCCATGGGTCCTGCCAGGACCCTGCTTCCCACTGGGTCTCAGCCTCCTCAGGCATCCGCCTGACCTGCTCTGATACGGGGTCCTGCTCACAGAAGACATCACTGTAGCCCCCCCCCAAAAAAACGCAAAAAACAAACCAACCTTGCTTAACTTTTATTTATTGAAACACACGCTGTCTGTAAAGTCTTCTTACTGTATGCTACGATTGCAATTTCCTACAGAGAGTGTCAAAACTGGTTTGTTTGACTTTTCAAGGTGTATATGTTCAGAGCTATAATGTAATTTACTAGCTTTACCTAAGTTTGCAAAAAAATACAGCATGTACTGAAATTAAAAAAGTAAACCATAAAACAATCAAACAAGCAAAATAAAACTGTTTATTAATGATATTGTCTTTTTACAAATAAAATATATTCAGCCCATTAGGTGAATAAAATGTCCTCAGGAACTGTCAATGTCAAACTGTATATGTCAACTGCTTGGTAAGATTTTAAAGCCTCTATAGAAATCAGAAAACAACAGTGTTTTCCATGGCTTGGCTCTGAGACAGCCTTCATTATCATTTTTGCATCACAACATCTTTACAGATAGTTACTGTACAATTGAAATAAAATATCTGTCGTCATGTACTGTCTTTTAATATTTGTGGATATCAGAATCTACAAACCCACAAAAAAACCCCAGTGTAACTAAGTACTCAAATTCAATAATTAAAAAAAATCAAACAAATTCAGAAGTCAGGCAGTCTAAGATGGCTTTCACTACACAGTTAAATAAAAATCTCAAGTTCCTCTCTGCAAAAGAAATCTGAAGTTATATGGGCTTGTAAAAATATTGAATTATTAAAATAAATCATCTGAAAAATTATTTTCTAAAGCAAGTAATTTTCTATATCTTAAAGCAGAGTATTTAATTTGGGAACAATGATATAAAAAACTTCTAAAAGATAGATAGATCTGGATTCTATTTCAGTCTGGGACTGAGTCCCTCTGTGATGTGAGGAGAATAAATAAATCATGTGGTCTCCCTTAACAACTGTAGCTCACTGCATTGGTCTCATACTTTTCCAACAGTGATGAGTATAGGATATGTTAAATTTAAAAAAAAAAAAAAGTGGGGTTGGTAAGGGTACCTAGACTGCTCCCACTGCTCTTGCCTTAAACAGAGAAGAATTTTTCCTTTCTGTGAAGGAAAGTGTTACCTTGTTGAAAGAACTTTGTCTGACTCCTGGAAGTCTTTGAAGTGTGATGGTGGAAGAGGAACAAAGTGGAACAAGTACTATGATAGAGTGAAGGAATTTTTTGAAAAAAAAAAAAAAGGAGAGAGGAAAAAAAATCAGCAACCAGTTAGGGGAAGAAGAAGAAGAGTGGAGAAGAAAAGCTGAGAGAAAAATAGTCTGTATATGTATAATTGCAAGTAGAATGCAAAGGATCCTATATAAAATCTCATTTAAAGTTATATATCACTTTAATAAATTTTGTTCTCATTTTTGCTTTGAGTATGGCTAATTTTAAGGCTCATATTTTGGTATTTTATTAAGTGTGAAGAACATAATTAATGCAATTCTGCCACATGTCACAGCCACTGCGAGCGTTATCAGCCTGTTTCCTCCAGAATGGATGTTTAGCCATAGAGATGTGGCTGTCTGCCTAACAGTGTGCAGATCCCTTCCTTTCTGCACCATGACAGGTGTCACAGTGTTTCTCAGGGTTGTGCTGTTGAATAGTAAACCATGGTAGTACTCTATGCTACATCATATTATAGCACCCTACAAGAATGATCTGTTCAGTAGTCATTCAGAGGTTGGGAACAAAGAACCTAAAACACAAAATGCCTTCCCAATTTGAGACACATTTTCCTAAATTTAAACCAAGTTAAGGGGAAAGTTGTGGCTGATAGACATTTCTGACTCATGAGGGTGTTGGAGTTGAATGTGTCTATTGTCTGCTCAGGATGACAATCTTTTCTAACAGACTTATACCAGGAGCAATCACAGATCACCAGTGCTAGATGAGCTGCAGGAGGAAGTTGCAATCAGAGGAAAGGGAAAATTTGGATTAGAGCTGCATTAGCTATAAAAATAATCTTTTTAAATGTCTACGTAATTTGAAATGCAGGAATGGGTTGGAATGAACCATACATACATCTCCATACATACATCTCCATTCACAAATACATCCAGATGTGATGACAACTTCCAGAGAACAAGAAACTACCTGTAGAAGTCATTATTGTGAATTTCAAAGTGCTTTCTTAAAAAGTTATGATATTAAACAGAATTTTAGAGTCTCCTGCTTGGTTACTGCAACAGCATCCCTCAAAGCCTTAAACTTCACTTCCCATTCATTACTACCTCAAGGTGGTTTTGTTCTTGTGATGTCTGTTTTGAGTGTTTGTCATGGTTTAAGTCCAAGCAGTAAGCAAGCACCAAGAAGCTGCTCACTCACTACCCCACTGTCAAGATCAGGGGGGAATTGAAGGGGTAAAAGCTGGAAAAATGAAAAAACTGGCTTGAGTCAAAGACAATTTAATAGCAAAAGCAAAAGCAAAAGAAGCACACACAAACAAAGCAGAACAAGGAATTAAGTCACTGCTTCCTATGGACAGGAAGGTGTTCAGCCACCTCTGGGAGAACAGGACCCCATTACATGTAATGGTGACTTGGGAAGACAAACACCATCCCTCCAGATATCCCCCTCTTCTTCTTCCCCACCACTTTATATGCTGAGCATGATGACACATGGTCTGGAATACCCCTTTGGTCAGTTGAGGCCACCTCTCCTGGCTGTGACAGGTTGCTCTTCCAACCTTCCATGTACCTCCAATCTCCCATGTACCTCCAATCTCCCATGTACCTCCCCCAGCACAGCTGTACAAGAAGCAGAAAAGGGCTCATCTCTGGGTAAAGCATGCTCAGCAATAACGAATTCAATTTTGTCCTCTACACAAATCCAAAACACAACCCCACACTAGCTACTGAAGAAAGTAAATCCCACCTCAGCCCAAAACAGCACACTAATTCATTATTTTTAATTGCTCCTGCAAGACTGCATTATTACACATGCTTATAAGAAACCTTGTTTTCAGAGTATGAAGAAATAAAGAAAGGGAGTATGAACTATTTGTTGCCAGGTAAGTGCAGGAGCAGTGGTTTAGATATTCTGTATACAGGCCAGCTCAAGATAGGTCTGTAATATACAAATTACAGCAGTACTTTTAAAGTCTGTAGAAGGAAGAAAATTTCTCTAGAAGGAAGAAAATTAGAAGCTTTCTCCTGAAGAATGATAAAATTAATTCTGAATATGGTCTCACAAATATTCTGTTTCCAGAAAGCTGCCTGTGTCTCCAGAAAGGGCATTCTGTTCAGAGAGCAGTCCTTTGAAAGAAGATATTGATTTCACAATCTTGTGCAGTATTCCAATTACTTTTGCTGCATGAACCAGATAGCAAAATCTCTTGAGTTCTATGGCAGACACAAAGGTGGTGTCTCTACATGGAATAAATATATTGCTACACATTATTTATTTACTTGTATTAAACCTTTTTCTGGCTTTAAAAGAGTTTTCAAGGTATTTGATACATGAGGTCTTAATTTCCCTTCACCTAAAGTAGGAGTGCTAGCAGTGGAGTATCCAGCAGTCTGTATAAATGAGGCAGCTGCTGGAAGTTGTTGTGCTGCTGATTACTATGAGACCTTGTCATCATTGTTAATGGAAAAATTTCTAGACCAGAAACTTGTTTGCTGTTGTGATGTTGTTATTTTGATTTTGGTGTGAGGAACTGTTTTGTAGATGTGAATTATGTGATTGAAGTTTGTGAAGATTGTGTGATGAATATGGATTTTTCTGACAAATTTTAAACAAGTGATTCACAGTGGCAAGGTGTGGAATTGTGTTTGCATGTCAAGGTGTTGGTAGCAGGGAGCTAGAGGAGTGGCTTCTGTAAGAAACTGCCAGAAGGTTCCCTTACATTTGACAGAGCCAGTGCCAGCGGTCTCCAAGGCAGACCCACTGCTGGCCAAGGCAGAGCCCAATGGCCACTTTGGGTGTAACAGTCAAAAAGAGGGTGGGGATGGGTGGTAAACTGTGTATGGACAACTTCAGCCAGAGACGTGAGTGAGGATGTGTGAGAGAAACAACTCTGCGGGCACCAAGGTGAGTAAAGGAGGAGGAGGAGGAGGAGGAGGAGGAGGAGGAGGGGGAGCTCCAGGCACCAGAGATTCCCCTGCAGCCCATGGTGCAGCCCATGGGGAGGCAGGTTGTGTCTTGCACCTCATGGAGGCCCGTGAGGAAGGAGAGATCCACCTGCAGCCTGTGGAGAACCCCATATCAGACTGGGTGGATCTGTCCAAAGGAAGATGTAACTGTGAGAAGCCCAAGCTGGATCAGGTCCTTTGCAGGGCCATGTGGCCCCATGAAGAGAGGAGCCCCTGCTGGAGCATGTTTTCTGGCAGGACTTGTGACCCTGTGGGAAACCCACTGCTGGAACTGCTCCTGAAGGACTGCATCCTGTGGAAGGGACCCATGCTGGAGCAGTTTGTGAAGAATTGAAACCGGTGGGTAGGACTCCTGTTGGAGAAGTTTTTGAAGGAGTCCTTCTTCTGAGGAGAAAGTAGTGACAGAGACAATGTGTGTTGAACTGACAACAACATTCCCCATCTGCCTGTACTGTTGTTGAGAAAGAGGTAGAGAATTTAGAAATTAAGTTGGGCCTGGAAAGAAGGGAGGGGTGGGGGAGAGATGTTTTTTAAGATGTGTTTTTAGTTCTCATTAGCTTTGTCTGATTTCATTTGCACTAAATCAAACTAATTTCCCCACACTGAAACTGTTTTACCTGTGACAATAATTCGCGAGTGATCATTTCTATTTTTGTCCCATGAACCCTTCCTAATATTTCCTCCTCCTCTGTCCAGCAGAGGAGGAGACTGAGAGGATGGTTTTTTGGGCACTTGTCGTCCAGCCAGGGTCAACCCACCAGAACCCTGTTCCTTCATAATACATGATCCAGGGGAAAGGATCAGGAAAGTATATCTCAGTATCAATCAATCATTGGCAATCACCTCAACTGAAAATGTCTCCAGGGGATAGTAAGTGGCACTGACATATTTTATTTACATTTACATAATTATTAACTTATATTTTATATTCAAAAATATCACTTTTGCTTTTCAGTAGATTTAGGAAATTTCCAAAAATATAATAAAGACCAAATTATTTTCAAACTTAACACATTAGGTGACCATGTAGATATCTCATTATCTAGAACAGCCAGATATTTAATTAAGTTTTTGCATTTAATTTTAAGCTATTTTTATTTACTAATGCTAAAATATGTAATTGTGAATGTGAAACACAGTGGACTAATTATTATTATTGTTATTATTGTTTTTGTTATATTTTCATGTGTATCATGGTAAAGTCAGTTATATATTACCTACTATGAAAGCAAACTATTTTATATGCAGATTTAAGGTAATGGGCATTCAACTTTAAAAAAAATGATTCTGATACCCTGTAGCTTCTCAATAATAGTATGTTCTTACAATACAACAGAAAAGGATGGATTATGGGTTTTTCAATTTGCATCAAGCATATTAATTGCAGAGTAGGATTTCCACATAAAATATCAATGTACTGGAACAAACTGTTAATGTACCAGAATATGAACACTTACATTCATTTCTTGAGATTTAAAAGCAATCTTCTTTTTCATATATCTGAAAAGTATTTTTTTTAAAGTCTGCTAATGAGAACAACGTAACCAATGTTTTCTGAAAACCTTAATTAGCTTAAGTGTTAATAGTGATTTCCTAGTCATTGTAGTGGCAAACAGTACAACAAGCTATTAAGGAAAGAAAATAATTTACAGGGTATGGAAAAACTTTAATGCAGCTTTTAAGAAATGTGTCATGGAAGATCAACTTTATGTTGTATTAGTGAGAAGAGAAGCATTGAATTCAAGTTTACTTGTTTGGGGGTTTTTTGTTGCTATGGATCTTGTTTGTTTTGGTTTGTTGGTTTTTTTTTAATTTTTCTCTTGGAGAAGATATTCCTAGACTAATAAAAATGTACTTGGAAATTAAGTTCTGCTGGGAATTTGCAAAGAGTTTTTAGCAAATAGAATAGCAAATGTATAGTTTATGTATTATCTAATTTCTTTGAATTGCACACAAAGAATCCAAGAAAATTGCTTTCATAGGTAATAATAATACTAAAAATTTTGTTGTATAAAAGGAAAACAATTCTTTAAGAGCAGGTAAGTAAAGAGTCATGATTCTTAACAGTACATAAAGGGTTGTTTACTACCATTATCTTGTTATTAATACACCTGGGCAAGTACATATCTTCTCATTCACTTTCAAAGACTAGACTATAGCTGCTTAAAAAAATGCAAATTAATTCCTTCTTTGTTTATGCAGTTTTGTTTTATGACTGCTCTGTTTCACACTACTAATCTTTAATGGGCCTTCAATTTCTTTTTCCTTTTTCTTTAAAACAGCAAATGAATGCAGGTCCTTCCTTTTAAATCCAGACAGAAAGAGAAAAAATATTTAAGTTTTCATGCCACAGCTGCAGGCTGTGAATTATCCCACTAGGGAAGAGTGGAAATACCACCCACATAATCCAACAAGAGGCTTGATTCATTTTGTGTCTGAAGCAATTGTTGTGGTCTTACAAAGCTGAAATGAGTTTCCTTTGCAATATTCACAGGAGAAAAAAATGAAAATATCTTCCTTACAGGCTCAAAGCAAGATCCCACTTTTTAATTTATTTTTACTCCTACTTCTCATTTTTTATTTTTCTTAGTTTCTCACTATTTTGCAACTGCCTTACCTTACATATAATGGAATTGAATATGAGACAGGATATAAAGAAGAGTCAAGCAATCTCTTCCCAGGCCTATCAATCCCAGCTGAACTTGTGACAAGCGATTTGGTTAGTGTCTGATACAAGGGACTTTGCAGAGCTTGTTTTTAAGGCTCCTGTTTATTCCAGGACAGCTAGAAAACCTTCCTGTCTCACAGACATGAGGAGTTAGTTGACATGTTATTAGTTAGTTAGTTGGATGTCTGTTTAACATCCCAGAAGAAGCAACTGCCTAGGGTCCTCTCTAAATATGCAGGACTCCACTCAGTATGCACAGACACTGTGTAGCTTCCTACAGATCATCAATAGTGAATAATGAAGAGAGAGAGATTAAGTTCTGCCTTTTAGGTTCTTTACTCAAGGCTGTAGGGAGGTTTTTTCCTCTTGGGATCCTAATGCTTGAATTTTAGCTTGGAGAACTTTAAAGTGCTCTGGATATATGTGTGTGTGTGTGTCTGTGTAGACATATATATATATATATTTTTTTTTTCTTAATGAGCTGGATAAATGATTTAAAAGTTCAGCTACTGACAGATGAAATGATGACTGCAGTAAAAGTTAGCTAGTTGCAGTTCTGTCCAGAAACAGTCCTTCAGTCCTTTCTATTGCCTCAGAATATTCATACATTTGCTTGACCATTGCTTCATACAGTGATGTAGTATGTATTAGGACAAGAGGAGAGAAGGAAGGACAGAAGGCAAAGGGGGAAGGAAGGGAGAAAATGAAAGAAAGGAAAGAAAGGAAAGAGAGGGAGGGAGAGAGGGAAGGAAGGAAGGAAGGAAGGAAGGAAGGAAGGAAGGAAGGAAGGAAGGAAGGAAGGAAGGAAGGAAGGAAGGAAGGAAGAGCAAGATAGCTAGCTGGTTGATTTGAATTCTTGCTTGATGAGGGTGGAATTAAATAGCTGTTTTTATCAGATTGACTAGCTGATTTTTGTAGGTCCCTTCCAACCTGGACTATTTAATTCCATCTCTCCAGTGGGTATCATGGACATGAGATTAGTGCTTCTGATGTACATGAAGTAGCAATTGCTGTTGTATGTTTGAGGTGTGTGAGAAAGTTCACTTTGAAAACACTTTCCAGATCAAAACTCTCAGCTGAGTTGGATCCCTGCCTGAATGATTTCAGGATACTGACCAAGCTTTGGGCTGGGCTGTGTAGTAATCTTCTCAGTTCTGTCAAAAACTTGTAAGGATGTGGAAAAGCTCATCTCTTAATCTGATTTCAGAAGTCTTCATCATAAAAGGCTTATACATTTCAGATGCAAGTAAAGATTTGAACTAAAGAATTTAATTTAATTGTAATTTCATTTGACTTTTAAATAGTAAAAAATATCTAATATTTCAATACTTTATTACTGTAATTTTTCTCTACATTGAAAGAGATTTAAATTCAAGTTATATTAAATACATTTCTACATATTTCATCACATCTCTATGTGCTTAAATTCATGTGTGTTTCAGATCTAAAACCTTGATCAATGCTTATTCTAGTGACAGCAGAAATATGGCTCAGAATTCAGTGAACTCACACAAATTTTGCTGAGACCAGTGAAGTTCTAAAGAGATATGGGCAGTATTTAATAGCTTTATACATACGTAATGAACTTGTAGTCATCATTGTTTTTAGAATCTATCAAAAAAGATAAAAATGAAAAAAATACGTGTCAGCTTACCACTTTTTAGTTTACTCATAAATCATAGCCTTAGCTGTATTTTGTTATGTATATTTAGGAGCTGTAATCTCTGAAAAGCTTGCCAGGCCTTGCCTGTGAACTCACACTAATAGGCATCCTAAACAGAAAAGGAACCTGAATACAGGGGAAATAACTGTTCTGAGAGCTCTGGCATGGTCCTCGTTGCCAGGGAAACCTCTTCTTTGTCTCTACGTGTTCGGAATGGCTGCCTCATTAGACACTGAACCTGATCATCACACTGCACTACCAGGAGAAAAAAAATAAGGAAGAAAAAATGCTAAGAGTTCCACAAATCTTTAAGAAAATGCCAAGAATAGGGGTAATCTTAAATAAATATATGTGTAGCTATTATCATAATTATGTTCTGTAAGGGTAAATCTGTCCAGGCTGCTTCCTTCCACATTTATTTGCAGGTGGAGGTGAGCAATTCTGGGTTTTCCTTTACTGAATGAAAAAACAAAAAAGGGAAAAAGGAAAAAGAAAAAAAGAATCTGAACACAAAACTGGTGAATTGCATATTTTATCTAAAAAGTCTTAGTTTTAATATTGAAAAACACCAATTTAATAAGGTCATTCTGCTTATTTGACTGCCTGAAACATTGTTTCAGCATTTCTATAGCAGATTTTATTTGTGGAGTCAGAAGCATAAAATGTCAGGGAAAAACCTGTATAGGTGCATTTATTACTCTGATCATAAAGAGGAGTGGTGAAAAAATAATAAAACTTGAAAATATATAGTGACAGGAGAGTTGCTTTATGTTTACTACTAAGTTTTAATCAAGATACTAAAAACAGCACCACATAAACTTCTGAAGTGCAGAACTGGATGCAGTTTCAAGGCATTACTCATTGGCAATAAAACCATGAACCCAAGGTCCCTCAGGAGCTCAGCTCCTGACCTTGGCTGATGAGAGAAGCCGTTGAAAACAGAGCCAGAGCTTAACCTCCACCCTCTGTGGTTTATAAATATCAACATAGGGAAGGGATTTTAAAGTCAACATCCCAACGCGTCTGTTCTCTCAAAAGAAAAATGAAATCCAAATCACAGGTGAAATAGTTAAGGAATGCCTGACTTTACTCTTATTTATGAAGAGAGAAAGCGACCCAGCTAGACCTTTTTTTCCTAATTTTTTCTCAGCTGGGCCAGATGTTTAACTAAGTTGTTAGGTTCAAAAACAAGAGAGAGCCTGACCAGGTGGTCTGGGATTAACTGGTAGCTTTCCAAGAGCAGAAAGAAATTACATGAACTAGATTTACATGTACCTGGAGCAATTTTCCTTCTTAGTAAGTGATAAACTGTGCAGAATCTCTGACGTTGCCTAAGTAACAGTATTCAAATTAATATATTTTCTTTTCTTAAAGAATGCCTTTTATCTAACAAACATTTCAGGGATTTTTTTTTCTGTCCTCTGGGATAATATTGCTGAAAGAGGACTTGCAGACTGCAGTTAGAAGAAAAGAGGAAAGAAATGGCTGAATGTAATTCACCTGTCCACTACATGGCAAGGACGCAGTTCCTCTCCTTGTAAAGTAGCTCTTTTCAGTTCCATGGTGAAATGTTTCAAAAATTCAGTGAGAATTGAGTCATTAATGAGAAATAATTTCTCCAATTGGAGACTTGAGGCAGAGAAAGCTATTCTGGAGTGCTCCTGTAACCTCCAGAGTTCTTTCCTTCCTTTATTTTAAACAGTTTCATATAGAGAGGAACTATAAGAAGATATTTAAAATTAATATACAAGGCAAGAAGGAGTAGCAGGAATGGTTCTAGAATATTACTTGAAGTGGGTCTGATGTGCAGGTGTGAAGTAAGTGTTCTTTGCACCACTAATTTAATAAATTTTGGTAAATACAGAGAAAGTAAATGGTTCATCTTGGCTTCTCTTTTGAGCAAATACACACAAAGATACCAAGGCCTGAAAAAGAATATTAAAAAACATGACTGGCCTGAATCTTAATGCATCAATGTGTGAGCCTACATGTCTGTGAGAAAAGGTAATTAATGAAAAGATACAGTTATAGCTAGGTAGTAATTATAATCACTGTATTGTATTATGATACTGAAGCAGGCTGGTAGTTCTAGGAACTGCATTTCTAAGTCCTATTTATGTTCTGAGCACCAGGTTTTTTTCTTGAATTAGTTTCCATTGACATAGTTTCTTGTTCTATTAACAGACCCAAAATGCAAAGTCTTGTGTCTCTTCATTTTTGAAGGTGAGTTTAGAAAAAATGTTGAAGAAATTTCACTAACCGAAGGATCTCTCAATGTAGAAAGCAGAAAATATTTAAGAAAAAAATTGTATACTTTTATTCACACATGCACCAAAAAAAAAAAAAAAAAAAAAAAAGGAAGGAAGATGCAAAAGATGCAAATGCAACTTTTGATCCAGTTTTGTAAAAATTCTACAAAATATTTACTTAGCAGTGTGTCAGGTTTTTTTCAATATACCAGACTATATAAGGTACAAAATAGTTCATACTATATATGGTGTTTTATATACACCATTGTGAGACCTAAGGAAACAGTATTGTCAAAGTTCAATCCCTTTAAATGTTACACATCCAGTGTGCATGATGGCGATGGATGCACAGTCACCACCAGCATCAAAGCAGAAACTTCTGAAACTAAAAATCTAAGCACTTCTAGTTGGACCATGAAGGAAAAAGGGGACTTGTACAGGCTGCAAAAACCCCTTAGAAGTCTCTAGACAATAGCCCTTAAGTCATCACTGTTTCCACACACTGATGCTTGCACATACAAGTCAGCCTTTCAATAAAAAACACAGAATAAGTAAGCAGAAGGGCTGCACCTTGGAGAGTGACTTAAATCACATGCAGATGGTATATTTTAAAGATACCAAATATCCTCATAAGATCCTTGGTCCCATGATGCAGCATGCATCTTGCTCTCTGATCTCAGCATACGTCAAAGCCCACTGTAAGAAAGAAAGCAGCAGATCAGCTTCATCTTTATCCCATTATTTTTCACATTACAGTGTGCGCCCCTAAGTAACCAACTAGCAACACTAAATGGGAGCAATGATGCAATTCCTAGGTCTTGCACAAGGCACATGCAGGAAAAGGAATGACATTGTTTGTTTAAGGGATATAAGAAGTGACACAGAAAAAGACACAGATCTCTTACCTTAGCTGGTATTATAAGAACATGGTGAGTACCCATGTTTCTTGTTTGTGTTTCTTTTGTCTCTTGAAAACCCAACTTTAGAGGCATATGCACATCTTCTTGCTAAGGTACCTGAATTAACAGACACGGAGATGGGAATCTAAAAGTTTGTATTTCACTCCAGTGTGAAAATTGCAGTCTGTTGTCTCTCTTCTCTATGTCTCTTTTTTATGAGTATAAGCAACAAAATTAGTTTCTTAAAGCTGGAAAGGTAAATCAGATATATAAACTAGAAATCTGCCTGCCAAATGCTTCTTATTCTACCAGAGCCCCCAGATAACACCCTCCAGATATGTGGAATGCAATTTCACTTTTAAAAGGAAGTATTCTAATCAGTCAATTGATATTTTTAAACACCATATTGTCACTGCAAAATGAAAATCACCGATGACTCTTACAAAAATTTGGTACTGGCAGAGCTACAAAAATAATCTTTCTAAGTCTTGGGACATAGTGTTTATGCAGTCTAACAGCTCTTGTCTCAGCATAACATATATTAAAAATCTAGAACACACTTCAAGGATTATTTTTAGGTTTTTTTTCCCTGGCTCAATGGTTTTGCCTTTGAAATTATCTCTGAAACGATAGTATTGCATGCATGTTTGTGCCTGTAATCCCAGGTGTACTCAAGAATATTCGAAAGGATTAAAAAAGATACTTGCCCTTCTGGGTTAAATATTTTTAGCTTTACTTGCATTGACATTGCAGGTGAAAGCCAAAAATTAAATAATAAAAGAAGAAATTAACCTGTTGGTAGCAACCTACCGTTTTCTGTCTTATTTCCAATCACACCGAGACAGAAAGTAGCCCTGACAATTCTGTGACTGCTCCAGCCCATTGTAAACAGGAGGTGGCAGTTCTAGTCTTTGATCCAATATGCTGCAGTGTTATAAAATGGCAGTAACTAGCTAGGGAAGACAGTTCCACAATATGCAAGCTAAATAGCTTTTCCAAGGCTAGCCGGAGCTGCTTCCCCTTTATTCCCTTTTTGTAGAAAGCTAAAATGTGTCACATAGAGAGAGAAAAAAAGAATAAAATAGAGCAGCCTTCTGACAGCTCAGAATTGGTACTGTGATAGAGACTCTAGAGCTAACTACACTGCATCCAGGGCTTTTTATTTTTCTTTTCCTTTTTTTTTTCTTTTTGTTTTGAGTGTGCAAACACATAAAGATTGTCTTTATAGGGCTTTTGTGGAAAAAAAAATCCTCTCTATTCATCTTGCGCTCTGTTGCATGCATTAGTTTCAAAATAATTTTTATCTTGGAAAATACTTTTATTTTAAAATACTAAAATTCCACTCAAAACTAGATCAATAATACCCTTCCCCCAATATATGGCAGGTGAAATTTAGCAGGAGTGGCTCTAAAATCCAATTCAGCCTATTCAATGGGCCATTTTTTTAAAATTTCTGATGCCTTTCTGAAATACTGCTGAATTGCTGAGAAGACATTGCTTTATCATTAAAGCAACTTCAGGATGAAACCTCCTCTGTTGGCTCTAGTTGTGGAAAGGAAACCTGCATGTTAAAAGGCCCTATGACAGTAAAGACCAAGACCAAAGTAGAGCCATTGGAAAGTCTTTCACCATAGAAAGAAAACAGCAGAGCAAGGGAGATAAAAGGGTGTGAAGGATTCAGTCTGACATCTAAGAGAAACTATACGAGCAAGCATTGTACTTAATGCCTTTTAACCCAGCTTAGTGTCTGATCATGACAAATACCAGGAATCACAGCAGAAACATATTACACAGCCATATTGTGTAGCCGTATTGAGAATTTTATAGAATGCGTGGAGGCTAGGTGGAGGTGAGAACCACTGAGAGCGCCTGACATTCAGAATCATGCAGAGTAGCACATATCTGCAAGAGGCCAGTTTTTGGGAAGTTGTTTAATGTAATTGCCAAACAACACGCTTTCTTAGGAAGAATCATGGGATACTTCATTTTGATCAAATAATTTTTGTCTTTGTGCTATTCCACCTACATCCTTTCTGTAAGTAATTTCTCTGAGTAGAACAACTTCTGTGTACTGTGGTGCGTGAAACTAGGACATAATGTCATGGCCATAGATAACAAAATATCCTACTGTTCCCATCATGTTGTCCAGTGGGAACCCCTGTAGTCAGAGATTCAGCAGTGTACATTAATCTTCACAGTGTTGTACAAGACATCACAAACTCAATTCCCTTGCATCCTCACAATGGAGTGTGTTCCACTGTAGAAAGACAAGACATGAGTCTGATGTTGTTAATCAGACAGACACATACTCTGACATGTTTCACAACAGGAAGAGAATACAGATCATGACTTGTGGCTATGGAAAACAATAAGAATGTTAAGGGCAGTACTGAACCAAAGAAGAAATCTGGTTATAATTGTAAAAGTGTTGTAGAGGCAGGAAAGCAGTACAGTAGTACATATCATTCTGCCAGGATCTTTCAGAGAGATTTAGGAAGCGTTTAAGGGATTTACACACAATGAAATTCCCTTTAATTACTGTGTATCAGCTGAGCAATGGTAGCAGTCTCCAAGAGTGCCATATGGCCAAATTCAGGTCTGCAACACTGCTCACCCTTCTTTACATTCCAACTTAGCTCTGTTTAATGACATCACATTTACTGAGCACTAGAGGAGCACAGTTGAAGAGGTCAGTGGTTCTTTTGATGTATAGTACCTTAGGCTGTGTTGAACTACATTCCATTGGAGTATTTCCTTAAAAAAGTATTAAGGCAGGGTAAAATCAGCACTGCATAACCTGATTAGAGGGGACATCCATAGGACCAAACTTCTCACACAGAAGATCTCATGGTAAGAACTACGAGGCTGTGCAAAGACTCAGATGTTCTGGGTATAGAATGAAAAAAATTAGAGTATGACACAGGTTCTTAAATCTCTGTTCTAAGCAGAGGTATGTGCTTTCCTGTCTGCTACAAAGATCAATCTATTTAAGGTTTTAATTTTATTACATTAAGACATCTTTTTAGTCTCCTTTATCCATGAAAAATAAGATCAACCCCCAGCTGCACCACTCACAAGGAGCAGTGTTACTTGTTCATATGAAAGAGATTATGAGCCAGAACTTGAATTTAATTTCCCTGTGTATATGCAAAACCCACATATGCTGGTGCAATTTGAGAGTTTTTTCCCAGTGATTCCACTGCAAATTGTATCACTTTTATGCATTTATCTCAAATTTCCTGGGACTAGGATCTCCATGAATCTCTGTGTTGCATATCCCTGACAAATGCTTGAAGAGCAACCTACAGAGTTAGTCTTTTTTTCTCTCCTCTATCCCACACTAATATTCTTGCATGTAATAAGCACAGCTCTATCCCTGAGAATCCTTCATCTCAGATCAGTTAGCACAAGTCTAGTGGTAGTTATGACAGCTGTGTAGACTTGTAGATGTCCCCTGAGAGAGGAAGAAAGATGAAAGCATGGAAACTGAGGCAGACAGAGAGCAGTGTGGCAGTTCAGACACTGAAAAGTAATGTGGTATTGATACCTCTCTCAGATTTATAAAGCTCTTGTTGAGGCTCAGGTATGTAAACTGTCCTGATAATTTCAATGAGACTAATGATGAAAAACCTAAAGTGTGTGGTTTGATACCTCCAATAAGAGACAGATTACAATGTATGAACTTCACTAGATTTTTAAAAAATTGGAAAAAAGCTTAAAAAGAAATACAAAGACTTAGACCCACAAACAAATTGCTGGAGCTAAAAAGCCATTCTGTGTCAGCTGAGACACTGTAACTGTTCATAAAAATTCTCTTTCATCGCAGAAGTGAATAAATCAAATTATTGCAATTTTGCAAGAGCAGAAGCCCACACATTGACAGGAGAGGAGATGGGAGGAGAGGAGATGAAATTGAAGAGGAAGAGACATATGCAGAGTGAAGAGAGGAAAGAAAGTACCTGCCATTCAGAACCAAATAATTGAGAAAAATGTAAAGTATAAAATCCTGGTTTCTGGAAGCAGCAAGACAGTACTTTTAGAGATGTGAAAAATACTGATCTAAACAAAAAAAGTAAAAATGGGACAGAGTTCAAGGGCCTGAATTCTATAATAAAAGTTGGATAATCTCACAGTAAACAGCACATTTTTTTCTGACTTTTTACCAACTCAGATTTGTAAAATGCTTTTGTATTTACTAAAATTATTTTACCTAAGATTTTATTCATCTCCACATTAGATATGAAAATTTGTCTTAATTTACTCACTAAGTTTCTACTAGAATTCTATACACAGTGAGCAGATTTGTCTAATAAGTTACAAGAGACATTTTCTTCCGCAAAAACATTGAAATGTCTCTTTTTTTCCCTTTCAATTTTCTGCTCTTTTTTTCCCTCTAAACGACATAGACTCACAGAGTCATTGAGGTAGGAAATGACCACTTAAGTCATTGAGGCTAACTGTTAACCTGAGACTGCCATGTTCACCTCTAAATCATGCTTTCAAGTGCCATATCTGCATGCTTTTTCAATACTTTCAGGATGGTTATTATATCACTGCCCTAGGCAGGCTATTCCAATGTCTGAACAGCTCTTCTTTGAAGATACTTTTCCTAAGATCGAGCCTAAATCTCCTCTGGCTCAATGGGAAGGTATTTCTTCTTGTCCTGTCACCAGCAGCCTTGGAGAAGAGACCAACCCCCATTTCTCTACAGCCTCCTTTCAGGCAGGTGTAGAGAGCAATAAGGTCTCCCCTGAGCCTCCTTTTCTCCAGGTCAAATAACCTCAGTTCACTCAGCTGTTCTTCATGACTTGTGCTCCAGACCCTTCCCCAGCTCTGTTGCCGTTCTCTGGACACCCTCCAGCCCCTCAGTGTCTTTCCTGCAGTGAGGGGCCCAGAGCTGGACACAGGATCTGAGGTGTGGCCTCACCAGTGCTGAGTACAGGGGGACAATCGCTTCTGTAGCCCTGCTGGCCGCACCATTGCTGATCCAGGCCAGGATGACATTGAGCTAATGTGTGTGAGGTGCATATCCTCCTTCACTGCCTCCCTGATCTTGCCAGTTGCATTCTTCTCACTTTTGTCACCAGTTTCGCTCCATGAGCATGAGACTGCTTCATTACTCACCATAAAGGTATAATCATACCATTCCTGCTCAGTGTCGTTTGTTCTCACTGAAATGCCAACTTTGTGCCTGTTGCTGAGATATCAAATGTGTCTTATTCTCTGGATATTATGGAAAAATTTGAAGCTGGCTTTTCTTAGTTCTGTCAAGAGGAAGGATCAAAGTTGTGGGTTTGTTCTGCCTTACCATTGAATTCTTCATGCAATTTCTGACTATCCTAATTTGTTTATTTCCCGTGAAGGGCTTGTTATGAATTATTTTGTTAAATATATGAGATTGTTATCTAATTTAAATTAACCTAAACATTTAACCAAGGCAATTATAAAAATGCACATTTTAAGCACAAGTTATTATTCATAGAAATAGTTGGATTTTCTGTTTAAAAGAAGTTTGTGGATACCAAGTTTGTGATAAAAAAGGAAAACTGATGCCTGCAAGTAACTGCAAGTATGCAGGCTGCCATTAGCATAGATGAAGCACTGGGAACAGGGACTTATTTCCCCTTTAAAATATAATAAGAAAAGAGAAAAAATCTTTTGTGTTATATCTTCATCCATTAATCTCTAGCACCAAAACCTCATAAACATGGTGACAGACACAGAGTAATTCTTATATTTCAAAAAAGGTTAATCAAAAAATAGATAAAAGGTAAAAGTGCAGTCAGTAAATAATCTTATAAGACTAAACATTGCACTCATCCTTTTCAAGTCACTCATTAGTCATCAGCAGTGCCCTCAGTGACATTTTTAATGCATTATTTCAAAGTTCTTTCTTTATTATTGAGAAGGGAACTTTTTTTAGCTTATAAAGCTCCATGTATAGTCGAGGTCTGGTTCACCATAAATGAGCAATTTCCCAGCAGACAAGAAACTGCTCTGACAGGAACATTAATAATACCTTTGAACATCAACTGCCCCATTTCATTTTATTTTGGAGGAGACTTGCAGTTTTATAGGGAAATGCTGAAGGGAAAAAAAAGGAGAAGGAAAGAAGAGGCAGGAAAGGTTATTATGTGGCTAGAGCTGGTTGAGTTATTATTGTTTAACATTCCATCTTTTAAATTACTGCTTAAAATTACAATCCTACACCCATTGTTTCAGTTTCAGTAGAAGGAGATGTGTCTTTGCATAACACACCATTTTTCTAAGGGTAACATTTCTAAAGATGGCTAAAGGACTTAGGTAGCGCTTTGAACCTGAAAGATATTAGATGCTTTTCAGGGATTGTCTAAAATCCCTGGAAATAGCTTAGATAGCCAGGTAATTTTTTGAGTTTCCTTCCTCTGTTCTTGATATCCAACAAACATTAAGAAGTTTAATATAAACATCTAATTTTAAAGGTTTTTCCCTTATGAGTGTAGTGTTCAATGTGTTCCTGTTCTTCAGCATTGAAACCATTCACATTGAACTTATACAGCTATTGAATGAGAAGAGATGAAGACATGTATTCTTCTTTACAATCTAAGACTTTAAAAATCTTAATTTTCACAAACTTTTAAATTACTTAAGTCATAGAGCTTTATTTTCAAAATGTCCCCATCTATGAATAATTTGTGCTATTTAAAGTTACCATTTGGCTGTAATATTATTCATAGAATGGATTTGATCTTTTCATACTTTATCTATTCACACAGGAGATCTGCTTTTCAGGTGTTTGATGGCAGTCCTACAAGGACTCTAATGACAAATATCCAAATGTAAATGATTAATAAATCAGTTATGCAGTTTCAGAAAAATAATCTGCTCAATGTATTAAAAAAATTGAAGAAACTTCAAAACTGGGAATATAGAGGAGGCCAAATACCTGTAAATAATTTGTTAAATGCAAAATTAATTTTCTAATCACTGTAAAAAATAAATAAAGATTAAATAGACGGTATTCGTACAAAATAGGAATGTTCAAGGGCATTGAAGAACTAATAGGAATGTAAAAGGACTGCAGTTCTTTTTCTGAAAGGAAAGAATGGAAACCAGGGATGTATAGGAAAAATGAATGATCAAATAAGCATATATGAAAAATAAAACAAAGAAATTTCCTGTCCTGGTTCTGTCATATAAGAGCAAAAATATAATTAAATGATAGAAGGCTTGAAGTAAATAAAATAATATAGTTCCTTGTGAAAATATTAAGTCACCAAGCAAAGAAACTGAAAATTGTAAAATGAAGACTGGGCATGTGATTCCTAATGTAGATCAGTGGGACACCTATTAACCCAAATGGTCTGGATGAAAGAGAGAGCCCAACCTCTCCTGGACTAGAACTAGAAATGTGAGAGAGAGCTCAGGCAACCCAGCAGAGCAAGGCAGCAGTCCTCGCTGGGTGACGGGTGGGTAAAGCATTGAGTAGGATAACTCTGTAAAGGAAGGCTCTGTTTCACATGGTACTTCATTTTGCCATCTGTTTAAGGGGAGGCTAACCAAACTCAGATCAAGACATTTATTGTGTTCTATTTCCCTTAACAAACTGTATAAACTTTTGTTGTGCAACAACTTTTGAGACTGAGGCTAAGTGGAAGAAGAAGCTATAAATGTGGGAGGAGAAACACTGGTACGCAAGACATTATACTGGTGGCAGTATTTAGGAAATATCCTTATGACCTATAATCCTAATTACCAGAAGCTCTGAAAGTTTTGTTTCTTGTAGAATTATATGTGTCAGAAGATAGTTTTGTATCTATCAACCATTTCTCTCTCTCCAGATGTTGATCTGAAAACTGATGTTTGCAGAGTAATAAGTATGATATTTAGACATTATTTTTCTCCTATTACCCAGATTCACTCAGTACAATAAAACTTTAAGAAATGAAACAAAAATAATTTTCAAAGTCTCCAACCATAACATGCATACATGCTTGCTTTGTAAAGATATTGAGAGCATCTAAAATCTTAAGTTCCAGTGTGAGTCTTCTGTACAAGGTGACGTTGTTTGAGAACTTTTTAAGAGCACTGCCTCTCTGAAGCTTCATAAACGCAGTTCAGAGAGTCAATAAAAGCCTAGGATTTAGAGCAACAGTAACTGGGCCTGACTGGGTTCCTGCAGCACTAAAACCTATTT
Organism: Melozone crissalis; assembly: GCF_028551555.1. Taxonomy (NCBI): domain Eukaryota; kingdom Metazoa; phylum Chordata; class Aves; order Passeriformes; family Passerellidae; genus Melozone; species Melozone crissalis. The sequence continues at coordinate 28,802,408 of NW_026535796.1, read as the reverse complement.
AGCTGTCAGCTCAGCCATGATAACCATCAATGTACTTCTGCTGAGTGCATGCCAATTGTGAAGGGAGTCTCTTTCTCTGAAATTTAGGGACACTACCACAGATAATTAATCCATTATTGTGAACTGACTTCACAACATTTTAATTAAGATTGCAGATCAGCCTCAGGGCTGAGTATTATTATGGCATAGATGATAATTTAGAATGACCTGGACATGCTAGATTAGACACTTGGAAACGGTTGCATCTTTATAATGGTATTTGAAAAATCTCTATCCTGACTTCCTGGCATCATGTATGCAGCAATAGATTTCTGTATATATGTGAGTAAAAACCAGTCTTTGGAGAGAGGTTTTGAACACCAGAGATCTTTAAACAAAACTTTCAGTGACTATAGAGTGGACCAACAATTTAGGGAAACCCAGAAGGTGCAGGATTATAAAAATTGTGATGGCTAGCCACAGTGCCCAGTTAAGATAACAGCAATTAATCTTCTTATTCTAAAGTTAAAACTGTCGATTTTTGAACCACATAAAAATATTTAAACACATTCATATTAAAATCAGTTTGAAACATTTGAAAATGGAAAACACTTGCACTCCAAATGAAAATTGTAACTATTATAAAGGAAGTTTTTATAACAGAACAAAATCAGAGTATCAATTCCCTGTGTATATCAGCTCCTGTCCCTGTGTATACCAGCTCCAGTCCCTGTGTATATCAGAAAGCCTGAACAGCAAGTGCCCTTTCTCCACCAGATGATTGAAAATACCAGGTGATGAGATTCAGGTTTGCTGTGACAATAAAATATAAGCTTACAGAAAAAGTGAGCTGATCTGTTTCCACTGGTTCTGTTGTATTCATTTGTTACTGAAGCTTGATTACTTGGGTACAGCAAATGAACAATTCCCATGAGCTATTTTCTCATTTTGAGAACAGAGACAAATAATATCAGGTGCTGCAAGGAAGAAAGGGTGACTAAGACTGGGAGCTATGAGGGCTGAACACTTCTTGCAGCCCTCTAGGGTCAGTTCCCCTCTGTAGATACTTACCCCTAAGCATTCTGAATCTGTTGCTTTAGTAGATTTATTTGCTCTAAAGAAGACTGTGGAAGAAAAAGATGTTTATTCTATTCTGTCTCCCATTTCATCAACCAAGTTAGAAGTCAAGTTTCAGTTGCAGAAATGTTATTAGTGGTGATACCTGATCAAAAAAATCCAAGCCAACACCAGACCGAACCAAACATTGCCTTCTTCACTTGTAGGCCACAAGTTGGGTGGAGCTGGCAGCTAAAATAAACTGTCTTTCCACTTGTACACAAAGCAGATATTACCCACAAATCACTGAGATAATGAAAGCTGCACCCCCAACACACTTTAGAAAGTGGCACTCGAGAGAAGAGTAAAACTTTCAGCAAGAGTTGTTTGTGTTCTGGGTGAAATTTTTTCTACAAACAAACCTTTTTTCCTCCTGTATTTTTCCCAGTGCTTTCATACAAGAAGTGGTGAATTGGCACATTTGTGCCATTCATTAAATATTAAAACCAATACAAACATTGCCAATTTCCCAGAAAAGAAACCTTGTTTTATATAGTGCTGGAAAATTAGAAAGTTTATATTACTTAATCACATGTTAGAGAATGTAAATGATGTAGGAAATATTATACAACATTTAAAAATACAGTTATTTAAGAAAAATAAGGTTAGAAGTGTTTTGTTTATGCTATTGTTTACAAAATAATTGCAAATTTGAACATCCAAAAGATATTTAAGTAACTTGAAGTGTTTTGAGTTTTTACCTGTACATATTTGAGATTTTACCAGTTTTGGTGGCTGTTTGAAACCCATATGCACATGAGACTGGTCATGTATCTGTGTACTTGTAATATAAAAATTACTTTGTAGACTATTAAGCATCTGCCCTTAATTTCATAGAGATCACACTCCAAGGACATGCAGAAATAATCTGTGTATAAAGCTTTGATCCTCTTCCTGATCAGGCTTGCTTTACTATTGATTCCTTATTATAATTTATTTAACATAAAAGCTGTTACATAAGGTGGTTAAAGTTGCTTAATGAGCTAACCGATTAGGGAGAAATGAATTTGAGATCACTTTGAACCCAAAGAACCAAAACTTATGAGGTTTGGGGTCCTGGAGGAAAAGAGTAGAGCACAGTTCTTTAATTAATAGGATATTTGGGTAGAAAAGATATTAAGTACTGAAAAACTTTGATTTTTTCATGGAACTAGAACGTGAAATGAGCTCATTCTCTGCCTTTACTTACGCCCTTGACACTGAGCAGAATTTGCCCTGGGGCAGACTGAAAGCCCCTCATGCTAACACAGACTAAATTTCAATTGTTCGTTATTTTTAGTAAGATCAGAATAGAACTACTTAATCAAATAAAGTTATAGAGGAGGGGACAGAACAGAAAAAACTGTTCTTTAAAGTATGAAAGGAAAGTTTGCTTATGACAGTCATTATCACATTCATTTCTGTATCCCATTTTTAAACCAATTGGACCTAATTAAATTTCACAACTTTTTTGCACCTGAATACATTAATATATGTGATTTTTGATCTCTAACAAAATAAAGGAGGTCACAACTAAAATCTTTGCAATAGAATGATAGGCAAAGTTAGCAGGGAAAAATGTTCCGAAATAAAATCTTCATAAAACACCTTGTACATTTTTCAGTTGTTATCTCTGTTTGAGTGCCCTAAACCTTGTTATTTCTTTTAATGAAGGTATAATAGGGACTTCAGTAATAATCCTTGCACTGTTTTCCCCCACTCCTGGGTTAAAACAGTCACAGTCGCTGTCTCTGGCATCTTGACTTGTACTGTGTGCAGTGGTATAACAGCTCAGTATTCAGCCAATGAAGACAAATTCAGGATGAAAAATAACTTAAAAGGGAAGTATTCCTAATACTCAGCATGCTGATATTTGGCAAAATTGTGGCAATCCTTTATGTACATATGCAAAACACCAAATTAATCAGAGGGGATATGCATGCTACACTGTTGCTGTGGCAGAAAACCAGTAGAAAATAGCCCTTGTTTAGCTTTGTGTGCCATTATCATAAGTAGGACATGATGTAGAGAACTGAAGAAAAACAGAAATAAAAACTAGCTTGAAAACTATGTTTAAATATTTTCTTCCCTCAGGAAGATTTTTCTTCACTGACAATTTATGAAAAAAGTATAATTAGGTTAACTTTTTTATTTTTCATGACCCTTCTCACAAGAATATGGATGATTCACATTTGAAAAAGAATCTTTATTTCTGAAGTTTGCTTTGAAATATTTTTTCAATCTTAAAAATAGTTTGACTGATTGACTATCTGTAGAAACTACACTGGAGTTATACTTCTGACTATCTGGGATTTTTAAAAAATTGTCACTTAAGAGACAATTCAGACTATAACCCCTATACGTTTGTTAACCACTTAAAATCTCTCTGGAAAAAACCTTGGAATTTCAGGTGAGAAAATATATCTTTAAAACAGTATGCCTCAGTATGGTCATTTGTTGGAACTCTGCACCTTGATAAAACATAATGTAATTCTCTACTGAGGCATCACAAAACATAAATTCTTAACTATGTTCTATGACATCCAAATAAGGGATTTTAATTCTTAATGATATCCTTTTTTTTTCTCTCCAGGAAAATAGAGTCATTTCGGCTTTGATCCAGCCTCCTGAATTCATCTTCCTAAGGTATCAATTCAAGTTAGTAAACTGAAATTCAGTTCACACTGCAGACAAAATCAAAAAGTGCCTCATCCCCTAGAAACTGGTCCACATAAAATTATGAAACATTTATTGAAAATTTATGGAAACGTTCTAGCCCAGTCCCCACAAAGTGTCTGATTGACATTGCAGCCATCTGCATGCAAAAGCAAAGCTCAATTTTGACAAAATTTTTCTCAGGAATTTTGACACATTCTGGATTTATAGTGGGTTTATGCAGGGCTCTTAATAGAGACAAGAATGAGAGAAAATATTTGGAGAGAGACAAGAAAATGTTAATGTAAGGGAAGATGTTGGGAGAGGATATAATGTTGACAAAGGTCTCTCTGTATTTTGTATGCCAATCAGGCACTCTCTGCTGTATAGAATCTGTTGATGTATTAGTTCTGTCAGACCTTTTGAACCTGCTAACACTACTCATGGGATTCATCATATCCAAATCTAGCCTTTTCTGTTAGAAGAATATTTTATTCAATCAAAAATTTTCTGATGGCACTGCTAAGGTTAATGGGAACTCCAAGTAAAGTGCTGAAAAAGAGAGCTAAAAGGATTTTCCCTGTTAAATATAATACTCAATTTTTGTTGAAGTTTTAGTGCTACAGACAATAATACAAGTTATCCTGCAAATTGTCTTTAATCTTTCACGCACCCGTTGTAAAAAAGCTAAAATTTAGCTTTTGGTGTCAATAAAGGTGATGATAATCTTGCCAAAGGTTTTGGAGAAAATGGAAGAAGTATCTCTAGCACAATGACTTGTATCAGTGAATGTAAACTGAAATAGAATACTGGCAAATATTAAATTTCCAATTGCTTGAATTAGTTTTACTGATAGGTACATTTTGCCTAATACCAACAAAAATAAGATAATGGGAATCACAGGGTTCAGAGGCTAAATCTCTACTCAGTCTGACTAGATTCCCTACTGTATTGCCAAAGTTGTGGGTGGTGTTATGCTGTAATTTGATTGGTCAGCTAAAATGCTATAAAAATAACAACAATGAAAGCAAAAGATTCACTATCGTTCTTGGTAGTAGGAAGAAAAAGCTTTAAGTAGCAGTTTGTTAAAGAATAAATTATAAATTCAGTGGCCTATATTTTAAATAAATCTGAGAGTAATAGCTTCAGAAACATGAGCCTTACTTCAGATGAAAACTGCTCAAAGTAGATTTTTGGTTTGTTGCTAGTGACACCAATTGCCACAGAGACAGTTTTCCTAAAGATGAAATTTAACTTTGAACAATTAACCTATTAAAACCTATATTTAATTTATTAACAAGCATTGCACTTAAAAGCAAAATTCTAATTACGTATACATTAACAAGGAAATTTCTGAGTGATCTTTAAGTACAAAGAATTATTGTGTTGTGAGATACAACTTGCATAACAGACAATTTGCACAGAGCTGAAACATAAGTTATAATTTTAACAATGATGCATGGGCTAGATGATGGGTATCATCTTTAGAAGTACAATTTTGATGTCAATAACAAATACAGTTAAAAAAAATCCTGCTTTCTATTACATTGCATTTTATTGAATAGAAGTTTTTGAAGAAGAAATACACATCTAGCATGTGTTAGGAATCATTTGATACAGACACAGAGGAACCTGAAAATAATTTTAAATGATTTTCATATCTGCTCATGATTGTGAACAAACTTTGAGGAGAAGGACTAGTTAGCATAGCCATTGCTGCAGCCTGAAATAGGGTAGTAAGTGGGTGAGAAGTGGTATTAGAAAGTGTACCAATCTAAAGCATCAGGCTTATCACTGTAACAAATCTGAGGCATTTCTTTTTCTTTTCTTTTTCCTGCCTCTGCAGCATGTGTGACTGTAGAAAAAGCACCCATAGGAGTACAATTGGTCAAAAAATTTAGACAAGCTGGGTGGACAACCAGCACAGCAACCCATTTCAGATTGCAAACAGTGTCTAAGTTGCCTTGCTCTGTGTCTCACAGCAGGAGAAATTTGGTTTCTCCAGACTCCCAACTGGATGTATCAACCCTCAGATTAATCTTTTATACATTATTTGTGCACATAATAATGAGTTATCCCCTGCAATGGAACACTGCTGTCTTGATGAACACACTTACAAATTTTATAGAAAATGTGTCTTGAAATACAAAGCTCACGTCAAGCTGATATTCAAATACTAAAGTTATTCACTAGCAAGTGTGTTCTGAAGAAAAGCATAGCACAACAGGAGACAATAGCAATCAGAAGAAGCAGATACCTAAAAGAAAATTCAGATATATCTGGCATTTTGTAAAAGTAAACAGATTCAAGTTCTTTCTAATAGAGTAGAATTCCTGCTGTGCACATTCTGGCATTTTCAGGACCCCAAAAGCATGAGAATCAGTTGAACTTTCTAAAGGATTTGATAAATATTTGATTTAATTTATAAGGTGGAATTTTGGCCTGTGAAAGCTTGTGGAAAAATTCCCTTTGGCTACAAAGGAACTGAGTTTCCAGTAACCAGGATTGTTTCAACACATGACAGGTGTATACCAACAGTAAAGGAGAGCAAGTACCGGGAATTTTTAGTACTGTTACCAAAAGCTTTTCCAGTGATGAATTCATTCTGATCCATTTTTTAAAACAGTAACTACTGTGAAAATCACAGGAAGGAGAAGAAAAAAATGGAGAAGAAAAGAATTTTTTTTTCTTCTGATATATTTAAAGAAAGATAAAGGGATAAAGATTTGTGCTTATATTCTGAAAATACTTCTTTTTACTATCAGTGATGTAGCCAGACTGCAGGACTAGAATGACTGTGGAGAAATTATGAAATATTTTTAATACCCTTTTTGCTGTGGTTTTGTGTTTATGGACATTTCTTGAATTGTTCATAAACACAATGAACAATTTTTAACAATAAAGCAAACATTTTTTGCTTTATTTTCATGATAGGATTTAGCACATTCTATTAACATCAACAGGCAGACTTAATATAAGGGAAATAATAAATGTCTTGAAAATTAAATCAGGGTTACAAAACAATCAAATATGTTTAGCTAATATTTTTAGTAAAATTTTAAAACTCTTTGGCTTAGGCAATATACATTTTGATTTTCTTTAACATTGGTATTTTTTATGTAGTTTGACACTGGCAGGGCAAAGTGAATCATTAAAAAATTCATCTTGAAAAAATGTTGTGGTTGCTTTCTGGAATATTGGTTATGTTTTGCCCAACTTCTTTTGGCTTTCCTGACATTTAGGTAAGGTCTTATCCACACTAGTGGGTCTAGTGATGAGTATCCCACACCATTGCACAATTTTCAAATAAGGTAAAGAAGTCAATTTTCACAAAACGAGTAAAACAAATATTAAATGTATTTTAAGCCAATTTCAGTTAATCACATGCTTTGGTCTAATTTCTGGAGTCAAGGCATGAGTAATTTTCTTCAGGCATTAAGAGGTTTAAAAATGGGCAGAAGGTGGTATAGGCCCATGGACAGCAGTCAGTAATGAGGTATGAAATGTTAAGTGATTGAGGCTGTTCACTCTTTAAAAGAATGTTCAATTCACTCCTACAATGTGTTTTTCACCTATAGTTGTCTTAACCTTCTAGATTCATTAGAAACTTATCATTTAATATGTACTGGCACATTTTGGATATTCTGTTTTACTGTATCATTTTGTTTGTGTCATTTTGAAAGGCAGCTACATAAATATTCTTATCTTTAGACTTCAAGTGAACAGAAACAATTAGTTTCCTATTTCTTAGAAAACCTTTATAATTCTCCAAGATTTTTTCCTTCTGGCTATTTTTGATGTACTTACACAGTAAAATCATTATTATCATGAATTTCCTGTTTTATGGTATTTTTGAAGCTGCAAGGTCACAGGAACTTTTGGAGTCCTATAAAAGTTGGTATAAAATATAGATATGAAAATATAATTGAATTCCTGGTAGGACTTTCAGTCCTGATAATTTTCAGTTAGCTTATTTGGAGGGAAAATATGGATTGAAGGTTTTTATTTTAATTGACTTTGGAAGCCTATCATGTGTTTACCTTCATGCACAAGCTAAACATTGCAGTGGACTGAGAATTAGTGCTTAGCATCTTGTAAGAACTTAGTGGCTCATTAAGCAAACAGCTTAAACTGTTCTTCAGTTTTTGATCATGCATCATATAACAAAAGCAAAAAAAAACCAAAAACATTTAGGAATACTAATCTATCCTGCCAGTAGTTATGAAGAAGCATTTGGGTTAAAGTTGACTAATGCTTGGAAACTCCCCTATTGATAAAAGAAAGAAAGCAAATTATTCAACATCCTTAATCAGAGATTCTTGCAAGTTTTAGGCATTGTTTCAGGCAGTGTTAAATAAACCAAATCTAATTGTTGCAAAAATCAAAGTAATAATCTACAAATGTTTTCTGACAAACCATTTTTACTTGAGTATAAAATACACTATTTTCTTTTCCACTCCTTGTCTAATTCTGTTATCGTTAGTTTAATTTATACAGGAATATTATAAAGCAGATTTCTGTAGCTATGCTAACAAAGATAAATGGAAGCAGGAACTTCAATAAAACTTTGCAAACAATTCCATTATATCTTGTCAAATGCAAAAAAAACCTCAGGTGTAAGTTTTTCATTTATATGTCAGTTTTGTTGACATCACTGACTGAAAGTATGGACCCTTACATTCAATCTCTGCACAAAATAATAAAATGACAAATCAAGCATGAAGCTTCTTACTGTGTTTTTAACTCTGACATTTTTTTGCTACCATACAAAATTTTACTGCAAAAATGAGAACTTCTCAAAAAGCCCAAAAGCAAACTTTCATGTTATTTGAATATTGACAACTTATTCTAACCAAGTAGAAAGCTTGCATAATTGAGCTTCTCCTTTTCACACGATCTTCATGCAAGTCACAGCAGGCAAATAATTTACAAATTGTTTTATTTATATACAAGGTTTTATAGATTGCTTCTACTATATTCAAAATGTTGCTGTGTTTACGAGTTACAGCTGTTTAAAATCATGACTTTTCTGTTTATGAGAACTGAGATCTTTGCTTTCATACCTTTTATGACCAGTGTGCTGAAGTTCATATATGCATAGGGCATTCTTATTTAAAAATCCACTGGTCTGCACAGGAAGTGGAAGTGATACCATATAATGGGCAGAAGGAAACTTGCAGCCTTGAGTCAGAGATGGCCTGGCAAAACCCTTGTATTCTCTTCACTCCTGGGAAAGAAAGGGCACCTCTTTGCCTCTCACCTTTCTGCTGGGAAATCTGTTAATCATTTTTAGAGAAAGAATCAATCACTTGATGAGGCAAAATTATGTACTTCAGGAAGTTTTTAGGACTGTCAGTGCAAGTTACTAATCTCTCATTTAATCTGCTTTTATATACATCTTTGTCGGTTTTAGAAAGAACTATAAAACAAATAAACAAACAAAAAAAATCAAGGCCATTGCCATAAATTCTAACCAGTATCAATTAGCAATGCCAAAAAAATTAGATATTGTAATTAAGAAATGAAGCTCAGATGTGGCAGTGAATTAAATCTTAGGTGATCCAAGTAACACATTTGGTAATCAAATCATTAAATTAAGACAGGATGCATTCAATTCTTACAAGTCTCACTACAGGAACTGAATTAGTTTGTTCAGTTTCCTAGCCACAGTAGAAGTAATCTTTTGCATTTGCTTTAATATAAAAATGCAAATTCATTAACGATCACTCCTCAGATCATAAGGAGGTTCTTTTTATCCTGAAATGCCACTGTGTACAGGACACCCTTTCTCTCCCCCATTTCTTCTTATTCCTGTTCAGCTCATTCTGCATCCTAAGAGGCAACTGATAATACATATTTTCTTACAAGGGTAAACCTGTTTTTCTGACAGTTCACACAAACATTAAAAGGAAATGCATTCCTATGGTTTACCAGATGAAAATCCTTTAGTTTCCCAGTGCCTGGAAATTATTCTCAGTTCCTTCCCAAGGGATGGAAATTATTTCTTATGGGAAGGAAAGCTGAATAAATACAGCATATGTATATATTAAAGAAAATGCCACATATAGTATATAAAACTATGAGAAAACCAAAAATGAAGACTAAAATCTTTATACTTTGTGGCATATTCTATTAGAATATGTTGTAGTTCAGGAACAAAGGTGACACAAAACCGACAAAACTTTTGCTTCCTCTGATGATTAAGGGGATGTGATATTTACTAAGAAACTCTCCTGTTCCTGCCTTGGACAGCAAGAGAACATGTACCTGTGGCAAATTAAGCAATTTGGTAATGACTCTTGTTTGTCTAACTCCATTCAGGATGAATATAGAAGACAGTTTGGAGAGAAAATATTTCAGTGGAATACAATAAATCCAAAGGGCTTAGTCTAACAAGAATAAAATATGCTTAATTTGGGATCTTTTTGATTTTAGTGTATTCATATACTAAGTTAAGCCCAGTTGGTGTGATATAGACTGGAACCCAAGAGAACGACATTCAGGGAATGGGGATGCTGAATTAACTGCAGTGGAAACATTTCGCCCTTACAGGAACCAAATGTAAAATTGGTGTTTACCATGTATGGGCATTTTTTATATTTTAATCTTTTTATGACAATATTTTATTGCTTGCGGGTAACAGCCAATCCATGTCTTATGGTGCTTAGTTAATTATGTTAAGAAAAATTGACATAATTTTCTAGCTGTAATCGGTGTTTCTATTATTTTGTTTTTCTAATTCTTTTATAAACCGTTTGCTGTATTAGCAGTACAGTTTTCATTTCAATAAACACTAGAATATCCACATGTCTTTCTTGAAGTAAAATTCTCCTAAATTTAAGACATTGCTTATTCTAAATCACAATATCAGCTAATTAGAAACATTCCATGGCAGAATATGTTTATAATTGACTAAGAATGGTTGTTTCTTTTTAATTTTCTGCAGTTGTCATTATGATAGGGAAGTAGTACTCTTCTAATAAGACAATATCCTACCTGCTGGGTTGCACTTCCTGTTTCCTGCATCTATAGAAGAAAACTATGAAAATGGTGCTCCCATATCTTGTTACTCAATCCACATAATTTGTTCTCTTAGCAACTGGGCTTTTAGAAAGTGTAAGTGGTGTCTTTTTTGCAGATGTGCTACGCTTTCTTCATGTCATGACCAGATGTAAACTCACCAAGTTTTACAAACCCAACAGCAGGAGGCTGCATCCCTGTGCTGCCTGTTAGAAATGAGAGAAGGGCTTTATGACATTAATATTTACAACAATTAATTTATGACATTAATATTTACAATGCTTACGTGGTCACAGGGCTCCCAGTAGGGTCTGTGCATGGTCAGCAAGTTCTCCTCTGTCTGCAAAGCACCCATATAGAGCAATGCGTTTGCAATTCTCTCCATGTGGCCTCTCACAAAGGCAAGCCAGATATAACATTTTAAATAGAATAAGATCACATGCTCATAGGATCACATGTTGTGAAAATAGGAAGGCTTAAAGCGCAAGCAGTTTGAAAAATCCCCTTTTCTGAAAGCTCTTTAGGGTATCAGACAGAGCAAGTATTTGGAGCTGGTTCTGAAAATACTAAGAATATTAAGAATAAGACAAAGAGGTCCTACTTTCTTTTTAAAGAAAATGCTACGGAATTTTAGACACAAATATTTTTAACCCCATGATTTGAATTAGAAATACAAATAATAAATAAATCTGTACTTACTACCAGACACAACTATAAATAAATGTTGCCAAATACTCATGAATATTTGTGATTATAAAACTACCAGATTAATTTCTTTTTTCTTCCCAGAAAGCATGTCTAAATAGAAATAAATTCAAGGAATGTGTGATCTGCTTGTGGATAAGCCTTGAACAGAAGGAGAGGTTAACATTTTTAGCTAAATTATTCATTGCAAATGGCTCACTCAGTTTTTTATCATTTGCATAAATGGCCCTGGTTCAAAATCTCACTGATTGATTGCAATGGAAACAATTTTACTGGCTTATTTTTTTTTCTTTCTTTCTTTTTTTTTTTTTTTTTTTAATCACTTTAGGGCTCAAAACTATAAGATGGGGAGAAAACCAGAACAACATCTCCATTTAAAGAGTACTTTCTAATCTTAATTAACATGGCAATCAAACTGTTTTTGTAAATTATGTTCTATAACTGACCATCTGGAATAAAGAAGTTAGAATTTTACTGAAAACAGTTTCAAGTTTCAGACAGAAATCCTAACTACTAAGACCAGTATTTCAACCTATTGAGCTATTCTTTTTAAGGAGAAGAATTTCTCTGAGTAGCTGTCATTGGATAACTTTGTATTTCAGGAATATTGAAGCAGAAAAAACACATGCTATTAGTTACTTTGCTTCTGTTTAGGAACATGGTAATGAATTGCTCAGAGGTTTGCAGCAGTGGGTTCTGAGACATGGAAGGAGGAAAGCAAAGACTATCAATCAATTTTTGTCAATTTTCTGTATTATTTATAAGACTCGCATCTTTCAGCAACATTACTTAATGTATACCGTTTTCAAACTATTTATAGGATCCTTATTAGTCTGATGAAAAGCAACAGCCATTGAATTGCAAAAAATCAAACCAAAAAGTGCTAGGTAATGTAAGGTATTTTTGAAAAGTTCTTCAACCACTCAGGTTTGTATTATTTCACGTTTAGTTGAAAAACTCAGGAAATGTTATGGCTTGAGCTAAGAAATAAATAAAAAACTTCATCTTTATTTCATTAGCTGACTAAATCATCACTAAAAAAAATCAGATTCAGAGTTTCTATGTACTTAAGTCATGAATGGGCTTTTTCTATTTATTATTTTAAACTGACTTTCATAGGGCTGTTGTAAACTGCAGAGCTGTATAGTGCATATAGATAAGTCCTACAGATACTTGCTTTTGTTTTTTACTTCTCTGCATCATCCTTACACTGTTTTATAGTAATCTTCCAGTCAGAATGGATAATTTTGCTGTCAGTACAGTCACAGTTAAAGAAAATATGAAAACATTTACAAGGCTCTTCAAGATTTATGAACCAATAAGGAGACTAGACTGAGGGGTTTGAGAAAAATAGACTTAGCATGCTAATCCTATTAAAGAATTTTTAATTCTGGAGTAGTTACTATTTCTCATGCATACCCTCTGCAGAAACATGGCTTGAAACTTGGGATCAGCAACTTGTAAATTTTTACTTTATTTTAATTTTTACTTTATTTAACTAAATTCATTAGTTTTCCAGTTTTTACCTCTTACTGTGATTTAATTGGTAGACTGCTCATAGATGAATGCCGTTCATATATATTGAAAAAACAAAATCTCTTTGATGTGGTTTTAAATTGCAAAAGATTTTCAGTTTTTGCAGTTCATATTTGAGAAATGTGAACTTCAAGGAACTTCACATTTGTATATAAGAGCAGAGTTGAACCATTTGCATATGTCTAGCTTCCCAGATTTGGCCCAAAGTCAAGCAAAGCAACTGAAGTTCTGTGAGCAAAACTATATCCTTGATGTAATTCTCCCACTTGGAAAATAGGCTGGGTATCATACTAGAAAAATCATGGCCAGGTATCCCCAAGGAATTCCTGCAGTATAATTGTATCACCTTATTTTAACCTGAAGTGTGATCTAGATAGAATTTAAAATAAACTGTAGGTCTGAGTCAGAATATCGACTACACCAGAAAAACATTAATTGAACATAAGATTGATTTTTTTTTTGTCCCTTTTTATCCACATTTTTAAGTGAGCAAAAGGATATTTCTGCACGTTAGAAGACCAGTCAAGCTTTAAGAGCCTTGCACTGTGCTTTTGTCCAGAGGCATTTTAGGTAAACTTGAGAAAATACCTGACACATCTATCATTGATCTAAACTCATAAAAACCAGTGGGTTTCTTCATCTGAGAAGCATGTGGGGAAGATTATTAAAAAGACTGACTACAATGGTTAATGTAAGAGGAATGGGTGTCTTAGAACTAGTGGAGAGAGATATAATGAGAAAAACAAAAAGTGGTTAAACTTTAGCTAAATGCATGAAAAAGACATTAGGATCACTCACTTAACGTTACCATAATTTAGGTGTTAAGTCGATTATATTGATTGCAGCTGTGACAGTGTAAGGATACAAATTAGGTAAAGTTTGTAGGAAGATATAGTATCTTTATTCAGATCAATTGGTATAGCTTGAGAAAAGAGGGAAGCTTTCGGATCCATAAGCTCTTCTGCCATGAGAAAAAGAGGAAACAATCTTCAAAGCTATGTACAAGTTTTAGAATAAATGCTGTGGCTGTAAAAAGGTACACTAATCAGACTGGGAGAAAGAAAATGGTTGATAGCAAAATTCTGTTAAAGGAGATGAGATGAATCTCATGAGATTGAGATGAATTAAAGATGAGATTAATTACTATGATCCATGAAATTATTATCTCTAGAGTTTATGATTTTGAAATCTGATGATATTGCTTTGTTTTCCATCCTAATCTTTTAAAGCCTGTAATGGAGTTTTTTTTGTTTTGTTTTGTTTTGTTTTTGTTTGTTTGAGTTTTTTGGGGGTTTTTTTTGGTTTTTTTTTAGTTTAGTTTTTTATTGAGAACAACCACTGAGAGGTGAAGGTAACAGGACTTTTTTTTTGAGAAATTTAGGTGAAAGCCTCATCGCCACTAAGAGAACTTCAGCACATTTTTCACATGATCTTATTCTGGTGTGTGGTGATTTTTTAATTTGGTACCAGTAATTTACATGTTTATAAGTAATGACACATTTGTGTGTGCTACTCAGTTACAGTCAGCTTTGATTTGGTGCCTAATCTTGGAAATTTTGTTTCTGAGGACAAATATAGTTGTGAAGTCAAGAGTAGAGTTGAAGACCAGTTTCTAGGAATCTTTCTTCTCCAGGTAGGATCCTTGTTTTATACAACTCTTATTATACTGTATAAGTCCTAGATGATTCTAGTATCCAAAACAAATAAATAACTATAAAAAAGTGTAAGCAAGTTCAACATTTGTTTTCTCTGTATTCCAAAGTCACTCTCTACAAAGTATTTGGACTCTTCTCTGTAAAAGTCTGCTTGCTGGGAAAAACCTCTCCTCTAGTTTGTTGAGATGGGAATCAGAACCATGTTCCCCCCAGAAGTGCTTTCTGCATGTTCTCATAGTAATTTAATATATTAACAAGACAATTTCCCAGAATTATTACATGTGCAATACACATCAATGACAGCATTTTCCAGTATATTGTGGGATAACTCCTCATAATAAAGTCAGTAAGAAAAACCCCTGACAGTCAATTCAATCAATGTTTCACTAAATTTGGTGGAAGGCTGCAAGCAGATTTATTCCAGCATTCCCTAACCTATAGTTAATGCAAACTGTATTCACTGCTACCAAGCAAAAGGTAGAAGCATTTCAGTCAGGTTTTCCCCATAACTCCTGGCTCAATTTAACTTAGATCTTTCCACAGCTAGGGCAATTTCACATTCTCTGAAATTATTGAAATTCAAAATTAATTTTATCTTATTGTACAAAAATGTGAACAAACTCACATTCTCTATACCACAGTTTATGTTACAAGTGAAAACAAAAGCTACAAAAGGCATTTCAGGAAAACTTACCAGAAGAATTATTGCACCCAGATGCCATTAATTTGAAGTGAAGACAACATTATCATTTGAACAAAAGCTGTTGCAGCAAGATTTGGGGCTATGCTTCCTGATAAGAATCACGAAAAGCACTGGGAAAAGAATGACTACCTGAAGTCCATTTATTCTGTTTTGCCTCCCAGCCCCCCACCCCCCTCCAGTTTTGTATTCCTGTCTTTAAATGCATTTATTTATGGAAAACCTGATTCCCTTCTATTCTCAGCATAATTGGACATATCTGTAAGACATCTTAGACTTAAAGCTTACTACTTAAATTCTTGCTAAACAATCAGAAGTACATATTTTAAAACAGGATATCATTTTTTCTCAGCAGAGTAGCATTTAAAGTGTGGTGCTTGTCAGATGTGTACTTCATTCTATTTCATACTTAGTTTTAGAAGAAATTTTTTGAGAAAATATTTTACACCAAATTTAAAGTCAGAACTGCTGCAAGCTCAGCAGTCATTGCCATGAGATAGCAATGATAATATTAAACTTTAATTTAATCAGTCAGTTATATGAGATTAATTTACAAATGGGAATCACAGACTAAAATATATAGAAAATTTGCAATATATCCCTGAATTTGTTGCTCTGTTCTGGGCAAGATTAAGAGAACCTGGACAACTAAAGAGTATTTGGATGACTCAAAGATTTTTGCATAAAGGCATCTTTAGAAAAAGAAAAGGGAAAAAATAGTCAGACAAAAAAAAGGAAAAGCCAAAAACCAAACTGACAAACAAACCTCTGTTAAATAGAATTCAGAAGTACTGATTCTAAGCTGTTGTCAAAGCTTTATCTTTCCTGTCTTTGTCATAAAAGTCTTTGTGGTTGTAAGCTACTTCAAAACTTTGTATTCTTCCTGTAATTTTTTGAAACTGGAGAGACACTCAGGTGTCCAAATTATGAACAGCTTTGTCATTTCAGATCCTCTAAAGCATTTAGGATTTCCTGATGAAGTTAACAGATATGACACTACAGAAAGAGAGAGCTATATATAAGAGAGCTACTGGAAGCTAAGCAGGACATGTGGACTGCTTTAATTGGCTCTAGACATTAATATTTAAGCAACTAAATCTTACCATAGATTTTAAATTACTAGAAACATTATATTTTCTTACTAAAATTTGGATTTGGTTGCCTTATTGTTAATGTTTTCCAAACATCTTCCCCTCTCTTGTTCTCCTTTTGACTTCCTTCACTATGATGAGTTTTGAAAATGTAGCAGCCCAAAAAATTATAGCTGAGACCTACCCACATTAAGTAGAATGACCTATTCCCCAAATATATAATATCTCATTTTGGATATAGTCTTATTTTTTTATGTCAACCTCTTTCAAAATTCACGTTTTTTTGCCTGAATTCATAGCAATTTTAATTTTCCAAAGCCAAGGTATTTACTGAAATACAAAATATTCCAGATTTGTTAGAAAGTATTTCAGCTGTACAGAGGTCAAGGACTGTGATGAGAAGGTTGAGTGCCTATGGGTAGGAACATGGGGAAAGGCTAACAAGGCAGAAATCCTGGAGGGAGTCTGATATAGAGCATCCAACCAGCATGAAGAGGCAGTGAAGTATTCTATACTTCAGTGGCTGGATAATGTTTTAAGATTGCTTATTCTTGTTAGAGACTTTTTTAACCTGCTGAGTGTCCGCTGTGAGCCCAACACAGTGGAGAGCAGGGAGTGTAGGAGGCTCCTGGAAGGTGTAGAAGGTAATTTCCAGACACAGTTGTCAAGTGAACCTACCAGTGGTGGGACCCCATTGGACCTGCTGCTTATGAATTTACAAGGGCTGGTGGGAGATGTGGCGGTTGGAGGCTGTCTTGGACACAGCGACCATGAAATGGTAGCATTTTCAATCCTTGGTGGAGTAAGGAAGGGGGTAAACAAAACTTTTCTTCAAGAAACAACATCCAGTGCTATGGTCTAGTTGACAGGCATTCAAAGGTTCGGCTCCATGACTTTGTAGGTTTTTTCTGATCTTAGTGATTCCATGATTCTATTCAGACCATGATCCATTCCAGAAGAACACACTACCCTTACTAGTCAGGTATCACAAGTATGATTTATTTGGGTATCACAAGTATGATTTATTATTTATCTGGTCCATTTCCTGGATTCTAAAACCTAAAACCCAGAGGCATTATAACTTCAACAAATATAACCCCATATTCCACAAATGGACCTCCTCTTAATATTCTCTCCTTTTTGTTAAGCTGGGGACTCAGTCACACATGATTTCATCTTCACCATTTTTTGTTATTTTGCATTTGAGAAGGTTATACAAGACTGTACAAAAGAGTTTTTGAAAAAAAGTATGTGATACACATACAACTTTCCTACAACAGCAATAATCTCACCAGTAAAAGGAAATAAGGCTTGTTACAAATATCTTGATTGTACTAATGCCAGATTTTGTGTATGTTTCAACATCTCCTAGGTACTAGAAGCTGATTATTTAATCCTGTGTTTAAAGTGTTTTTCTTCTCTCCTACTCTCCCTGGAATGGGCTGATTGGTAAATATTTCTGCATTCTCTCTCTTTTCCCCTGTCTTAAATTTTAAGACCAAACTTACCTATGTGATCTGGATCACCTGAAACCAGAAACAAGCCCACCTGTGTCAGAGCTCCAAGTACATCTTCTCCCTCTCCCTGCTGCTGATCTGGCTGACAGGCCCAAGGTGGAGGCAGCTCCTTGCTTTGCAGAGGGTCACCAGCAGTACTCTGTAAGCATGTCCCTTTTTGCTTAGGAGCTGCTGTAGCTTGGCATTGCTGTTTCTGGTAACAGGCAGCAAGCTTTTATGAGTTTGCAAGGCCTCTAGATTGAGATGTCAATTTTCTCTTAATCTTTCTTTACCTGTAGCTTTGTTTTACTTGTTTTGTGACAGAAATTTCTCTAATCAGCCAAATGCATTTGTCTAACATGCTTACATATATGTGTGTGTGGCATATTTACCATTAACAAGATGCTGAGAGTAAAAACCTTTTTGAGGTGAGTTCTCACACTTGGGTCCCAACCAAAGCTGTTCTGCATCAGCACTGTAGCTGTTAATGATGCTGGTCAAGTATGCCCCTACTTTACATGTAGTTTTTTTGGATCTGATTCTGACTTGATGTATGAGAAGCATGTCATGGCTATGAGTTTGCCTTGTAAGCCTTGCTTCCTGGCTGCTCCAAAAGGTCTCTAGCCTGCCATGCTCAGGGTTGCTGGGCAATGCCCTGCACTGAGAGCCCCCACACTACAACATGCAGTGCTTGATGAAAGCAAATCATCCACGAGGGCTTGGAGCCAAAGCTAGTCTCATAGCGATGACTTTGGTGTTTATTTACACATAGATTTGTGTCTAAATAAAGGTGGAGTGAAAAGGGAATGATGGTGGTTTTGTATTGATTAAGTTCTTTTTTGGTCTTTTTTTTTTTAACAGAAGGTGTTAAAAGTTTTAAAGGTAGTACTACAGTTGGGTTAAGGGAGGTAATTGTCTCAGTCAGATAGACAAAGAAAGATCTGGATGAAAGCTTTCTCTTTCCATTTACTCAATTAAAATTGAGTGACCTCACCAAAATTTGTGTTCTGTGTTACTTCTTTTCCTGTTTGGAGCACTTTTTACAAATTAGTATTTGCAATACTTGATTAGAAAAAGTGCTACTTAATTATAAGCTATTGATATTTTGCAATTCTTCTTTGTTTAAATTTAGGAAGCTAGGCCAGAAATTGGGCTAGTAATGACAGTTGGGTAAAATGGTGGATTTATTTATCTTAGATAAAACAGATTTTAATATTTTTCTCCTTTATAAATCTATACCAGAATGTTGGTCAGGATAGTCTTGATTTGCTTTAATACATGTGGATTTTAACAGATAGAGGCAGGGAGCACAGTCTAATAAATACAACTTTTAGAAAAGTTATTTTTGTCTATAAACAGAGAAGGGAACAATTCCAAGAGTGGGAGGGGAAAAGTTGCTAGATCCTGAATAATCTTACTTCTCTATAGGCTTGGGTTAAGTGTAAAGCAGTAGATACTAGAAAAAAAAAATAAGATGGCTGGCTTTGTGCCACTTTTCTTCAGTGAGTCTAATCAGTACCATGACTGCAATCTTAATGGGATTTTGGCATTTAACAGTTTTCCTTAGAATGACTGACTTGTGTTTTGTTAATATCACATTTCTTATATTCATAATTTAATTGTCCATTATTTATGATTCTCTTGAATCCATTATTCATTGAATGCAAAATGTTAAAATAATGGAAATCTCTTTCAAGAAGAAAAAATAAGCCAACCCCTAGAAAAAAGAAGTGACTGCTCTACAGTACCTAAATTATGCTCAAGAATAATGTTTTAGGAATATTACTTGTTAGATGGGCTGATAATTCAAGTTAATTTGTTCTCAAAACTTTGAACTTAATTGTACTGTTATTACAATATATCATCTTTTGGAAGACATGATTTGCACATGCCTACCAACCAAAAAACACAATATGCTGCAGTCTGAGTCATAAAATTTTTGTTCAGATACCCATTTCATCTACAATACTTGTTAAAAGTATACACTTACTTGGTTTACCCCTCCCCTGGACATTCATCTTTTTTGTTACAATTTTAAAGAACTTGTAGAGCTGACAAAATATTTATTTGATTTTTTTCTATCTTATTAAAGATTTCATTGCTTTGAAAGATCTTACCTTTATTTAATAAACATTTGTTAAAAAAAAAAATCTGTGTTTTAGTAATTTAAACTTCAGCCAGCTCTAGAAACCAATGCCAGGAGACAAAAATGATATAGTCTTTCCAAAATCCCTACCATACTTGGCAATGTGTAATTAAAAAGACAATACTAGGAAGTCCTTTTCAATTGTTATGTGCTAAGGGATGATATGCCTCAAGATGTTCTCCACACATCAAATGTGAGGCCAGGCTGAGTCTTCTGGGTGTCTAAGCAGTCAAAGAGCTATGTCCTTGAAGACATCTTAGAGAATTTTCCATTTAAATTCTTGGCTTCTGTAAGTTCTCTATATATTTTGTGGAGAAACCTAAAAATCTCCTTTAGGGCTGCAGACACTATTAAGTGTTAAGACATCTAAAACAGACTGTAATACCTGAGTCACTTATTACATTTAGTAGCTACACTCAGTCTTATGAGTCACAACTGCCTAATTCTAATCCATGAATTTGAAGTATAGTTTGTCATTACTACAGTTCATCATGTCTAATTGTTGTGGTAAAGACTTCAAACTTGGTTCTTCCCAGGAGAAATCTGCAGCCAGAAATGCTGCAAGGCCCTTTTAAAGACACCTATGATGGTGTATTTGTGCTTATGATTTCCTTGTGCTGTCCCTAAACAAAATAAAAGAATTTCTGCCTCCTTTGAGCAACACCTTGCTACTCGCTATAATGTTTGTAAACCATTTTTGGTAAATCTACATTGAATTTGAAGAACCTACTAAAATAAGTGTTGCTGTCTTTTGTGCATTGGTGAAAAGGTGGTTTTTTTTTTATTTGACTCACACTCCTTGAAAAGTGAGATACAGAGTAGCTGCAAAAATGCCCATTGATTCTTTGCTTATTTGCTTGTTGTTTTATTAAATACAATATGTTTAAGGAGATTGCCTGAGAGAACATTTGGAACTAAAACATCCATAAGTTATGAACTAAGGAATAACAACAAAATTGATTACAATGAATACACCAATTTGTTCCTTGGGAGGCCAGAACATGCTCTTTCTTTCCAGGTACATACAGCAATTCTTAGTCCAAAACTAGTCCAAGTCCTTAAGTTAAATCAGATAAAATGGAAAACTGTTGAATATTTACCTATAGGTAAGAGCACTCTCTGAAAAGGGAAAGTAGAATTAATGCTTGTGTTTCCAGTGAAAATTCTTACCTATGTAACTACTGTGTAGAGAATTGGTATTATTTAGTGACCTGAAAATGACTATGGATATGACATCTACTTCATAGCCTAACACCATGAATCTTGGGAAAGAAACACGGTTCTATCACAATTTCAGAATTTTATGTATTTAGGGTTACAACATGCTCTGAAGACTGAGAGAATTCTATGAATTTACTTACTTATTCATCAGAGATCCTTCTGAAATTTCCCCTTCAAATAACTGGCACTAACTTGAAATTTTTTTCCTTTGTTTTCTTGTATGCAAATCCAGAATATCCGTAACGCTCCAACACCATTCTTTGTGCTCTTTCCATACACTTGCCACTGAGCAACTATGCTATAAAAACCTGCAAAGGGTGATGACTCACCTCTTTCAAATTTCAGGCACATAGTAAAATCTTCACCTCCTGCACCTTGAGGGTGGTTATACTCACTGCAGGCAAAACTGCTTAAAAGAAACTCACTGATGAATAAGCAGCGCTGTCAGAAGCATATGCTGCAAAGATAGCTTAGCTTACATGCAAGATGCCTCACACATTTTTCCCAGATGCAGCAGCATTTTTATCAGTGGTTACAGAGACACTTAGGTCTCCTAAAAAGATCCAAAATGTTGCTTATTTTAATTTTTCCCTGATTTCAGGAAAAAAAAAAGAATCCCAACTACAACAGCAACAAAGCGACATAAATAACCACTATCACAGTGACTATGTATTCTGGATTTTTATATGAATTTGTGTGATTAGTTTAGGACCCCTTTTCCATCACTTTGACATTTCCTAGTACACACTGTAATGAAGAACTTTGAAAATTACTGGTATAACTTTTCTACAAGTTTTAAGAAAGTAAAAATATACATCTCACCCCTCAGAAGTTCAGTTATGGAACTATGCCAAAGGACTGAATACCAGAGACATATATTTGTAGGTTTTGGCATGTTTCCAAAATAGATAAAGAGCTTAATTCAGATTTTTCTTCTGACTTTACCTGTAGGCTAAATTATATTTTCTATTTGATTGGATCTTGACTTATTTAAGATTCAATTTAATTGACAATTAAAAAAAATTATTTAATCTGAATTTCAAAAAGCTTAAAAGCTTGAACTTTAAAAGTTAACATTCACAAGGATGTTAACTTCCCAAAATATTTTGAATGTTTACTGATGTTTATAGATTTTTTTTTTTCACAAAGTAAGCCACTGTGAATTAATTGCATTGTACAGTTATTTTTATTTAAACCTAAATATGTGTCAGTATACCTCGTGCCTGTCATAATCCTTTCTTTCTACATAAGAAACAATTTCAAGGAAAAAAGTGTAGATCCAAAGAACCTAAATCTGTCAGGATGGATGAAATTTCACTCCAGCATATGATACATTGTCTCCCATTTAAATATATTAAAAATTACTGTCTGGATAATTTCAGAGGTAGAGCACAAAAATCCAACCAAATTATATCAGACAACAATAATTAAATTGTATTCAAATCAAATTCAGTTTTAAAAAAAATAAAGTTAAAAGCAATCTAAAATAAAGGTTATGGGTATCATGCTTGAACTTTAAAATATATCAGTAGTAAGCACTGTTTTTTCTTTTGTTTTTCTTGGCTGATGTGAATATCATAAAATCATTCAATTCCACGACGTACAAATAACTAAACCATGAAAATTTACACCTGGTGCCTGATTTATAACAAAAACACTAATAAACAATCTTCTGCCTCCTTATTCTCAGTGCACTTTTTGGAGTCTCTGTATAGCAGCTTCATTTTAGGTACAACTCGGTACTTATCATTCCACTGCATAGTGAGCACTTGAAAATCTGGACTCTTCATTTAGCTCATAAGTGAATACTGCATTCTTTTGAAAATCTGGCCCTTATGGGCCAAATTCTTGAAGTTCTACTCTGGTAATTACTCAAGAAAAACCTCGTCATGCTGTAACATGAATTTTAAGTTAACCATGGAAGAATGAGAACTAGGAATCGCTAAGATAAATGTTTTTGTTCAATTATTTAGTAGAATATATGTGAATTCTCTCAGGGTTACAATAAGCTCACAATTTATGTATTTGGTATTTTAAAAACACATTTAGTCCACCTTTCTTTAATTAATGGGACTATACAGCAAAAACCATGTCTGATTTAAAAACCAGCCAGTATCAAATGGGAGCAGAGAGTGCCAACACGCCTAGTGCTTTCATCAAAGCAATATGTACATGACTTTCATTATCTTATTTAAAAGTAACACCACAAAGGATGCAGAACTTCATCCTGTCTCACTCCTCTGAGTCTCTGCTTGCCCCATTTGGTACACCTGCAGCTAGCACATATTCCACTTAGTACTTTTTTTAACACATCATCTGCCAAGGAAAGAAAGGGAGGGCAGGAATGGCTTAGCAAGCAACTGCTGGCAGAGAATGAAAGGTTTCATGCAGCGTGAATCAAGGATTATAGTGTGAGGTTGGCAGCTGATACAAAGTTTGGAAGCAATAATCTGTTGTTTTAAATCATGAATTCTGAGAGATGTTTGCATAACTTTGGTAGTGAATCCTAGTCACTTATAGTTAGGTCAGATATTATACTGACTTACATGAAAAGGAAAAGCAGGGAGGTTAAGTGCAAAGCAAAAAGAGGATCATTCTTTTAACATAATTCAATTTTAAAAAAGATTGCAGAGGTGAATGAAATCAGCAAGTGCAAAATTAGTCTTACGTGAGAAAATGTGTTGTGTTTGGTACATAAATGCTGTGGCTATGAAACCATTATGGACTGAACTCAGACCCTCAAGCTTGTTTCAGTTTACCAGCTTCATACCATTAGATGCCCCAGAGGAAACAACAGTGCCTTGAGCTACTCTTACTGTTTATATGTTCAATTTATTTGTATTGATCTGAATAATTTGTCTGTATTTCTTTACTAATGCATTATCTCTCAGCTCAATTTCAGAACATTGATGAATAAATGAATTCCAATTGAAGTAAACCAAACTCTTAAGTAAGAGAGCAGGCCATCTGTATCTACTCTCAAACAACAAATCCTTTTAAGATCCCCAAAGCAAAATTAGTGCCATCTAGTATGCACAGGGGGCAGGCTGGGGGTAGAGACTAATTCAGAGTGAATTAATCTGCAGTTCATTAGCAAACACTAATGTTGCTTTTGGGAATGAGAAAATTAGCAGGATTATAATTATAAGCAACAAGTGTTTTCATAAACATATAATGGCTTGTCAACAGTGTACCATATACCAGTAAGGCCATTAGGTAGGATTGATGCATGCCATAAATCAAATTTTCAGTTATGCAAGAGATTGTGCTTATAAAATAACACCATTTCTGAAGAGCCATTATAGTGACCAAAGCAATTTCACAGGTGTAAACAGACCTGGTGAATTGCAATGAGAAATTAATTAAAGTAAAATTTCTTTGTTTATCTTTGTAGATAAAGCACCCTACTTACACCTGTCAGCTGAATCCCCTAGTAATGAGAGTAAACCAGCATTAGGCACTGAAGGAAGAGGTTCAAAGAGCAGATCAGGGTGTCTGGTCTCTGTCAGGCTTTGTGTATGTGTACACAAATGCATGCAGTGGTGAGAAGGAAGAGAGGCAGCCAGTTGCCATAAGTCTCTGTCTGCAGTGGTAGCAGAGTGATTGGCTGCCAGGGGAATCAGCTAAGATATTGTCTCCTATGGGGGCTTGTTAGGTTATACAGCAGACATCCTGCAAAAACATTGAATAACAAAGAAGCCTGGCAGGCAGAAATGACTGTGTGCCTGTGGCTGCTCTAACCAGTCTCTTCTAGCAGGGTCACTGGATGGGATACTGTAAAGAGCATGAAAGGGATTTAGAAGAGCTACGTTGCCTAGAAACTGACTGAGCCTCTTTACAGGGGAGAAATTTCTACACTCAAAACTCTTTAAAGACTTCTCTGCTTTTAGTGTCTTACAGAATGTATTTTGGATGCTAATTCCAAAGAGTTTTGTGAATGCTACAGGAGATCAATTGTTTGTAAAACTTGCTTGATACAAATTTCATGAATGTAAACTCCTTTGATTCTAGTAAGGCTTCAAAGAGAAACATTTCTACATGTATTTTATGCCTGTTCTAAATTTGATTTGCACTTTCTGCCACATTTTTATAATTTGTCAGTTTAAAGGCCTACATCAAAGATTCAAACATTTGCAAGGTGATAGCGGGGACTTGCAGATACACAAATAAATTAATTTCTGCAGTTACATAGATCTAGATTAATGACTGCTGAATTTCTTATAAATGTGCTCCTGACATAATTCTCAGGCAACAGCAAATATGAAATATCCTATTTTTAAAAACCATAGAAACATGCAGAACACATTGAAGCTGCTTCTAAAATTTGAATATTTACATATTCCATACTACGTTTCTTTGAAGCAGAGAGGATAGGGACACAAAATAGCAGGGTGAACTATCTTCTCATGGTTTGGTTTTCACTTATGGAGCCAATTCCTGAAATATTCTCAGGCAAAATTCTTGTTGTTTTACCTGACTAAAGAATAAGTAGGGAGAGATTAGAGAAATTTATGTTTTAGTGAACTGTAGTGGCACAAAAAGACCACTGAGAAACGATGAATTCTTTCTAAATGTGAATGGTATAAATAGATAATATTTAACAGAGACTAGGCCAATCCTAGTGAAAGAGAACTGTTTTGTCCAATATCCTCTGAAATCATGCGTCTAAACCTATATATTCTGAGTAAAGGGAAATTGGAATATGGTGACAGGAAAATTCTCATGTACCTCACCCAAAACATGCAGACTTCATATACAGTAAAATTCTTTCTGATTTCTTTTTCTTCCAAATAAAAGAATTTGCAAGGTCTTATAAGACATTTAGACCATGAAGGTAAGTTACATAGAGAACAGAGAGTCGTGTATTACAATATATAGACGCAGTAATATCTACCAAGGTACATTGTTAAATAACAACAATTCATAAACCTCCACTAATGATATAGATCATTGTGATAATGATGAGTTCAAAATCCTCTGGATTCATTAATGATACGACCTTGAAGCAGGTCTTCTTTGGAAGGCATTTAATTTTATTTTGTTGGCATTTGTTACTTACCTTAAGCCTATTCGGAGGTCTTGTTATGGAAAGGAAGTTCTTCGTTTGGGGCTTTAATATACTTTATATATCATCACTATTTTCTTGTGGATTAATCTTGTGTGAACCAGATACTATGACTTTTGCAAGGGCAGTGAAGTTCTTACAGACACTTTCACCAATATGTGCATCTTGAGCTTGATTCTTCCAGAAGTACTCTGAAACAATCAAAGTTTGTTTCCTTCAGCAAAAAATTTTCTGTGATAGCTCTCTATATTTAGATTTTGAGCACTAGGATTTTTCTCTTTTAAGCTCAACAAAATAGATTACTTTGCTGCCACGTCTGGCTTATGTATGGGTGAAAGAAAAATACATCTGATGCTTTGTAAATAAAATAACAGAAATGAGGTTTGTTTTTGAGGTTGAGAGACCTTCCAAGTTCCAGCTTGACTCTTAGGGTTACCTGAGAGATTCCTCTTTTGGGGCCTGTAATATTAATTTGATGAAACAAAACATATCACAACTTTAGAATTCATTGTGTTTTTTCTTTGAGAAAGGAGAAATAATGATTTCTAATATTTTACTTCAAAAATTGTCGGAGAAGATATTTAAGTATTATTTGATTACATACATGCACAGTTTTTTCCCTGTTTGCCTGAAAATGAAGATGCCAACACAACTAATTTGGATTCATAGTTTGATGCTAATTGTATAGGTCATTGTGAATATTGTGGTACAATGAAATAAGTAAAAACTTCAGCCCCTCTTCATGGTCTATTAGTGTAGCTTGAAGTACATGTATATATTTTAAAAAATGTTATCAAGAAAACATATTCCACAGGATAGTATGTTCAAAAGGTATAAAAATTATGTTAATAACAATCTTTCAATATACAAATATGAATATAAAAACGTGCTTGTTTTATACTTGCATGAACTGTGATTGTGCATGTAATATGGATAACTGTACATAACAATGATAAGAAGGAAAGCTGGTGTATACACATGATATGTCAACAAGAATGAAGTTAGGTAAAATTTTCATTAAATACTGAACAATACTCAGGTTCAAAAAAGGGAAGGTTTTTCTTGATTTGGATGATATACATAATTTTGATTTCCCATGAGAAAAAATATCACTGTGACTTGTTTAATTTGTATTACAATGCTAGATAGTTATAAAAAGAAACAATAAACACCTGTTTATGTTTTGCTTGAAGAATCTAAAGTATGTTATGTGTTGGTTAATCACTTTGTAATAAAATGAATTTGCAATTTTCTGTTCTTATTTAGAACACTCAATTATGTGTTGGACAAAATCAACAGAAATTTGCCCAATTGCAAGTCTAGGAACATCAGGATAATCTTGTGTAAGACCTTTCAGTCTGTTCAGAAAAACAGATAATAACACTTACTGGCAGAAAAAGAGGTTTAGGTATCTTGCATTGCTTATCAAATTGTGATAATACAGTAGTAAACTGTGTGATGAGCTGCAAGTGGCCCATTTTCTATGCCTAGGTTCCCTAAAAACAATGGACAGCTATCATTTAAACCTGTGTAAGTGCATCAAATTACAGAAATGGAAATAACACTCTAGAACAAAGGACATTTAAAAATCACCATTAGAATGGTGAAATGTCAGGAGCCATTGATTTCAAAATGGCACTTATTTTAAAATATCTACAGTGCTTTATTCTCAAATATTGAGTTGTAGGTGTATTTCAGCTGCCCACATTCACCTATTGCCTTGGAGTTTTATAACCTCAGATATTTTGGCATGATCTTCAAGTAGCATAAACTGCTTTGATTCCAGGGTATTTTTTTGCTCTATGACAGACTGAAAGATGCTCACCTTCACAGCCAGGCATGTAAAAAAAGTCACTAAATATCATACTACTCTAGATTTGCTCTGCTTGACAAAGGAGTACTGCAGAGGAGAAAAAATGCAAAGATTTAGGCTAGAAAAGTAGAACGCATAGCACTCTACATCAAGTAGGCTCTTTGCCTAATAACATCGCTATTAGACACAGGTCACTTGCTCAGAGGGAATAAGGAATATGTTCATTCAGGCAATCAGCTGAATCAGACTGCAACTTTAGGGGAAATTGTACTGAAAGCTTGGCATTAAATCAGGTTCCTTTTCCATCAGATTTTGAAATGCCTCCTTGCTAGAAATAGTTTTAATGAATATGTGGATATGAAAGTTAACTATACAAATTTATAATGTCAAGTGATGGTTCATCTACGTTTTTGCTGAGTTCTTATTTCACACAATCACAGAATCAGCTAGGTTGGAAAAGGCCTTGGAGATCATCAAGTCCAACCTATGACCCACCACCACTTTATCAACTACACCACGGCACCGAGTGCCCCATCCAGTCTTTTTTTAAACCCCTCCAGGGACAGTGACTCCCACTTCCCTGGGCAGCCATTCCAGTACCTAACCACTCTTACTGTAAAGAATTTTTTTCTAATTACTAGCCTAAACTTTCACTGGTGTAGCTTAACAGAAGGGTTTTTGTTTGTTCTGATGCCCTACATGACAAAAATGTCTAACTAAACAAGATTCAAGGTACTGCGAGTTTGTGTATGAGAACCTAAGTTCAGGAACACTATCATTCTTTTATTCTTTAGAAACTACATGCATCTTTATTAGTTTAAGAATGTAAGACTTCTAAATAGTTAGAACTGAAATGTCTATATTCAAACAGTATCCAGATACAAGTTTCTCAAAATTTTCAGCTCATGCCCAAGCTCGAGAAATACTGATTTTTAGCTCTGTTTTCACTGACCTGTGTTTTATAAACAATAAAAAATAATTATTCCATAATGTGAGTTAAAGCTTGAATAGCTATGAACCTTAGGAGTCCTACAGAGTCCCTCACTGATCACACCATACTTGTTTTTAGTGTTAACCCGATTGGACCTCTCATAAACATTAAATAATTTGGATTCAATGAGCTACTTGCCTGTCATGAGTCTGGAAGACAATACAGTTATTTGGGTTTTTGATATGGAGGCAGTTTTTAAGGAGAATATTATCTTGTGTAAAAGTTACATTTACCAACTTGCATTGATTGCCAGGCTTCATCTCAGGGAAACATGAAAGCACATCGTACTTACTTGCTACGTTCCTGCACCACAATATGTCACCAAAATAAAATTTCTAATAATGAAAGTATGAATAAAAGGATATTTTAATGTGCCAATGTAGAATAAATTATTTAGATTCAAATTAAGTTTATATTTTCAAAAAATATAAAATAACTGGCTTTATCCCACATTCATGACTTTTTAACATTTACTTTTGGTTTAAGTAAGGTTACTTTTCCTTATCTTTCTCCTTTTTTAAAAAATCTAAATGCAGTAGATTGTGAATTATGGCTATATTGGAAAAATTATTTGCAGTTTGAAGACAATTATGTCCACCATATTAAAATAGCCCATCTTCAAGCGCAGGTAGTCCCACTGTACAAAAATGATTTGCAGTGTGTTTTGGAGAAATAAGTACTTTATTTCTAGATGACTGATAATTAATATTTCACCCAGGAGCTGTCTGCAGCATTCACCATGGAACAATAGCCAAATTTTTTTTTCCTTTGGTTGTTTCTTTGTTGTTCTGGAGTCCATCCCTGCCATCTTCCATCTGTTTTCCTACAGATTACTTATGAATACAAATTTTGAAAAGAAAGTGTGGAAGTTCTTCTGGAACACATATGTTCCGTTTGCTAACAAGCCTTTGTTTTCCTGTTAAAGAAATGTTTGCAATGGCCCCCCAAAGTGAATTGACCTAGATAGGTCAGTATTTTTGCTCAAGTCGGTGTAAGACTGTAGCATCACGAATCTTTAATTCAGTAGCTGTCTAGCAAATTGTTTTTCAGCAGTTTGAATATGAAAAATAATACAGGGAAATTTCTAACACTAACAGTCTCTATTTTTTATTTCTTTCTTGATTCTGTGGTTGTTATTCACTGTGTATTTTAAAGTAACTTTCCTTTGATACTCTGTGAGACACATTTGAACCAAACTGCAGTAAGTACCAAGTACAATGATTATTAAATATAGTTGTACTGAATTTTTCACAGAATGACTGAAAATTGAGAGTGTATAGTGCAGGCTTTGATTAGACACAGTGTATTTTATTTTGGCTGTATGAGTGAGCTCATATCTACTGTGGATGTTTCAGTGTTTGTAATTAAGTATAGCAGCATTCCACCTGGCATGTCTTTACTGCAGCATTGTTTTTGAGAGAATATTTATCTGTTTTGACATTTGCTGTTGTTTTGCACGTTGATAGATAGAATTCAAGGGAAATAGTAAGGTGGACCATTCTTGGAAGATATAAGGGCATTCAACAATTCAAGTACTAGAGAATTAACGCAATAATTAATCCCGCTCTATTCTGGTCTTCTGTGGCCTCACTTCAAGTCCTGCAGGAAGTTTTGGGCTCAACAACATAAGGCTATAAAGCTCTTGGAGATTGTCCAAAGTGGGGCTGTAAATATGGTGAAGGGCCTGGAGGGGAAGCCATGTGAGGAGCAGCTGAGGTCACTTGGTCTGCTCAGCCTGGAGAAAAGGAGACTGAGGGGACACCTCACTGCAGTTAACTCTTCCTCATGAGGGGAAGAGGAGGGGCAGGCTGTGATCTCTTCTCTGTGGTGACAGCAACAGGACCTAAAGGAATGTCATGAAACTGTGTCAGGGGAGGTTTAGGTTGGATATTAGAAAAAATTTCTTACTCCAGAGGGTGGCTGGGTGCTGGGACAGGTGCCTCAGGGAAGGGGTCACAGCACCAGCCTGCCAGAGGTGTGATTCTTGGCTTTGGCTTGCAAAGAGCTCTGCTTCAGTGATCCTTGTGTGACCCTTCCAACTGAGGACACTCTATGATTTTATGAATTGCAATGTATACTCTTTCGAGTCTGTAAACTGCTGGGTTCCCAGACCAGTATCAACTCTCAATGTCTATCATCAGGTTACATTGTAGAATACTTAACCGACAAACTGACAGCATGAAGGTGATAAAACCAGAATTACAGGGTGTGTTCATAGCAGTCATAAAATTATTGTTCCTTCAGAAATTTATCCAGTCACTCCCTAAAATCACAGAGATACCACCACAACAAATTGCAGTAAGATATTCTACAGCTTCTTTTTTCCTGGGCAATGGCTGATTGTTTTGGAACTGCCTTTTTGACTTTAATGTCATGCATTTCCCCATGTCTTCCTACTGGGAGGACATAAAAATCAGTAAATACACATTTGGTGTTTCTATGTACTTATAAGTCTATAAAACAATACCATATTCTTTTTTTATATATATAAAAAAATCACTGTCAATATTCCTTACATTAAAATTTTAATTTTCCTTATATGTCTTCTCTCTCTCTCCATTTTTTTATTTATTCTGTCATTTCCTTTGAGACAGAGTGGTCTGAGCTGTGCACAGAATTCCAGAAGTGGCTGTGAAGGATGTACATTGTGGCATAATTTTTCTTTATTCCTTTCTTAGGAAATATGAGGTATTTTTATGGTAAGTAAAGTTTCTTCTCAGTTGCATGTTAAATTTCCAAGTCATGTTTGCTGTTAACACAACTGATTCCAAATACATTAATTTCACTATCAGAGCAAAACCAAATCTAGTTTTGTATTTAAAAAAAAATTAGGAAAGAGGAATCTTGAAAGGAAGCAAACTGTCAGAGGCAGTTCATTATAAGTTTAACATTCTTACTTGACTACAATTTTTTTTTTTATTTTTTCTCCACAATTTTATTTTTTCAATAGCACAGAAAAGTTACTAGTGGGAAAACACATTATGTAGAGTAAAAATCGTTTTTAAAAGTAAGCAAACTCATGATATTCAAAAGTGGAGGTCAGTCGCTATTTATGATGCTTATACTTTTTCTTATTAATTAATATTTCACAGGGGATTTTAAAACTTATTTTATATTTTTGTCTGTTCCTGACCTGTATGAGAAATTTTAAGCAATTATGCCCAGTTCTGTAAAATTTGAATCATGACTAAGGAACTGAGTTTTATTCAGGTGAAAAATATTTTAATTTTAAATTATATTTGAATAGTTCAAAAAGATACTACCACTAAAAAGGGACATATATATATTTATATATATATGCATTTCGTCTCTAAACACATATTAAATAAGTCCATAAAATCTATTCAGATAGATAAGTCCATAAAATTAATTTTTCCTTTCAAATTTCCAAGCATTGTAATGCCTATTTTGCAGTAAGGGAGTTAAACTCTAGGAATTGAATATTCAGGCATCTGTGCAAGCTCCTTAGCCATAAGGCTTATTCACCTGTCAACCTTCTATAGATAATTTCACTGGATATGGACATATACTTAAAAAAAGATAGGCAGATATATGTGGCTATATATTTATACACATAGGTATATAAATGAATAACTGGCTTTTTTACTAATATGAAGTACGGGTAAAAGAACTTCTGTCTGTGTTGTATGATTTACAGGTTATTGTGAATCCATGGACTCATGAACCTATAGGTAATAACATTTTCTGATAGATAGTGTCCTTGTGGCTTCATAATTTGATATTTTTTCAAATGGAAAGATTGTTCTCTGTGATGATTCTTTCTGTGTGTGTGTATGGGCTGTGGATAAATATCAGCAAACATGAGAGAAGGGTAATAGAATGGTCAGCCATCAGCTGCTGTGCAAGTTCTTGTCCTGTCAATTGATCTCAGTCACTGTTTAAATAAATTACATTTAATGACCTTTAATTTGACGAGGAAAAAAGAGATATTTTATTTAAATGCAAAACCAATGAGATGATTGTCACAACACTGAGAGATAGTAAGAGAGCAGAGCAAAACAGATTATGAGTGTATCAAAAGGGAAAATCACTGTCTCAATTAAAAGAGTCCTTTGAATTTTCTGCTTTTGGGGTTCCTTTTTAATGGAGATTGCTCTTCTTCATCAACCAGTAAGGAGATAATGAAGTTAAATAGTCTGTTCATATTTTATGTTTATATAATCAATGAATAGAACCTGTTATGTTTTGCTCTAACTGTACAGTAGAATGAGGTTTTGTTTTCACTATGAAAACAAAAATTCCTTTGTAACAGAAATAGTCAGTATGATTGCTGAAGATGGACTTTTATGTCAAAAAAAGCATCTTTGTTGGTTTGATATGGATTCTCCCATCTTTTACTGACCTCAGAGGTCCTGGATATCCTAAGCAAATTCAGGAGTCAACTTGTTGTCCTTCATGCTCTTTGCCCTTTCCTGGCATAAACTATGCACATTCTACATTTTGCAATTATTTTTTAAATACACAGAAAAAGCATATTTTATATTCAAAAAAATATACATCAAACCGATGATTTCTACAAGAGATCTCTCTTTTCTCTCCATCTGAAAATCTTCTTTTGTTTGGTGGCAAATAACATCTTTTATGTCTACTTCAAATCCAAATTATTCCCCTTTCTAGTCCCTAAGATTTGAACTATGTATTTATAAAAAATCTAAAGGCAAAGAGCATTTTGATGATTTCAAACAATAGTTTGGCTGCTTATGTTTTACCACCTTGGTTTTGTTTTCTTACATCTGAATATGCCACTTTTCAAATACGAAGGCATATCTTACATTTCTTAGCCCTATCCATGGGATCAAAGGAAGGATGAGCTGAAAGTCGCCAACATATAAGGAATGTTCAAACAATCCTGCAGTGCTACATTTGAGAGATATTAGGATGCTCCCCATATCAGTGAATAACAAATAAAATATACTCATCTCAGTGAAGTCAGTTTTAAATTATGTTTAAACAAAGGAAACTGACCATCAAGACTCAGTCATTTTTATTCTCAATGTTCATCTTTGATTTTAAAAGCATTGTTTTACTGCATGGACTGACAGCCTATATTATTGCTGTTTCCCTCTCTCACAAAGAACCTCTCCCTCCGTTCTTTACAATTCCTAAATATTTACAGGAATATCATTGTAAAGGAATTCCATGCAGGAAGCTTCTCTGACCTTTCTGATTCCTGCCTATCTAAATGCACTATTCAGCTGCCCATAAACAAACTCTAAATGATGCCAGCATAGTCACTATTAGACATGCTGCTTCTTTGATCCTAAGGGGCTATTTTTGAATTTTATATTTTTTTGGCTACCAAAATGAGCTATATTTATTCTTCACTATTTAAACACTGTAAGCAAGCTGGTAATGAAAGAGGTGCTCTGATCTAAAAATATGTTTAGAAGGGATGTGGCATCTGTAAATTAGGCTGAATTTTTAGTAAATCATGTGATATAGTTAGAAGAATCAGTCCAACTTTTGGTTAAATTGCTTTTTTCTAAGTCTGACAATGTAACAGATAATTTCAAGAATATAAGAATGTGATAATTTTTATTAGTGTAAAGTAGGTTAATTTATATATTCCTTACAGTGGTTTTCCAAATCTGTTTGTCACTGTCTTACATATGCTTTTTATCTGCTTTGGTCCCTGATTTCCGAAATGTCCACGGTAGTACTAGGAGTTTTATCAATCTGGTTTTGAAGGATAATTAATATTCAAACCACCATGGATAATTTTATATTTCTCTCATATTAACTATAAAATTTGCCCTCATGTTAAGTGACTTTCACAAATTTCAAGATCCTTTGTGGGATTAACAGGGTTGTACTTTACTCATTTCTTCCCTGACATACCTTACATAAGAACTATTTACTCTGGTCAAAATTTGCCTGAGAATTAGGCCTGAAGTCCTATCTTTAATGATATGAATTAAAATGCACACACATTGTTATATTTTACAATCAAAACATTTCCTTTCCTTACTCACTAGAGTGAATTTAATTTACAATTGAGCTAGAACTTGATACGTATACCTTCAGTACTTGCATACATTACCTTCCTCATATCATAAAACTGCATTGCAGCATTTCAGGAAATGCTGCCCCAGAGGGTGATAATATAGTGAGTGCTTCTTTGTATCAGCTATTCATTTTCTCACTGATTTAGAATGCAACATTTTGAACATCATTTTCAGGATGACATAACTGTAGGAGTCTAATAAATGTGGACATACTCAAAAAGAGTATTTTTTTACTGCAGTTTAGTGTACTGAAGAGACAGCTAACCTGAACCACTGTAATTCATCTCAGAAAAGAATGCAGCAAGCACTCTCTCATCAGATTATATATGGTGGAGTTACACACTTGCAACTTCATTCCCTCCCCCAACACCAATATAAAACCATAGCACAGTGCAATATATAGAAGAGTTTGAAAGAACATCCCAAGGAATTTACAGTCTGCATCAGATCATTAAGACTGAGAGCAAATCAGTTCACAAGAACGTAAATATTTTGTCAGATAAAATTTTGAGAAAATTTGTAATACATATATATATGCATAGACTAGAGGTGCTTCACTCTCTTCCTAATCAAGTGACCTACCACTAAAACACACCAAATGACAGATAATGCATTTACACTGAGCAACATGTATCTGATGCACCTACCAGGGAGACAGGCAAATCAGGAAAAAGAGAAACACTGTTGAGATATATCCTATTTTACTCTTGCCAGTACATTTCTAGATCATCATCAAAAAGTAACAAGCACAAAGATTGATAATGATGTATTCCTTCTCCTGTACTCAGAAGAGAGCTGGCAAAATATTTGCATTGTCATAAAAATAAATTCTAAAACCTTTCTTTTTGTTTCATAGTTTTTGTTTACTCCTTTGTAATTTTTCTTTAACTTTATTCCTAGCTCTCGTCCTGTTTTACTTAGCAAATAAAATAAACAAATGAAGGGAGGGAGGGAGGGAGGAAGGGAGGGAGGAGAGAGAAAGATGTGGGAAAAATTAAATTTTGTACCTAAAATTGGAAGGGGAAATAAAACTTGTAACACTTGCATTGTTATAAAAGTGGCAAAAAATCACTAAAGTACTTTGCTTATTTTTACAATTTTCTCTCTAAAGTGCCTAATATATTTTTTTTACTTGCTTCAATATCTTTAAAAGCTGTATTTATGCTTACTAATAAATTCCTCTGCCCCTTTTTCTATACATGACAAGGAGAGTAAGAAAAGCTAAAGTCTGCCTACTTTTTTCAAATTTATTCATGTTTTTGTTTTGCTTTTTACTTTCTGTTCTCTTCAGTAACAGACAGAGTCAATAATATCTTATAGTTCACTTATAACTTGGTTCAGTTTCTGTTTCCCCAGATAGTTGTATCCAATGCATATAACCAATTTACTTCCCTTCTTAAGTATTCTTTATTTTCACTTAATATTCCTTCCATCATAGCTTAGTTTACAATACCTGCTTGACCATGAACCTGCATGTCAAGTATTACACTATAATGCAGAGATATAGTGTCATTGCTGGCAGATTCATTTAAGCAGCCAAGATATCATTCAATAAAGATAAGTTAGTTCAGTGAAACTACAGACTCATAAGCTTCAGGAGAAACCTTACAAGCATGCCTGAGATCCTAACTACTGCTGGCAGGCTGCAGAAATAATTTTTTTTTTAAAAATCAGACTTTTTAAATTCCCAATTTATAAGGCCTGTGTATATTTACAGCTGTAGAAACTGAGTTTAATTTAGTGGCAAAACATGCAGAGATTTCAGTTTCGCTTCTCTTTGCATCACTGACATATCCAAACTGCAATTTTGGCAGGCTAAGCCTGAGACCATTTACTTGAAGGAGGTCATAAGAGGAATAAAACCTTCTGAGACAGTACATTTTGGATTAATCCATGATTGACCTCAGTATTTTCTTTGCAGAAGTTGAAATTTACATTTTTATTCCACAGAATTTTTTTCACTGTATCCCATTTTATTGTTGAAAATGGGACAAGAAAGCTATAGAAAAAGGAACAAAAAGGAATTGATACAATTTTTTTTTCTTTCAGTTTGGTTAAGATTGATGTAAATTATTTTCTCCTGCAATATTCATGGAAGTCTGCTCTGAGTATTTGTGATTATATACTCACTGTGAAACTGTGCCAGGTTTTGATACCAAAAAAGAGAGATTCTAGCACATATTAATGTCCTCTAGATCCAGGTATCTTTTGCATTGCCCTATGTGTTAAATTGCTCCATGGTCACACACAAAACTGTGTAGAGTAACACAATTATTACTTTTTTCCCCCACCCTTTTCTTCAAGTCTATAACTTTACCATTATTATTAACATAGTAAGATATGTTAGTAGAATATTAACTCCTTCATCCAAACTAATAGAGCAGAAAAAGTGCTGGAGTAAATGTTCCTATTTAGTTTTCTCTATCATGAATTTTAGGAAAATGAGTTCTCTGTATTTTTAAACTAGTCTAATGAGATTTGCAGCTGTTAAAATTTGTAACAGTGACACAATGCCAACTGCGCAAGGTTAGGCTGATAAAATTGTGAAATGACAAAATGATACCAACAATCTCCAAGTGAAGCTGAACTCACCTCAAGTTAAGAAGGTAAATCCTCAATTCTATGCCTTCATTAGAATTTCTTGTTTCTTTTCAAAGGCACTGGTGGAGTAGGGATCAGACTCTTCTCCAAAGCAGAAAGAGATAGGAAGAAAGGAAATGGCCTCAAGATGTGACAGATGAAACTTAGATTAGATATTAGAAAAAAAATCTTCACCAAAGAACTGCCAAGCATTGGAACAGACTGCCCAGAGAAGAGGTTGAATCACTATCCCTGGAGGTGATAAAAGGTCACCTGGAGGTGATAAAAGGTCTTTAAAACACCTGTAGACAGAGCAGTTAGGAACATTGTTTAGTGGAGGAAATGGCAGTCCTGGGTTAATAGTTGGACTAGGGGATCTGAGAGGTCTTTTAAAAATTAAATTATTCTATGATTCCATGATTCTATGAATAGCTGCCAAAATTTAATATATTTATATTACGTCTAACACAGAATTCTAACAATCTTTGGATGTCTGACTGTTTAATTGACTTTCATTTTTTAGTAACTAGACCAAGCCTTTAGTCCAGCAAATCTAAATTGCTATTGCTTAGCCTTACAGATTTGTATGCCAAGTTGTGTGATTCATATCAAGCAATTAAGTCATGTAATGTTAGTTTCTTTTCTGACACTGAGGTCAGACTTCTGATTTGATACTCTCAAAGCCACCTAGCAGAGTTACTGTGATAGTTAAAGTTTTATATTGAGAAGTTTTTTACTTGCTATTAAAAACATTGAAATGACACAGTATTTTATAGTCAAAATATATATTCTATTTGTTATGCTTGTAGTATTCATGAATTTATAGCGGATAGCTATGATTTCCCAGAAAGGTCTCAAGATAAGTATGTTTCTAATGAAAAATGACTCTAACAATGAGAAACTTATGGTAAAATATAAGACTGATACAGAAATGGTATTTCTTCCCAATACTATTTGTGTCCATCATGTGCCCAGTGTGGCAGAAAATGTCTGTAACACAGAGCTCTGCAAGACATCAGAGGCAGAGACCTGTGACAAGAATTCTTTGCGGCCAGACCTGAGAGGGCAGACATTGTGTCACTCCTGATTCTTCTTTAGTCCTTAGGAGTTCCTATCATCTTATTCTTCTCAGTGTCACAAATGTTACAGCTTGCCCTGTGTGCACAGAGCTACAACAGCTCCATAGCCATTAAACTCACAAGCCTTTTATTTCTCGAGCTACTTGTTACTACTCTGAGTTATGAAACTGTGGTTGTACCGCGGCAAGTTAAGAAAAAGAAGAACAGAATAAAAATGCTTGTTGCAGATAAAGCAGACCCATTGAAAGCACATTGAAGGCAACAGGCAGGTAAACATGAGCTCAGAAATAGTACACCTCAGAACTCAGGCCTTGCAAACTCAATGCAAAGCTTGCAGGCTGCTCTTAGCAATGGCAGTACTGGGCAACTACAGGTTGCATTAAAGAATACATTGCACTCACTTTCCAAACCATCATCACCATGGGATCATTTGAATCATAGGATCATCATAAATGAACCATGGGATCCTTTATTTATTTATTCATCTTAGCAAAAAGAGACAGGTCTTCGTTATTATTAGTGATTCTTGTAAAGCATTATGGACTTATAATGGAAAAAGAACTTATCTTGGTGATCCCATGCATTAGAACTGCAAGCCAGTACTGTGGCTATGTTCACATGACTTAGCCTCCTGACTTCTCAGATTTTTGTCTTTCCAGTTGCTTTGAGTCCTTTTTTATTGAATTAAACGAGGACCATACTAAGCCTTAGAACAGGGTATCAGTCAGATTCATGTTTGAAGTAGCTCTGCTCAACATTAATTATATAAGATTTCCCATTTGAGAATATCACCAAAAAATATCTTTATACATGAGCAAAAAGTTTCTTTTAAATGAAAGCTTATTAGATGGTATAAACTAGGAACAGTCTAGAATGGATCTGTAATTTGTAATACAGTTTCATTAATGACTTTATTTTGGTTTCTTCATGTGTTTGAGAACAAATTCTCAACTGTTTTGAGCAATCTAACAAAAGAGATGCAATTGAGCTTGATTTCACAGAAGGTTTTTGGTTTTTTTTTCCTTAATTGGAGAAACAGCATGGAATACTGATGGGTAGTCTGATATGCAGTCCATGCTATATAGTAATCACAGAGCTAGAACCATCTCATTCTGAGGACTCTGTCTCACAAGAGAAGGAAGTTATTACAAAAACGTACAAAGTATTTTTCAAAATTTATGTACTGATTGTGTTTCTGGCCAAAACTATTGTTGGGAAATGGTTCTTGGCAAAGACACTAGGGGAAAGGAGTTTTATCTTCCTCACATTTTTTTGTAAGAGTTTTCTCATATTTTCTACCTAAAACCAATTAAAAATCCATAGGTGGACCAAGTATTAATGTTTTTTCACCCCAGTTATACCTAACAAGGTAAAATCCTTTGTGAATTTGTTTCCAGTGCCCTCTCAGTTCATTTGGTTTGAAGATGCTTTGCCATATCTTCTGAATCTGACGGTTTGGCAATGCCTCCCTCAAACTGTAAATACCCTGACTGTTGTTTTGCTAAACTCAGGTAGGTAGGATTTGGTACTGGAGAGTCCGGGAAATCATTCTATAGTGAAAACAAAGGCTTCCAAATAAAGGAAATTTCCAAATAAGCTATCAGAGCAGGATTTTTTGCCTCCATATTAAAATTTCCTTTCATGTGGTTAGTTTGCATTAAGTGGCTACCTAGGGATATTCTTTACAATTAGTTGACATATTGTTTGGATTCTTGTTCCTACCCTATATGTATAATGATCTGAATTCAGATGAAAGAAGTTTTATCTCCCAATACCTGGGAGACTGCAACCCCCCTCCAAGTTTTCCATTTAAATCCCAACTGTGTTGTTGCCTTTAACTGTGTAAGACAGCAAGACAGCACATTTTGTAGATTAAACCAATAAACTAGCAAACATAAAAGAAACAAATCTCATAATTGTGGATTTCAATTAAAGAAAGGAAGATCAAAGCAAACATTCTGCTTGAAATTGCACAGCTGCTATCTACACAAAATGAGGAAAAAAAATCCTTCTCCAGCTAGCCATAATTTTTGGGGTGGGAGAAGGAGGAGGGAGAGCTCAAACCCTGCAGTAGAACAGATTGCTTATGCTTCTCACGTCCCAATCAGTAATACAGAAATATTGAGTAATAAATTCCCTGCCTCTCCTGATCTGAGAAGCTCCCGCCATCTGTGAAAGCCAATTTGTAACAGCTTTAGTATAAAGATTCAGTAAACAGACAATCACAAGCATTGTGCCAAACTGTACCAACATTTGAAGAAAAAACATAAAGCCAAAGCACGAGTAACACCACGACCTTTGTATTGCAAAAATTATCCAGCAACCAAAACACTTTTGACTGCAGAGATTTTTTTCCTTCTTTTCCCTGTCAGCAAGGCGTGCTGGAGCCTGCACACAGCTCGGCTACATCTGTGGGCTGTGTACACAGGTCTCGTCCTAATGCGCTGAATTATTATTGATGGCTGGGGCAGTTCTGCTCTGCTGGTGAACCAATAATGTCAAGGCAGTACCTGCAAGATTTATTATAGGAGAGAATGGGCTCTGCTTTCCAGGGACTGAGACTTTAATAGAGACTGAGCATTAGTTTCAGGGGATTCAACAGACAGCTGAACAAATGCCTCAGACAATGTTATACATGCTAAATCCTGGCACTTACCTCTTAGCAGTACTGAAAGAAAAGTTTCAACAATTGTGCTTAAACTGTGAAAAACAGAGGGCTCTAT
This sequence comes from Melozone crissalis, assembly GCF_028551555.1. NCBI lineage: Eukaryota > Metazoa > Chordata > Aves > Passeriformes > Passerellidae > Melozone > Melozone crissalis. The sequence continues at coordinate 28,760,832 of NW_026535796.1, read as the reverse complement.
AAAGCAAATGCAAATGAAACAAACCCATACCAAAATTGCTGAAACAAGTTAGGCTCTATAAACTCATATTGCCCTCTGCAATTACCAAAGAGAAAGGAGACAGTAGCAAATTACTCTAGCATTAGCAGAAAGGGAAATGGCTTTTTGGTGACTGACAATTCTCAGTTTTTCAAAATACATATTACATTCTACACATGGAAATGTAAGTTGGATCAAAGACCAGAATATTTTATGCTGTTTCTTTTGCACCATTGCAGTGGAAATTTGTACTCCACAGGGCATTTTAGCTTTAGAGAACTGAGAATATGCAGTGGATGAAGCTGCAGCCATAGCAACAGCTACATAAATTTTCAGGCAATGGCAGGCACACAGTACACAATTTAAGCAGTATAACTCCTACACTGACCTCAAAAAAAAAAAAAAAGAAAAAGAAAAAAAAATAGGAAATTGGAGAAGAGGGTGTTAAATATGGCTTATTACCAAGTAATCGTACCTTCCACTTTATCAAGAGCTGGGTTTCCTGCATTTTGTTTGTGTGATCAGAGAGGCAGCTGAGAGCTTAACTGTATCTCTCTTTTACTTAAGCCCCCACAGATATTATTACTCTGTATTGTTTTCATTATCTACTAGGCCTAATAGTTTTTGAAAACTCCCGGGAATTCTGAGGCCAAATTTTCAATGTATTGTCCAGCTGCCCACATCTTATGTCTCTTTATTGTTGTGCAATAATTTTGACAAAATAATCCTGAAATTAATGAGTGCCACAGGCTAATGTAGCTCACCACAGCAAAAGATAGGCTTATGAAATTAATCTCAAAAGGGAATGAAAAAAGTTCAGACTTCACTGACTCTTCAGTTTCACAATTGCTAAGCACTTTACTCCTTTTCTTCAAATTTGGAACACCAGCAGAACTATTAAGCAAATGCCCTTGAAGCTGAAAGACCTACAGTAAAATGATATATTTGAGCTTTCATCTTCACTTTGTGTGCTTAGCTTCTGGGTGATGTCTTTCACAATGTCCTGTGAAACTCCACTGTCAAAATTTCATTGGCCACAGGTACATGGTGGGAGGCCCTGAAGAACTTTGCACATCTCAGATCGTCCAGTAGTTTTAAAGCCTAAAGAGCAGTTTAGAGGTTGACAAGAGGATCTCAAATCCTGCTCTAAAATGACACAGCGAGGCTCCTAAAAGCTTTTTCTCCATGCTGGAAAGAATGACAATTTTTAAAATAATGCTTTCAGAACCAAAAGATATAATTTAAGCTGGAACACACCAGTGTTTTTTCTTGGGTTTCTTTTAGATTTTGTTTTGACTGAGTCCCTGACAAAGCTTAGAGATGTTGTTCGAAAACAGACATAACTTCACAAACCTTGCTGTTTTGACAAAGTAGAGGATGCCAGCAAAATAATTTTGAAAAGAATACAACCAATTTAAATAGTAAACCCATTTTCTTCCTCCTAAGTCCAATTCATTTTTCACCAGGAGCAGTTTAGTTTATATTAAATACATAAAAGTACAAAATCTAAACCTAGCACCTGAGTGTAGGAAAGCATCTCCTGCTTCGGTATTCCCAGATGGGGTTTGTGAAGGAGTGAAGTTAACATAGCTCGTAGCAAAGTACCTGAGCTAAGAAAAAGAGCTGATATTTGGTTTGTCCCTGTATCTTTTCGTGCTAACATTAATTTAAGCTGCTCAGCAGTCACACAAAGAGTGCTCAGTTTCCTGTCATAGGCCATAAAGAAGCAAAAGATATTAGAAGCCTGACTGACAGTAGGGTACATGACTGTGTTTGTTACCCCCTGAAGACAAGACTAGTTAACTAAAATGTCACGTTATTCCCAACCATATTTGAATGAAGTACAATGTTATGGCTTTACTCTGTCTTTATCCCAAGGTGGTTTGTGAACATGTGAAAAAACATGACAAAACTCTGTTACATGAGAACATCATTCTATTTGATGTTCTATTTTGTCTTGTAGTTGAAGGTTCTGGTATTTTTTTTACTGATGGTCTGAGTTTTAGGATGAAAGACATGCTGAACTCAAAAGCCCAGACCCGGATATTTTTTCTCCCAAACACTGAAAAGTTTTAAAATAGGAAATAAAAAGTCTTGAATGTTATAAAAACATTTTTTTTAAATTTTGTGTTGATACTTCAGAGGTATTTCAGTTGAAATAAATTTATAGTCATTATAAAATGAAAGCTCAACACAAGAGTGAAAAAGTTGCCTGAAAAAAGGTGGACTCAAACAGAAGATGTGTAGGCCAAGTCCATTCAGTCCAGAGAACATCATAGGTAGGATAGGTTATTTTAAAACAAATAGGTCTCTTAACAATCAGATCTAAAATTTTTCCCCAAATGGCAGAGTATATAATTGAATGCTGTTGGCAGACAAAATCGCCTGAACTCAACAAGAAACAGATTTATGTCAAAACTTCAGAGAAAAGCCTCTAAACATTTGTAAGATGACTTTTGGAGTCACAGATTTCTTATAACTTTGGTGCAACTCTCTCTGGTCCAACCAATGGGATTGCTTCTGTCCCTCACACTTGAAAACAAGTGGTATGAATGTATCAGACATGTCTTTGGTCAGGTGACAGGAAACAGTAGGATAAAGATTAAGTCTAGATACTTTCTCCTGTGTTCTGGAATGTGTTATGCAGGTCTTCTGACCTGATCAACTTCAGTTTGTACTGCAGTACAATGCATCATGCTAAAAATCATTCCCTGTCTGAGTTTTCAATTGTTCAACTGCTACTAAATCCCAAAACTGAGTTCAAAGGGCAAGCAGCCTTTGGACGACATTAGCCAAGGTGACTTGTCAAGAAAGGCAGTAAAATAAGGGACAATGGATTAAAAAACAGAATTGTTATTTCTAAATGAGCTACTTCATCAAACTTAGTGATTTAGTGCAGTGGACACTATCACTCAGAAAAAGTAATATTCCACACTAGGCTTGAAGTATCTTTTAAGTGTTTAGCAAATGGTAGTTGTACCACTTTTACCTCATATGAATGTAGTTGCTGTGCTAGAGCACTGATACTGACCTATGTTTTTTTATTGAGCTGCATGGAAAAGCTAATGAAGTCTTTTTAAAAGTGATTCCTACTTTTTCTGAACACCAACTTAATGAAGTACATCAAGTTATTTGAATCAGTGATCAAGAGATCACTGATCTCTATTTTCCCATGACAAAGTCAATTTCTGGCAAAAAATGCAGTAGAAATTTACAGCACAAAAAAGCACTGGCAGAATAAAATAGCTTTTAATCTCCTCCCATTTTCTTCCCCTCAGAGGATAATCAAGAGTCTCAACAACACAACTGCCACATCAACTATGGTGAGGTATCCTGGCTTTTCAGGGAATATTCATTATTTTTTAATTAATTTTAAGAAAAAATATTTATATTTTTCTTCTGAACTTCTAGGAAAAAAAAAAAAAACAACCAAACTCTGCATTTGTGAGCAATTTTCTTACAGAAATATTCTTTTGTGTCTGAGTGGTTTCCCAGCTTTGTAACTGTATTCATACAGTTTACCTCACAAAAATTGAAGGGAATTCAAGATTTTCGTATTTATATTTGCTGTAGTAAAGTGCCATAACTCAGAGAACATTATTGCAGATAGGAAGCTATTAATCAAATAAAAGTGAAACACCTAATTTCAGTAATGTAAGGACTGTGTGCTCCACAGTCTGTGTTTGGGGCTCTTCATCATGGAGCCCAAAGACACCATTTTAACCCAGATGGCTGTAAGGGATGGAGGGTGACTGCAGTCCTCCCTAAAAAGGATGGTTGTAACACTGCATGACTGTGTGTGGCAAAAGAAGAGACAAGGATTGTTTTTCCTCATCATACTTTTTTTCCCAATAATTCTGGGGTTTTTTTTCTGAAGGTCACATGCACAGCATTGATGGGAGTCAGAAAGCCAGCTAGTAAAGGTGCTCAGGAAACCAGGCTGTGACTATCCATTATCAGAATCAGCAATGTGTTCACTTTCAGTGTTTTGAGCCAGGAAGAGAAATGGTACCTGAAGGAATACTTCTGGCTCTTCTACAAGACTGAATTAATTTTGTCATTATCCTTGGGGTGATAAAATTCAATTTTGCTTACCGTACTTAGAAGCTTTGAGCTATCTGTGCTACCACCTGACCAGAAAGGAAGGATAATTATTTTTGTAGGAATGCCCTCCTGTGACACAGGCATCCTAGATTCTTCCCCTGTCTCTAGGCAAAGCTTCTCATGAAGTCATAAAGAATTCAGCATGTTTACAGGTTTAAAAGTGACCTGTGTCTTGATCTGGATATGTCAAAATCCAGGAAATAAGAAGCGCAACAAAGAACAATAAGACTAAGGCAAGAAAATAAGTATTTGATACCATTTGAAGGGAAAATCTATTTGGAATAAACAATCAGAAATTATATTTTATTCCCTTTTAAAATGGAAACCTGTTTGTAGAAATATTAGACCTTCCATTTCACTTTCTGATTTAAAATAAGATGCTTTTTATTGCAGCTTGAGTTAGTCTCATAGAAGTACAGTTCAATGTGAAACTGCCTACTCAAGGATTTATTTTCTTTGCAGCATCCTATTTCTAGGTCAAATGAGAGAGAATTTTATGATTATATGAAAGGTACTGTCTTCTAACTAGATTTTATTCAGAAATTCATGATCTGATTGATCTGAATTCTTCTTTCAGCAATTCACAAGCTCTTCTCATTGCAGGACAGACTGTGAGACTTCCTCCTCAAAAATGCTCTTTTCCTACATTTCCTTATTTCTGGAACAAATTAAATAAAAAACGTAATATCTTTTTATTTTCTTGTCCAAGGTAATCAAAATTGTTCTAGTTAGTATGTCACTGATCACACCAGCTTATCTCTTAACGAAGATTAGTGTGTTTGTGTCATTAATTCCCTTCTTTAGAACAGTCAGTAAGCACAGGGAATCTGAGATTTTTAAGTAGCAAAGGGATTCATTGCATGGTAAAATAGACAATGCATCAAACTCAAATACCTAAATTGAAGAAATCATTCATAATACTTTTTTAAAAAAATATGGATCAAACTTATTTTCAATTAAAATGACAAAGCTGACAACATCAAGCCCATATAAAAGTAATGAAGTATGACTACTTTCAGTAGCAGAAGTGAATACATTCTTTTGGTCTTTTTATTATGTGCCTTGGTGTAATCATTAGGGAACAGATTCTTATCAAGCATAAGCTGCCGTAACTACACGAGGAAGTTACGACAAGTTACACCATCTGAGGATCTACTTTGAATTTCATAATCATTTGCACCTAATTTCAGCTACTCTTGGGGGTTTTTTCCTAATATAAGGAGTTTTAGATAACTACTGAATAAAAGAAATTTCTTTTGGAGCTTTGCAAAGACAACCTTTGAAACCTACTATGATGTACAGAGTATAATCTACAAATCATGTCAACAGAGTTTATTTCCTTTGATTTCACACTATAGCTCTAGGCATCTGCCATAGCAGATAGAAGCAGCTTTTGATAGCTCACTAAAGCTATCATACCAGCAAATTACTTGAAAAAAGGGCTAACAGATTTTGTCAAAACAAAAATAGGGGAGGAAAGTAATAGTAAAAGAGAAACACAAAGCTGGCTTGTGCCAAAACAAAACATGTAGCTAGACCTGCCAGACTGCCTTCAGTAGTGAGGAGCTCATGAATGTAAGTTCCCCAGTACTCTTAATCTTGTCATGTGAAGTAGCACACAGTGGCAGAGAATGCTAGAGTTCATTGTTAATTGGAATGATAAGACTGGTTTATCATTAGCTTACTATCTTTCCAGGACATAAATTTTGTTCTTACTACATATAAGCTAGGTGTTTTCAAAAACCTGTAAATTTTGCTGGTATGATTGAAAATTATTTTGATTCACCTTAGGAAATGGGATTGTGTTTGATATCTTTTGTTAGATATCTGAATTTGATTTACTGCCCATAGTGCCAAGCTCTGAATTTCCTCAATATTTAAAGAATCTAGTTCCACAACACTTCCTGATCTAAAGAGAGAGTCATCTGAAAGGCACTCCTGCATCATATTTATAGTGCAACTCTTTCTGATCTACTGAAAAGTTAACCACAAAATCTGTGTGTTTTTAGAGAAATATTGTATTATATACTTCAGACTATAAAAGATGGTAAGGACAAAAGGGAAAACCAAACTCCAATGCATTAAATTGTTATTGTGAAAAATGGATTAGATCTGGAATTTTCACTCTGCCTAGAAAGCGGGGAGGTGGGAATGGTAGGATGTTTCCTTCCACTGACTCATACCCACATATCTAGTAAAGGCTGAGCTGAACTGACACCGTCTGTCAGTGAGTTTGTTTACAATCTAGTTTTAGTTCTGCATTCCACCAAGCAGCAGGGAAACAGTTTGTTCAGTGTGCTTTGAAGTGAATGATGAGAACTAGATTATGTTCAAGAAACTTTCTCTCCAAACAAGTGTTTACATGAAGAAGAGTCATGATTTAGCGGGTCAGAAAAATTCCAATTGCCAAGGGACTTGCAGACCACCTTAATGAATCCTGAGCACTAAACTCCTTGTATGCAAAAACCACTGCTTTGCAGCTGGCACTGACAGATGTGAGGGGACACAGGGTGGTCTGTTTCACAAGCTCTGCAAACTACAGTTAAAAAGCAAGCAGTTGTAATAGCTTGGCTTGAGCATCCTGAGATGAGTTTTTGTGGAGGGTGGGGGTGGAATGATTCCGAAGAGCTTCCCAGTACAGCTGTCACTGCTGTCAGTACTACTTGAGCCACCACTGTGATAACTTGAACTCCCACCACCACTGCATCATTCACTATGCTGTTTGATCCTAGGAAACCCTGTTGCTGTACTGTGACTTCAAAGCTGCTGCCATGGCTGCATGTGTGGAAAGTTATCATCTACTGTAAGTAACAAAAAAGTACAGAAAATTATTAACCCTTCTGTAACAGACCAAGTTTCTATTTCTTAGAAATACATCCTGCATCAATGTGGTTCTAAGTTCCTAAATCAGTATACACTTTGGTCCTGGTTTCCATCTCTGGGACTGGGTTTTCAGCTTGGTGTTCATTATTGAAGGTTCCTTTTTTAGCATAATATTGGTCTGTTTCTGGAGCCTTCAAGCTAATACTCCCTGTCCATAAATTAAATACTACCCAAACCCTAGTTATCTCTTTGAAACACCTTCTCATTAAGTCTTCAAAAGTAGAAAATATTTCTTGAAATGGACCCTTTAAAAAAAACAAAAAACAAACCCAAGCCACAAACACTCACACACACCTGCCTAAAACCGCAAAATAACAAATAAATAAAAAACTTTGTACACACTGTACTTAAACATATATGAGCCCCTCCCTCATACAAGAGAGACTTTGGGTTGAGGTCGATGACATGATTTCTCTTAGAGGCACTGGAAAATTGCAGCCCTGATTATTGCTCTGTAATATGATAGGCAAATATGGCAAAATACTGAAATAAATACTTCATCACATACTAGACATGCTCTTGCATGCTGGACATGAAATAAAGATATGAGTCATGCACAAAATCTGGATTATCCTCTAGAGACAGATGCTGATCTCTCCTCTGTGGTGACCAGTGACAGGACCCAAGGGAATGGCCTGAAGCTGTTCCAGGGGAGGTTTAGGTCAGGTATTACAAAAAAGTTCTTCACTGGAGCAGGTTCCCCAGGGAAGTGGTCACAGCAACAGCCTGACAGGGTTCAAGAAGTGTTTGGAAAAATCTCTTGGGGTGTCCTGTGCAGAGCTGGGAGTTGGACTTGATGGTCCTTGCAGGTCCTATCCAACTCAGTGTATTCAGTGATTCCGCAATTCAACAATATATACTAGGACAGAAGTCTTTAATTACTGACTCTTGATTAATTGTTACTCTTAAATCAATTATATTTATGATTTAGTGTAGGGCTTTGATAAAAAATGCAGATTTAATACCTAACATTTTTTTTATTTAATTTTAGAAGGCAAGTTACTTTAAAAAAAAAAAGAAAAAGAAGTGCACTCCAAGTAATTAAATTTTATTTGATCTCAGAGACTTTAACATTGTTCTAAGGCAAAATTTAAGAACCTTGTTTACATAAAATGTCAGAATATTTTAAAACATACAGTGAGGTCTAAACACCTTAAAAGTCCCTAGAAATGGTCAAATTATCAGCCAAGGAGGAAGCATGACTTGATGATTTCTGGACCTGAGTCTGTGTTTCTATATAACTTCAAAGTGTTCTTCTGCAGTTCAAAATAAAAACAACCCATGATACTTTGGGATTTAGTATTAACACTAAATCAGGGAAATATTCCAATATTATTTAGTGAAGAGGAGGAGTCAGTTCTAGCATTCTTATGGATTTAGCAGTCTCTAATGTATTTCAAGGAAAGGAAGTCCTGTCAATAAGCCTTAACTGTTTCCCTTATTCAAAGACCACTGAACTCAAAAAGGATTTTATGAGAAGCCAAAAATAAGTTTCCATTTCCCTTGACTTTCATCTGGAAGGGTGTGAAAACAATCCTGTTCTCCTTCAGGCTGGGTGGATAATCAGTTGCTATTTAGACCTTAAGATGTGCACAGATGAGAGTTCAAGGCTTCAGTAGAGATCAGTTAGGGAAATTTCACATGAGGAGTCACAGTGTCAGTGTGGCAGGCAAGTGTCAGTGAGGAACAGGTACTTTAGTCTTCCTTCTTATGAATCTGTGCTGCCATTCCAGACCAAAAGGAAAAAAAAAAAAAACATGATTTTCGGAGGCTTCTAGTCACAATTCCAAATTGTGAGAGGGAGAGAAGATATTTCATCTCTCTTTTCCAAGAGTTATTTACAGTCTCGCCCTGAAATTAGTTTCAATCCCTGAACATGCTCCCTTGTGCAGAACTCAGATGAACTATTTATCTCATCATATGTGATCTAGGCATCCTCTGATCTCTGAGTTTCCCTTAGTCTAAAACTTCCAGAGCCTGTTATCTCTTATTAGGGACCACTCTAACACTGATAAGCTCTTCTCCTTTTTCCTCAGTTGAATCTGGACTTTTCTCACAAGATAGGAAGATTAAATTGAAACATCATGTAGGCTGCTTAAGAAGATGAAACCATTATGGCCAGGTGATTTCAGATGAAATTGGTGAAGTTCTCCATTAAAAAGTAATTAAAGAATGAACTAGAATACCATTTATGCTGGAATGCACTTTCATCAATTCAGTTTTTATATGTGCAGTTGTAAAATTTAAAAAGTTATCATATGCAGTTTCTTGAAAGCTGTAAATTGCTTTCATGTTCAGCTAAGGAGAAAGCAATCTGATGAATCTAATACATTTCAAAATATACACCAAAGAAAAATGAGACGAAAACCTAATTAAACAGAACAATAATCCTCAAAGGTAAGCTTGAGACAGGTATTTATATTTCTCCATTAAAAAGATGCCCTCCAGTGTCCTTCATCTGACTCTTTTGTGGTCTGTTCTGTTATGTTTAGGCTCTTTTTTTTACTTTTAGTTTTATCAGTTGTTCTCTTTTAGAACAGGGTTGCATACTTCAGGAGAAGGAAGCATAGAAAAGATGAGTTCATCTTTTTCTTAGGACAGTAGCTCAACAGCTTAATGTTAAGCACCAGGAAACCATTCCCATCTACCTAGGGCAATAAGATATGAGGTCTTTTATAGAGGATTCTAAAGAGGAACACTCTCATCTTGTTGAGTTTTCATTTGTTGGAAAAGGTATATCTACTGCCTTAGGGTGACAGACAGGTCAGACACAGTGGACAGACACAGGCCAGAAAAAAGTCAGTGTTTTGACCTGCCTTAGGAACAACTACCTACCAGCAGTGTAGATGCAAAAAATTTAATCAGAATGCATACAAAAAGCTGAGCCATCTAGAACTGTTACTACTATTTTTCTTATGATACTTGCACACAGTAAAAACAAAAGTGAACCAATAATACTCTATATTTTCAATGTCTTAAATGTCTTAAAATGACTTAATAGTTAAATAACTGTGAATAAACTTCCACAGCAGCTACTCTGAATGATTATGGAGTATGATGATCCTTAAATAAAATAAGACTCCAGCCTCTGCTTTCCTTATACTTAAATCTCTTAATCTTTAATATAAACATCTTCTCCACTAAAAACACAGGAGCACTGCATCAGCAGTTGTCAGGAGAAATTGTAGTACCCAGAAAACCAAACAAGTCATTCACTGAAGGGCAAGCCAATGAATTGGGCTGTGGCACTTTAACAGTGTTAAAATTAGCAGAGCATTGCCAGAAGTGTGTCTGTGTACTTTTGTTAGATGATACTACAATTCGCAGTATGTAAAAAGCTGACAAAGGGAGAAAAGATGAAAGCAAAAAGCTAGGATATAACTAATGATAATAAAACTCTTGGCAAGTCAAATTACTGAGAGTCTCATATCAAAAGCAACTTTGACAATAATGGGATTCCAGAGTCCATAAAATTAGTCATGATTCAAAGATAAAAACATCAACAATTTGCATAAAAGCTTTCCTTTAAAGATTTAGCACTGTGTACCAAATGAAGAGAAAAAGCACTACCATAACAGCAACACTTTAATATAGGTATCCATTATCTAATGCTTATATAATGGAAGCCAAATTGAGCTCATTATTATCAGTGCTATTATGCTGAATACTAAATTAACTCATCATAGAAACACACTTGCTTAAAAAACTATTACCACAACATCAGTGACAAGGAAAAAAAATTGCATGCAAACTTCCTGAGATGACTAATTTGACTTCAGTGTTAACTTCTAATGCATTATTAATCAATAGTTCATTATACTTTAGGATAGCGTTTAGTTTATTTGTGGTTTATTTGTATACATTTCATTTCTGTAATCTTTTACTGTATTGCACTTTATTCCTGTGTAAACAATGCTGGTTGTTCTGATACAGATTTACAGTAAATGCAAGTATGATATATTTCTATGTAATTCAAATTTGTTCTGTTTTCCAAAACCAAGAAAGGTACAAAAAGGGAGATGCAATTCAATGTAAACAATAAGCGAAAGCTACAAGAAAAGACTGAAAATTTTACATTTTTAAATGGCTTGCATAAGTTTATTGTCAAAAGATATACAAATATGGTAGAATAGGAGATGTTTTAATGTAATAGAATCATGAATATGAAGCTCCAAGTTTACTTGTAGTCTGCAAGTCTCGTGAATTTTTATTTTTGGTATCAAAATAAAATGCAATATTTGCATGATGAAACATTAATACTCCTTCTTTCAGGACTGAATAAACCATGACTTCTATAACAGTGGTGTTTCAGAGTAATTTCAGAACTCCAATATGATTTTCTAGTAATAGAGTTAATGAGCAACAGAATAAAGGAAGTTATGATTCCTGGAAGGCAAAAGTCCTCTTATCTTTATTAACGCTTTAGCACTTTAAAAAGTTACTAAAGAGCTCCTTTTACCCAGTGTTTCATGAAAAAGAAAAAAAAAAAAGGCTATAATTTTTATTTATTTTTCTTTAATATTTTCATTTATATTCACATTACAAATTCAACTATAAAAATCACATAATGTAAAAGTGAATTGAAAATTAGAAGTGAATTGAAAAATATTTTCAAAGATAATTTCAAAATATTGAAGTCATTCTTCTAAAATGAGTTTTGTAACAATTATTTTGGAAACAAAATTGAAAACTAGTTCTCTTGCCATGAAGATCTTGGGTATGATATAATCTTTCTCTGATGATGTCCTATTCACAAAGGAAGTACAGTAATCATTTGGCTTCCTAGTGATACTGAGAGAGTACAGGAAAGCCTTAAAAAGGCTGAAGCTGGCTGTGAAAGGAAAGTAAAGAGATAATTCTGAGGAAGTTTTATTTCCCTGTTATTAAATGGTATAGTGTCATTAACTTATAGGATGATCCACACATTAGTAATTCATTTCATCCTTGTATTGAAGGCTTGAGATATTCTCAAAAATAAATGAGCTAAATAAAGAATTGCTGTGTGATAATATGTATACAGATTTTGAAGATATTTCTTCATAAGTTTTTCAAATTTCAGTGGTATCTTTCTTTTTGTGCAGTGGTCCTTTATCATGAGAGAACTCTTCAAATCTGAGAGGCTGTTTCCATGGGGTAATTAAATAATATGTATACAAATCCTCTTCTATTATTTACAGGGGCGCAGGCAAAGTTTTCGTATGGTACACACATGGACAGAAATTCCAAAACCTTAAACCAAAGAACTTTTCGTTTAATGGAAAACTTGGAAAAAGATTTTCTCCAGTAAATTTGGAAACCATTTTAAATATTCAAATATTCATTTTAGTGATACAAACAAAAAATCAGGAGCATGCTGACCAGCCTGAGATGAAATATTTTATTTCATTCTCTGTTTACTTTTTCTGTTTGCTTAACTTTTTTTTTTGAGAGGAAATATTCAGCGAAAAGGCTTTATGAAAGGAAAAAAAAAAAAAACTATTAGGGAAATATTTTGAGGGTATTGAAATGTGAATAGCTTCAATTAAAATTCATCAAAAAATAAGACTGCCAATGTGTAAAGCTTAAAGATTGAATTCGCTAAAATAGTTATTGTCATATTTACACATTTCTAATTAGCAAAATAGCTATATATTTCTTTTTCTTAAGAGACTTTTATTCTTTCTTTTCTCTTCCCACTTGTTTGGGTAACAATGGAGAGATTATCAAAAGAGGTAAAATGTTGTATTTTGTGAGCTTTGGTTTCTATCTCTTAATGAAAAAAGTTATCCTGTTTTAAAACCATGGCAAAAAGTCACAGTTACAGCACAGTAGTCTTCATTGTTAAACCTTTCCTTGATTTTCTGCACTAGAACAAGGAAGACCTGGCCAAACTCTCAACATTTTCATGGCACCTTTGAAGGCCCTATTCTAGTAGTTTGCCAATATGTCAAGTACAAATTACATCGATATTTTTAATGGAAGATGCTATTTCTACATGGGTACTACCGGCTGGAATAACTGACACATTACTGAAGCAAATTTTTGAAGCATTGTTTTTCCAGTCAAAAAGATCCTCTTGCAACAGCTACATTTATGTGTAGGGAAGAGTTACATTTTAAAACAGGCTGAAAGAATAGTGTCATGTATCCAGATAATTTGTTACATGATCTCTATTTTGCAGTCAAGATACACAGTTAAAAGCATAAAAGATTGTTGGATTTGGCCTATGGATCCAGCCTTTCCAGGTCCCTTTGCAGAGCTCTCCTAAGTGACAGGGAATTTTCAATACTTGATCTTAAATTGGATTCCACTTTTCTTAACTTGTCCAAAGGGTACAGTCACAAAGCTAGTAAATGAGAGACAGAGATAAACCCTTCCAGAGAGCATTTCACCAGTACAAGAAAGATATTAAGCTTTTAGATAGCGACCTAAGGAGGGCAGTGAAGACAGTGAAGAGCCTTGAGGGGAAGCTGTAAGTGAAGCAGCTGAGGTCACTTGGTCTGCTCAGCCTGGAGGAGATTGAAGGGAGAGCTCACTGCAGCTACAGCTTCCTCATGAGGGGAAGAGGAGGGGCAGGCACTGATCTCTGCTCTGGGGGCACAGAACCTGAGGGAATGGCCTGAACCTGTGCCAGAATAGGTTTAGGTTGGATATTAGCAAAAGATTCTTCACCCAGAGCATGGCTGGGCACTGGAACAGGCTCCCCAGGGAAGGAGTCAGCAGCAGCCTGACAGAGCTCAAGAAGCATTTGGATAACGCTTTGCAGGTACATGATGTGGCTCTTAGGGATGTTGCTGTGCAAAGCCAGGAGCTGGACGTGATGATCCTTGTGTACCTTCCAACTCAGCTTCTTCTGTGATTCTGTCATCATGTTTATCTTGCATGCCTTTAATAGGTGAAGATAAATTGTTATTTAAAGGGATTTCTATTTCACCAGACCACTAGTTGACTTAATTTCTCATATCTGATCAGATAGATCCCATCTCTGATTTTGGAATCTAAGATGTATTATTTTCAAGTATTTTAATTTATTAAATTAATTTTCCTGAATAGGAGTTTTATATTTGCACCCAAACCTATGACCACTGCAATCCATAAAGTGTCCTGGCTAAAATCATTATAGTAACCTCCACTCCCTATATTTAGTTAGGATGGTCATTGCTCACATGTTGATCGTTTTTGTCCTCCCATGTTCTATATAGCTACAACGGTTCAGAAACAACCTCACTTTTTTTTTTAATGTCAAAGCAACCACCAGATGGCGACCTTACAATTGCATAAATAAAATGCAAACGAAATTGAATGTGGATTGATTTGGTCGAGCTTATATTTAGTGGGTATTATTTTTTTTTTTAATAAAACAAAAACCAGGGCCTAAACTGTGCATAAGTTGTCTCCAGGTATTTTAATTGGCTGCAGGTTTTATTAGAGTCTATTCTTCATAGTGAATTTTTAGAGAATTTTGTTAAACAGAATTCCTTAAATTCCTCACTTTTCCTATCTCCAGGGTAATACATTTTAGTTCTCTACTTATTATAAATCTCTAATTACTGAAACACAAAACTCTAGCATGAGGACTCCCACAGAGTATGCAGTGCTGCATTTTTCAATGAAATTATGGTCAGCATGTCATTGCTTCCCATTTTGTATAGCAGCAAAGCCTTTTTAAAGACTTCAGTTTGCATAGCCAGGCTCACAAATTGATCTGTCTGTCAAACTGATGCAGGTGCCAGACTGATGCGAGTGCCAGACACATACTAAGAGCCTTTTCCAAAGTCTGAAGCCTCAGCTGGTAGGCTTTCTACTTCTTAGACTAAGCTTTGGGCCAATCCCCTTTTTTTCTCCTTCAGCCTCTGTCTGATACATATCTAGGATAGATCTGATGTAGAAAGCAATTTCCTGTTAAAACTATGTCCACAGAATACATTATTCTCCATCAATTTAAAATGGCAAAGTCAGGTATTTAAAAATAATTTTTGGCAATATATTCTTTCGCCCTGACAAGCAGTGTTGGATTGTTCGATATTTGATCATGGTAATTGAAAAGAATAAAATGAGTAGGAGTTTGCAGACCAGACAGACCAATTATGATATTCAAGAAGATAGAGCAAATTGGTAAAAAATCAATTTTTAAAAACCTGGAGGAAAACATGTGGTTTTGGAGAAATAGCCAACATGGCTTTGTAAAAAAGAAATCAGGTCAAACCATCCAAATTTCCTTTCCTGAAAGGATTCCCTCTCTAGATGAGGCAGAAGACAACAGAGGTGGGAAATTTTGATGTTGGAATGAAAAGTTCCACTTAGCATTTATGCAAACAGAAGCTGGGATGAAATTACCATATAGGTACAAAACCTGTTAAAAATCGTAATCAGAGATTAATTAGAATGAGTTCATGGTCTGACCAGACAGTCTTTGTTGAAGTGTGTCAGCACTTTCATCACTAGCTTGTATGATGAAAAAAACCATAATTACCTCAGTTGGTTAGAGCATGATGCTACTAATTCCAAGGTTCTGGATCCAGCGTGGGCCACTCATTTAAGAGCTGTACTTGATGATCCTTGTGGGTCTCCTCCCACTCAGACTTTTCTGTGGTTCACAGTGATTCTGTGAAAAGTTCACATGGACTACTGACACTCAGGTTGGTAGCTGACGCACTACTAAGAGGAGGACTGGAATTCAGAGCAATCTTGGTAGACCAGAGAAATCATATAAAATCAAGAAAATGAAGTTCAGTCCGAGGATAACAAAGTATTGCTCTTAGAAAAAGGAAAGAAGATGCATTTAAGTAGCATAAAAGATGGGAAATAAGTAGCTGGAAATGGGAAATTATTCTGGAAGGATAAGTTCTGCAACACATTTAGGGAGGCTCACTCACTGTGGGGCAATGGAACTGATACATACAAATCATTATTCTGCTTTATTTGACAGTGATAAGGTTTCACAAAGTGTTTCAACCAGTTTTGACAATAATGCTTTTGGATACAGAATAACTGGGGTCAGTCCTGAGGAAAATAATTGCAAGGACAAGTTATTTATAAAATACGACTGACAGAAAGGTTGAAAGAAGTGATTTTTTTGGGTTGCAGAAGACTTCAGAGACATAAAAGTTCTTCAGTATCAAATAAAAAGTTTCTGTAAAGACAACATTACTTTCTATGCCACTAGATAGGGCAAGAAACAAAGATCTTAGTTTACAGAAAAGCTTTCTCACTATAAGGGTAGTTAAATGTACCAACCAGTTAATGAGCAGGCTTGTAAAGTCTTTTCTTGGAAGTATATAAAACCAAGTTCAATAAACCTATCAGGGAGAGGTTATTCAAAGAAGCCTTAAGAGAAAAAATAATGGATGGGTTTATTCAAACTTTTGAAAAAGTTAAATAGCTATTTCTACCACTATGTTCATCAGTTGTAAAATCCTTAAAGAAGATCATCCAACACTCTCTTTAAATGGTTCCATTCCCTATTGTTCCTAATGAAATTCAGTTAAGGTGCAGTGCTCTCTTTCAAAATTCTGATTGTTTCCAGAGAGAAAAGGCAGTGGACATCTTTCTTAAGAACAAATTGAAAACAATGGGGGGCAGATAACCATTTCACCATAATCACCTAGAAGCTGGCAAGCTGTGAAAGAAGACAGTACTGTGTGGAATATTTTGCTGTATTCATCAGTCCTGTGAAAGGACCAGCTTCAGGAATGAGATTATGAGAGGAAAGATTCTTTTATCCTATGTGACATAAAGACAGGTTGTACCAATGAATCCTACAAAAGAGTTTCAACCAAGGAACATGGAAATCCTTACCCTTCTTTCATTCTAAGGATAATCGAAGATGAAGAAACAGTATTATCTAAGCCCAAGTAATTTATGGTAAATTTTTAAAATTTATCCATGAAAGCTTATTTTCCAGTTTTCAGAGAAAAAATGAAGAATATAGCTTTGTTACAAAAGAAGAACATTAAATGTTTACTTTGCCTTTAAAATTCTTTACTCTGGAAGAGCAAGCAGTAGTGCCACAGCAAGTATTAATATGGTAGTATCTGTAACAGAGGAAAAAGTATTTTTTGATTGTACCTTCCAGTGAAGTCAAGATGAAAAGAAAAAGAACCTAGAATAATGAAAAAAATATCAAGAATATGTAGAAATAGAAATGGTATTGATAATAATTTTAGATTTTCATTGTGGGCCACACTGTAGGAGAGAGACTTGCCCAGTCTTGACATTTTTAATTCACAGCACTTCAAGTTCATTTTGTGATGAAAAAGAGTGAAAACAATATAATGTTGCATAGGTCTTAACTGAATCATTTACTTCATTATGAGTAATGTTGTATCAAACTGGCACACCTGAGATAGAATGAAGATTACAGAGTAAGCAATGCAGTGAAATATCTTTCACATACCCTTACTGTCCTTCAACAGTATATACACATCTAGATCATGTCCAAGGGAAGCCACTAAAGAGCAAGCAGGGCTCTCATTTCCTCTTGAAAAAAATTACACTGCCTATTTTTTGCTATAACTTTTTAATGCATTTATTATTAAAGAAAAAATAATCATAAATTTTCTAAATGCATCAAATTGTTGAACATTAAAATCACAGACATAACTTCAATATTTTTTGCTTCTTACATTCTTAGGAAAGTGAACACAGAGAAGTCTCATGAAGTCCCAGACAGCCACTAGCTCATTTCCCCTTCAACAGGACTGGGAGAGAACTGGAATGTTGAGATAAAGATATTTTAATAGGGAAAGTAGAAAACATGGACACGGGCCAAGCAAAACAGAGAGTTCATTCACTACTTCCCACAGACAGGCACGTCATCAGTCATCTCCAATACAGCAGGTCTCCATCTTGGATAATTTTTACTTGGGAAAACAAATTCCATATTTCCAAACATCCCTCCACCTCTTCCTCCTTTTCCCCACTTTATGCGCGGAGCATAATATCATATAATCTGGAATATCCCTTTGATCATTTGGGGTCACCTGTCCTGGCTGAGTTTCCTCCCAACATCCCATGCACCCCCAGCTTCCTCCCCAGTCTGGCAGTGCAAATAACAGAAAGGGCCTTGGATCTGTGTAAGCCCTGATCAGCAGTAACAAAAACATCTATATTGTTATCACTGTGTCCAATGCAAATCCAAACCCAGCCCCATGCCAGTCACTGTGAAGAAAATTACCTCTCTCCCAACCAAAACTAGTGCAGGTGGGTATCAATGGAAGAATTCAAAAGCTATAGGCTGAAAATTTCATATTAATTCAAAAAAAGATTCAGACTATATGAATCTCCTGTTGCATATGTTTTGGTTTTGAAACATTCACTGCTTACTAATTTTACACAATTTAGGTTACACTCATATAGCTGGTAATTTTCAGTTATGGCTAAGTACAAGACACAAAAGATTCTCTGCAATTTTATAAGGAGACCTTTTTTTCCAATCATTTTACCCTCTGCAGCAGTGTTATGGAAAGAGAGGTAGACTGAGGCTACCAGACCTTTCCAAACCAATGATCCTAGAATCTCTGGAGGAATTTGTGAATTTGAAGGTAAACTTTCTGTCTTTTAGAGAGCAGAATATAGAATCTTTAAACAGTTGAATAGATTTTCCTCCATGCATTGAGTAACACTAAATCTTTTAGATCCATTTCAGCTTCATTGTTCCCCTGCCATTTGAATTACTGGCCCAGAAACATATAATTCAAACAGAATTCAACTGAGAAGTGCACTATAAATAATATTCTCACCATATAGAAAAGTGAGTATTATACAGGTAATATTTTAACCAAACTAGAAGAGATCTGACTGTGCACTAACTCCTATTTTGTTCTGCAGTGTTAACACTGGAGATTATAGTTAGCTTGCAGCTGGAAGGAATGGAATATGGAACTTCCAGATTTCTATTCCAAATAGAAAAGATTTGCCATTTAGTTTGACCATTGCTACCAAATACATTTGAAAAAAAATTAGTAGCAAAAAATAGAAACATGGTAATTTGAAGTCTGGTTTAAATCTTCTTACTATTTTTCTTTCCTGTAACTATAAAATAAAATTTTTCATTCCAATGGATTTGTCAATTGCCCAATTAAGGGCATTTTGTGAGAAGACAGAAACATCTCATGTACTGTATCATAAAAAGAAAAGAGTATTAAGTGGTTTTCTTTGATAAACTCTTAGGCCAAATCATGCTTCTAATCTGGTCACCTAGAGGCATTTCAGAGCTGTGTGAAGCACTTCTCGTTCTGAAAGGAGATGATTTTTCTGACAGGCAGGTAATGCAAAATTGGACTATGTAGTAAGAGAAGAGAAGCTTGAATTGACTTGCTCAGCACCTCTGTATTATCCAGTATAGTCAGAATATAGTTATAAAAACATGGTAGGAATTATCACATTGAAAATTCAAAGAAACAAGCACATATTTTAAAAAGTCTAGAGCTTCTCCTCTGTAGTTGCTCTAATCTTACTTTGGTTAATTTCAGTTTTTTAAATGATGATTACTACCCTTATATTTTCTAATGTATTTTGAATACTGATAATTTTAATTTGAGATATTTGGACAGCTTGAGAATCTTCGGATGAAACTGAGATATAACCCTCACTGAGTTATATTGTCCTCCTCCCCAAAACCCTTTCCCAGACAAATTTGTTTTGTTTTGGTTTTGCTTTGTATTGGGTGCAGAACACAAGGAGAAATTGATGTTATACTCCTGGCTACTGCTATCCCATGGGTTTTTAAAGTTGTAACTGTAATATGCTGACCCTTTTTTCAGAAGAAGGCACTATAGGTGACTTGCTTTCATCTGTGAATGTTTGTATATCCATCTTTTATTTTTCTGGTTAAAACTACCTCCAGCTAATGTGTCATTCAGGATTCTGGGTGCCCACCACCCAGGTTTTGTGGTGATTCCTTTTTAAAGCTTAGATAAGCTTTTCCTGCTCCGAATGGAAGTTTCTCTCATGCTATACAAACTAGCCATCATGTAGAGTTTGCTCTTCTAGACCTTTCTGGAAGTGGGCTGGAGGGCTTCAGGAGGCTTTGGTGAGCTTCTACCCTGCTCCAGACTGACCTCTGGTTGATAGTCCAGGCTCAGCTCTCAACCTCATTATTGCTTGCACTGTGCTGCCTGGTGCTTATTTCCAGAAGCTAGAACAAGGACTTTTGTCCCCAAAAAGACTCCCCTGCCTCCATATGGCCCCCTTCTCCAGGCACATCTTGTCCTTTTCTCCCAGCCTGTTCATACCAGCAGCCCTTGGTTATTTGCTACAGGTGTTTGAGACTTACATAGTAGCCCCTTATCTTCTGGGCTTCTACATCTGGACAAACCAAATATTTTTGGTATCATAGCAAAACTGAAAGAGAATAATCTGTGTAGGTCAAAGAAAGAAACATCACTTAGGGTTTTTTTAATGTACAGATTGTGAGATTCTATGACTTTTTAATCTTGTAAACTTTTAATTTCTTTTTGAGATAGTTATTCTGTTACCATAGTAGTTAGTCTGTTAGTCAGAAAAAATAAGTCAGTGAAAGCAAGGACTGTTGCCCCACTAAATTACCTTAAACTATAGTCAAGATTTTATATATCTAATATCACAAAATGGAATGGAAAGGGAAATATTTGTTAAAACAAAAAATGTTTACAGCATTGGGAACCTTCTCTTTCTTTTAGCATAAATATATTCTGAAATATGCTGCGCTCTCCCATTTACCTAAGTTTTCCAGCATTTTTAAATTCTAGGCCACAAAGGTAATCCTATTATTATTATGATATGCAATTAAACTCAAATGTTACTTGGACTGCATATTTTTCTGCATTTCATATTAACCAAATAATTTTTACTCATT
Source organism: Melozone crissalis (assembly GCF_028551555.1). NCBI lineage: Eukaryota > Metazoa > Chordata > Aves > Passeriformes > Passerellidae > Melozone > Melozone crissalis. The sequence continues at coordinate 28,740,011 of NW_026535796.1, read as the reverse complement.
AATTACTTTTTAATTAATTTAAATAATTTTAAATCCAAGGAAAGGATGCTATTTATTGAATAAGGTGTAATAAACATCAGAAAGTCCAGCCCTCAATTTTTCAGTAAAGAATTGTTGCTGTCCTCATCTAGATGCCTTTAAAATATCCATGCAACATTGGTTCAAAATTGCCCTTGAGGGTGACTAGCATAACTGTAATTTTGTAGTAAGTCATAGTCTTAAAATAGGCAGGATTGCAAGATAGGTTCAAAATGAGCAAAAACCACAAATCTAATTCCTGGATTCTCCTGGCTATGCTATTTAGTAGTGACTCCAGATAGTTTGTACTTTACAGCAAACACTTTCTATTAAGAAATTTGTCAGTTAATTTGATTACGCTATTGTTGCTCAAGTTAAATGAAGCTCATGGTTCAGGGAAAGTCCACTTAAATAATTTAAACTTTTCAATTAAAAAAAAAATATTTTGTGTTAAAAAATGTGTATTGAGATTAAAAATGGACATTAGTGTGAACAAAAAATGTTTCATTTACAAAGCCTAAAACAGAATTTCATACTTATGAAAGCCACTAGGAATCTGCCCTAAGTGACACTATCCATCAACAGCTGGGTGATACAGGTGTGAAATATTCTCAATTTACTGTTCACATAAACTCCTCCACAATCTCATTCCTAGATAATGGAAATGAACTGAATTTGTTAGTGTAAGCATTTCTGGACATTTCTGTACCATAGTTCATCCTACAGTTAAGTTGTTGTTCAGATTTTGTGCTACCGTCTATGCCATGTGTTTTTCCTTCTGTACCTGTGGAAAACAAACTATCCATCCTTGAAGGAAACAAATCTCTCAAGCCTACAGGGATAGCAACATGTTCTACTATAAATCAAGTTTTTCCACCAAGAACTAACTCCTGAAAAAAGTGCAAACTGCTATTCCCTGAAAAAAAAAATAAAAGAAAAATGTCCTTATAATATGCAGCATCCTGTATGGGAAATGTCATTAAATACAATATCCAGTGTTAAACCAAATGAGTCTGATAGTCCCCCACTTGATCAGTTACTTATGAAATTAGAATTCTTGTAGCAGAAGCCTTACCCATGAAATACGGAGGTTCTGGTGTTGTATACAAATTGAGAAATCTCCAGAGTTTTTGATACTCATTTAACACCTAATTTGTATGAAACTGAAAGTCATAAGCTCCCAGCTTCTCATGAGCACAGTGAAGTACACAAGGAGGGGTCATTTCCATTAAGTACAGAAGCGAGTTTACCTCAAAAATATTTTACATTTATGAATTCCACGTGGTTTTGTTCCAAGTTTGGGTATTATATGCCTGATATTTTGAGGTAACTTCCTTACAATTTAGGTAAACTTTATTTCTTATGCTTAACTTTATTTTACATTTCTACAGACTCAAAGACCTAGCTATTATTTCAATGAATAAAATGCTTTATAATCAAGACATTCTGTTTCGCATGTAACAGTAGTTATGGCTCTTTATTTCACAATTTCCACTATAACCTTTGTTGTCAATAGCAAGGTTACCTGTATAAAGAGAAATATTGTATCATTTGATACAAATTATCATGAAATAATTATAACCATAATAACTGATGAAAATGAGTTATTTTCTGTCTAAAGGTAAATGAAAGTTCTATAATTTCAGCTGAATTTAGGAACTAAAAAGTAAAGTATGAAGGGGCTGTCTCCCAAAAAGATAAGAAAAGAAAAAAAGAATAGTTCATAAATCATGTGTTTCTGATTAAATCATTGAAAATAACTGAGATGATGCTTGAAAGCCATAAAATAAGAAGGTGAAAAATTCAAGCTGTTCATGACAGTATTAGATCTAACAAATGAGATACAAGAATTTAGCATAAAGATCCACAGAATTTCTTGAGTAGCTCTGTTTAATTTTAGCCTCAGTAGTTTTAGCCTCTATGATAGCTTTTTATACAGTGCTCTGTAATATAATGACTGCTGTTGATAAAGTAACCAACTTGCATAATTAAAGAAGCATGCAAAGCATGAAATTTTTAATACATTCTGTAAACAAACATATCCTGTGAGAGTGACAACTAGTCATTGACTTATGCAGATTTGAATCATTCTCTGCTGAGAAGGAAGTTGTTCCAAGGATCCTGAGAGAAAGAAATTGTACCAAGGCAGACATCAGAAATAATTATTTTTATTTAAATTCCTAGATTTTTCATGGTATAGATAAGAAAGTTTTCTTGAGCTGAAGCAATCAAATTAATCTGTGCTTTAGAAGTATTAAATTGTTAATAAAATACAGAAATTTTTGCAAGCAGAACAGACTGGGAACCTGAAAGCCCAAAATTTGTTACTCTTCTGGTTTTACTCTTACTTTAGCGTTATGAAGATAGTTGATACAATCAGTGTAAGATTAGATGTTTTGCTGTTTTGCCTGTCTATGTGAGAGATCCAGAGAAGGAATTAGTAAATCTGTGATCCCACATTTTTTTGTTGGTATTCAGTTATAATATTAGTTTAATGGTTGGACTCAATGATCTTAGAGGATTTTTGACAAAAAATACTGAGACTTAATTATTTCTGTTAAACTTGTTTTAGTTTTTCACTTCTTTATAAGATTAAGATCTCTAAAGAATAGAAGTGAATGTTCTTGGTCAACATGCCCATTTTTGCTACCTAAATTTTTGCGAAATATTTGCAAAGAAAAAATATGCAAATTCTTTCTATGCAAAAGTATTAAGGGTTCCCATAACCCATTCTCTGAGAAGTTATAGATGCTTCACTCTGTCATCACCCAATCAATGCTTATTCTTTTCAATTGTGTATCTTTATGTACTCTAACATTGCAACTAGAGTTTCCTATTGCAGAAATACCAAATATTCCAGTGTACAAGTAATGGTCTCTCTTTGTTGCCTGGTTTAAAGAAACAATTTAATTTTAAATATTTATGAAAATGCTGTACAAAAGCATCCAACTTACATGTTCTCAGTTATCCCCTTGGGGATATCCACTGAGTATTAAACAAGCTTTAAAAAACTAATCATAGAATAATGTAATTTTAAGAATACCCATCTTCTTCTGAAGGTGAAGGAGTTCTTCAGATTAAACATGTTTGTATATTCTTACTCTGTACTTTTTTCTTTTTATGCACATACAAATCATTGATGCATAAGCATCTGAGAGACCACTCACTCTTACTTTCAGGTTTATGTTGAACAAATGTCAGTGGGTGACAACCTAAGTTTTACTGGTGCCATAATCTAATTGAGCAGTACTGTAAATTGCTGAAATTCCAATAGCCTTTGTGGTGGGCACTTTATCATTCTGACACATTTTCCTCCAACACATGGGGACCAGTAGTGGTATGTCCAAACCTATTTTTCACTGTAAGCCACTAAACTACTGACCAGTAAAAACCTGACCCAAACATTTAATATCCAATAAGAATTAATGAACCAGGTGAGTCATACATTTACTACATGGCTTGTTGGGACAGCCATTTTAGCAGTTGCAGAGTTCACATAAAACCATCCAAACAGCAATTTTTTCCCAATGAAAATTTTTAGGTGAGACTTTTTCACAGGGAAAGCTGTAGTGATATGTGCATGTTAATATATCTACAGGTATATATTCTGCTCAAAAGGGGCATCTACTGAAACTCTGGAATTAGTATGGCTCTGAAAATGTCTTTTTGACGAAGTCATGAGATATGTTAGGAGAAATGAAGTAATCTATGTTTAATATAAGAATTCCTGTGTAATTGTTAGGGATTATGGCTATTGGCCAGATAAACAAGGAAATTTCAACCTGACTGTAGCTACTTAATATTTTATTTAGTCTAGCTACTTGTATTTAGTGTAGCTACTTAGTATTGTATTTAATGCAATTCAGTAAGGCCATTGTCTTATTTAAAATAACAAGAGACCAGTTTAGTGAGCTATATTGGCATGGTGCATGGAATATTTCTCTAGATGTCTAACTGTAGTGATTGGGAAAACATAGCTATTATAATATTGTAGAAATAATCTGTCAATAAAATTGAACTTCAGCATGTGAAATGTGTACATCACGTAATCATTGTGTACATAAACTTGCAAATGAGCAAGTGCAAATAAAACAGTTGAAATACCAACAAAAACACTCATGTAAAGACTAGTGATTAAAACTCCACTTACCTGCAGCCTAACATTAGTTAATGATTACTCAGTTCCATTCTACTTATGCACCTAAAGTACTCTATAAAAGACTACTGAAGTACATCCATATTGTGCATCTAAGGTACTTAAAATAAATTAGAAATAACTTAATGAAGTTTTAGAATTAGCTAAGATTTAAGAATTCAAAGAATTCAAATTTCAATCTTTTCCCTTTTCTCAGTACCCAGAAGTGTAACATTGTTAGTTCTACATATTTTTAAAACTGGATATATTATACATTAGCAAGCAGTATGATGCAACAGCTTCTTTTATTCTCAGGTGAGAAGGGTACTTTGGTGCATGAACTGCAGAATGGTTTTGCAGAAGCAAGATAATTGACAATCAAGCTATCATGATCACGGCTTGTCCCTGTGATGGCTCTAAGCTGCTGCAGAAACAGAATGTTACATTGTCATAAAACTTTCACTTGACCACATTTATGTGTCTACATCAAAATGAAGCTGTGAAAGCACCAGAGAAAACATCAGATTTGTAGGGAATCATCTTAATGGTTCATTATAAATTATTTGTTTAACATCTTCTATGAAACTGCTTTAATACCCTTGAAATTTTTTTTTGCAAAGAGAAGATAGCTTCAGCATATATGAGCTTACAGAATGGAAAATTTCTACATTAAACCAATTTAAAAAAAAAGGTGTAAATATATTAGTGGATTTGGATCTCTCAAACCTACAGGACAATCTACAATGTGATTAAAACCTTAATTAATGAGCTCATTAAGAAGCATAATAAACAAACTTGGCAAGCAAGGGCTCAATCCTCTTTTCTGCCAGACCAGCCTGTCACATTAATTCCCTTATTATCCATTTAAGGCATAAGATTTCATTATTTATAACCTGTAAGTTAATATCATGCACCTATGAACAAAAGAGATTTTTTTTTGTTAGCTGATGCTGAGGGTCCTCCTTCTTCTTCCTCCATCCCATTGTGAGTTTCCCCTGTATCTCATTTGGAAGCAGGAAAGGCACAGTGATCCATCCATCTGCCATTAGATCTACTTCTAAAGTTTTTTTGGGTAAACCAGTTTTACACCCTGCAGCTTGAAGGTTTGATCTAGACCATTTCCATACCTTAGTGAAGTCTGAGGAAACGGGGAAGATAAAAACCAAAGAATGATAGTGGCTGCAGGAGGCATCAATTTGCATGTGACCATGAATGCATAACAGCCCTTCAGCTTCTCCTGGCCACCTTCCCTACCTACCTGGTGCTCTTGATTTGACCCAGTGCTGCAGCTTCCAGCATCCATCAGGCCTTTGCATGAGCTGGGTTAACCAAAATCGAAGCAGCAGTTAAGTGAACAGTCAGCTTGGTGCAATAAAATACTCAAAGAAATACTTTAATAGATGTAAAACTATTCTTTTAACCTTTTAACTATACATGAAATGCAATTCAAGGTGAAAAGGATATATGACATTAAGCAGCACAGATATCCATTCTCCTTACAGCTATCAGTAGGATATATGAATTTCCTTTCACAGTAGCCTGGTAGCAGTTAAGGACACCAAGTATTTTTATTCCATTATTCTGCATAATTCTCTTTCCATTTTGTAACAGTATTGAACTTATGACACTTCTATTAGAAATCAAAGATCACAGTAAACAACTTTGATACTGTCTTGCTGCATAATACAGCAGCCAGACATCTGTGATCTGAAAAACTAGCTTGGCATAAACCACATAGATTCTTTAAAATAGACCATACTATATTTTCACAATGTAAATAAATATGCCAGCCTTCAGGTACCTTGATAGCAGAAGAAATTATATTAGCTGGAGGCAATCTAAAGAAGAGCAAGGGAAAAAGATTATTGGATGGAAAAGTTGCTTTATGGAAAAAAGATTTAAATTTTTGTATACAATTCCTCTGACTCTTTCTTTCATCTAGATGATTTCACTAATCTAATTTGTAACATGTCATCTCAAACACCCGTATCAACACAACTGACAGGATAGTCAATTGCTTTGGGAGGAACAAGGGAAGCAGATAGGAAGCAGAGAGACTGTAAGACTCTTAAAGTAGTTTGCAATATAGAATTTTACCTATGGTACAAGTCAATCAAATTTATCTCATGAATCACAGAATCACAGAATTGCTAGGGATGGAAGGGACCTCTGGAGATCACGTAGTCCAACCCTGCTGCCAAGGCAGGTTCACCTAGAGCCAAGTTACACAGGAGCTTGTCCAGGTGAGTTTTTAACATCTAGCAGCATATATTTAATAAAAAAAATAATTTTGAAGGTCCCATTTAAGTGATTCTAAAGCAATTTTTCGAAAAGCCTGAGTCCTACCAAGGCTCCACATAGCCCTGAAGCAGAATGTGGAAGATAAGCTCATTGAGAACACTTATCTGCCAATGAGTGGATCACAGTTGGGTTCTGGTCTAAGAGAACTGATCTTGCAGTAGGAGCCAACAAATAGCTGAAGCCTTAGAGACAAGACTGTAGCTTGAGGAGACAACTGAATGCACAGAGGTGGGAAAAAACCATGATGTGGGACCTGGTCACAGACCCTTAGCTCAGATGGTAAAAGTACCCTGCAAGAAGATGTGGAGGAGTTTCAGTGGAGAGCAAGGTTTTCAGTAGTGCTGTGCTTAGCTAGGGTCATGGGTATTATGTCATAGTAGGTGGGAAAATGACAGAGGTTATAAAATAAGAGAGCCATCAACATGTTCATGTGCCCATCATTATAGGTGGAGGAAACATTTCTGCCTCTACTATTGCTAGTGTCATCAGTGGGGCTTAAATGAATTCAATTCATTCTCACATGGTATTCCTAGAGAGGAAGCCTACATTAAGGATGATAAAATTGCTCCAAATACTTGTCTTTTTTATACAACATGCTTCTTAGAAATTTAGTATCTTTCTATATAGTTTTATAGTTTAAAAACTAACTCTCAAAATGCATAATTCAATTCTCTGTTATGAATTGAGGCTGTTCTTTACTTTTACTTTATGATTACTGCTTTAATTTTTCTCTTCCCTTTCTGCAGCATATATCTGTATTTTCAGTGCTTCAGTGGTGAAAATTAAAATTCCAAAAGAAAGTTCTATTTTCTCTATTCTGAGGCCTGTTTCCAGAAGGATGTTAAGAATGCTGTTCTCATGGGAAAATACACTTTTATCATTGTGTAAGCAATGCCTTTGAAAATCCAGAGATTATTCTACAAGTTTTAACATATGCAGAAGTTACATATCATACTGCTCCAGACAGAAAAAAAGAATGTTGATGGTAGATTTTTTTAACTCTCAGTTCCCAAGGGGCTTTTAAAAATGTATCTGCCAAATCTTAAAAGATTTTGCTTTAGGAAATTAGAACAGCCCTGCATTTGATTTTAAATACCATTATTTCAAATAAGTCCCAAGAAAGGTAGGGCTGCAAAGAATGAACGGAGCGAAATCTTTTCTTTTTTCTTAGGAAAATATTACATTTGCAGTAAAATAATAAAAGCTAAAAAAAGTGCGAACCATATGAAATACATTTTATACTATGCCCCTGGGCTGTCACTCTCTTCCAAATTGCAGAGGACCAGGCAACAGAAAATCAAGGTTGCTGAGCTAGAGTATATATTCTGGCAAACATCTTTAGGAGAATTTGTGAAGGGGAACTTTGTTATAAGGAGAATAAAATTACACTTGTAGTACTTACAATTATTTGCTCCTTGAATAAGAATATAATTTATATATATATATATATCTCAAAAATATATATTTTTATATATCTTTATATATCTTTATATCTACATATCTCAAACAAGAAATAGAAACTGAGAATGAAATCAATAGCAAATTTTTGAGTGTGTTTTCTGATTCATTGTGGTAATCCAAAGGCTATACAATAGAATTATTCCAACTCATGAAAAAGAAATTTCTAATATTTTTCTTTACAGAATATTTCCAAATAACTGTCAGAAAAGTTCTTTTCTGCCCCTATGTAAGCATCTCCACAGTCACATATCATGGTGTCTTTTTTCTGTTTTCAGAAAAATTGATGAAAAATTAAATAATTGATTAATGGCATAAGTTAAATATAATTACAAGAAATAATTTTTAATTTTTAAAATTGTAGTTTGGTGACTTTTGCTCATTAATTACAACTCTGGAGGTTTGTTTCTCCAAACTACAAAACAACATTTATTTTCACTTTTCATACATGCCTTTTTAAATTTACACTCTATAGCAACTGCAACTGTGCATACGAACCTAGTTATTTTAAGTCAGGCAGCATTATGCTCCATTCTATCTGATATAACAAAACTGGGCACAATAAAATGTTCTTTAACACTTGAGCATGCTCAGTAAAGATGAAGTCTTAGGTGAATTTACTTGCTACAACCTACTAGGTTTCTATCAGGCATGTGTAAATGTACATCTTACTTTAAACATTTCCATCTTAGTGTTGTGTCTCCAGTTGTTAGAAAAATATAGGTTATAACCCTAACACTGAGGGTATGTGTTTTAATCAATTTCAAATTCCAGTTTTAACTATGGGGCTGCTACAGTGTTTTGTTTAAACCTTTTTAGCAATCACTTTTAATTTGAGATTGAAAAGAAAGAAAGGTTTTCATTAATTTATTTTCAGAAGTGGTTGGAGTATTCCTCTACGAAATTTAAAAAAAAAATCCCAAAAAACAATATTCAAGCAGTTTTATGAGAAAAAGCCTTGTAATGCAAACTGTGAGATGGCTGAATCCTTATTACCTAGCTCTGCTACTGATGACAGGTTAAATCTAATTTCTTATATTTACATGGAGAAAAATATTAATTTCACAGGGATTTATAGAAAATTATTCCATCAGTGTGAGAAAGTGACAGGGCTACAGGTTTGGCAGAAGTAGTATTGCACGCACAACAGAAGAGGTTCAAAAAGCCTTGAAGACTGACTACAAAAAACCACTAAACCTTAAAAAACCATCTTTCTAAGACAAATGCTGTTCTATGTTGCTATTTCACATAATTTTCTAGGTGAAAACCATCATATATTTTCAAGGAGAATTTTTGCTAATGATTGTTCTAATCCAGTCCCAGTGCATTTCCAGAGTAGGAACAAAAAGTTAGAAAGCTATATCCTCTATCCCCTCTGTAGTCCATGACTTCAGGAATCAGGATCTGCCAGATAGGCACTTAACCAATTACTGTCCCAGAAAGCCATGTTTACCTGATTCTTTTTATAAGCTAAGATAGTTTAGCTAGGCAATAATCCAACTTTCATGGTAGCATGAGACGAATTGAAGAATACAATGTCATTATGTCAATTAAGGATGTGCAATAGTGCTCTTCTGAGAGTGAAATGTGCAGAGCCATTGGGTTCCAGCAGTAAGCATGCACCCCAGAGCAATTGGTCCTTATGAATATGGATGACAGTTGTTAGAGAAAAAGAATCTATGTATGACTCTAGTCAAGGCTGGATTTTTTTAAAGATGCTATGGTTGAATGAGCAGGAAAATCAAAAGATTAAGAGGATGCAGTGCATCACCTGTTGCAGTTCCTCATCCCCAGAATCTTTTATTTATGTTTGCAAAGCTGCTACATATGCATCTTCAGAAGTACTTTTAATTATTCAGGGCCTAGACTTTCTTCAAACCAGTTTCTTAGGATCAGCTCCTAGACCATGACACCTGCAAATGTCAGAATTTTACAAATAGCTAGGTTTACTAAATGATTTTAACTCAAGATCAAAACTAATTGAAAATAACTTAATTATGCAAGTGCTAGGCACAGTTTGTATAAAGACTTTTTATATCCCTATTGCTTCTTTTTTTATCCTGCCTATATTGCCCTGCTATTTAACTTATGTGAGACATCAGGTTCACGCAATTTTTATATAGTACCATTTACAATAAGTACTAAAATACAAATTCGTTGTATGAATTTTTAACTTTAGCCCAATCTAATAATAATTATTCATGTTTAATGAACACTCCAAGGACCAAGATCTCTTTCCTACTTTCAAGAATTTCAACTTTCTGATTATCTGTATTTCATAATTCTCCAGCTGGTTGCCTGAATTGATGCTTGTTTCTCCTGAGAAAGGATTACTTCAAAAAGCAGTAGTCAGCTGGGAGAAATGGGGTGAATCTTGAAGTTTCTGGACTAACTCACAAACCTCTACATAAAATTTGTCATGAATACAGCCAAATGTTTTATTATTGCTAAAAGGGAGAAAAAAAAGATTGGTTTATTTATTTATTAGAATAACTAAAGGCAAATCCTCCAAAATCAAGAACCTCTGCCAGTTTCCATTCCAGGAAAGATATTTTGAGAAAGGGGACAAGAATGTTAATTTAAGCAACTGACATTCCCTGCATGACTTTTCCCTCAAGTTTGTGCTTGGAATTAAGGGACATATTGTGAAGGAAATTCTGTCTTAAACTTCCTACATAGGAAAAGCATGGCGGTTGGTTCAAAATTACTTTATTATCACAAATCAGCCAAGAAGATTGTTTCTTCAGAATACCCAACAACAGAACACCCCAGTATCATAATCAGCTCTTATAGTTTGATGTAGATGACACTGTGCTGCTTTCATAAAAACAAATTATTTATTTTGTTTTGGGGGAAGGCAGGAAGAGGTGAAGTAATCTTTTGCATTCTGTGTATGTAGAAACAATCCCCAAACAAAACAAACAAAAAGTCACCACCAACAACAAAAACAAACAAACCCAAAACAAAACAACAACCCCCCCCCAAAAACCAACCAAACAAAACAAAAAAAAAAGACCCCAAAAAACCAAAACCAAAACAAAAGCAAAATAAAACCAAAAAAACCAGCAACAATGAAACCCCCCCCAAAAAAAACAAACTCAAAAAAAACCCCACAAAACAGAAGTTCATATATTTGCATTGAATATCCATGATCAAGGTAAACTATATGGGTAGGCATCTTCTTTGACCAACTGCATTTGGCCAGGGCTCGTGACCATGGACCTATTGTGAAGTGATGGGGTGTGAATTCAACTAATTTTAGTTGTTCCGACTAATGTAAACCTGCCCCTTTTGAACTTGCTGGAAACACATATTGATGCAAGAGGTTAAGTCTTTATTGTACCACTTTGTTATTAATTTGAACTTATAATTTAAACACAGAAATCATATCCTCATAGTGTTAAAATGGTCATGCTAGGCATGGCAGCTAGCATCCAGTATTCAAATCATCTGTGAATTTTCAGTAAGAGAAGTTCATGCTCAGTCACTTTGTGGTTTGTGTTATGTCTCATGGTGTTTGACGCTGAAGATCCGCCTCTAGTGTCTGCCTACTTGGTTCTTCTTATTTAAAAAAAAGAGAAAAAAAAAAAAAAGGAGAAGGACTTTATAATAAGAGAGGGGAGAGTTAAATCTTTGACTTTCACTGAACACAAAACTGAAGTTGATAATTGCTGGTAACAATCCAGTCTGTTATTTGACCCAGTGCAGAGAAAGGACATCAGGGTGCATCTGGATAGGATCTGCTTCACATGCTGTGTCTCTTCTCTTTATTGCTGATTGTTCAGGCATGAAGAAAAAACACTTCCAAAGAGCACATTCACACACTGATGGAACATAAACTTTATCACACTGTTTAGCAGTATGAACATTCAGGATGCAAGTCAACCTCAGGGCACCTAGTCTTTACTGCTTCTTGTTTTAACTTTTCGCAAGAACATGTCCTGCTGCTGAACTTCACATAATATTAAAGGACAAGCCAGTAGCCATGCCTGTTATATTTTTTCATTCACATAAAATGAGAATTAGGCACGGTTTGTTTTGTTTTACACATGATCAGAAAATACAGTCTATAATTTAAAGAACTGAATTAACAATTTATTTCCTGTTGGTTAAGAATATCTGCCTTCTAGGAATCAAAAGCTCAAGTTCCTTTTTTCATCCTATTCACCAAAATCTTAAATGGCCAAACATAATGCAGTCAGTGGGAATGTAGGTTTGTCCAAAACATCTCCATTCTATTAATGAGCAAGGTGGTTGACACAAGGATTATGTCACTTTTTACACAGCTGTATCTGGATTTTTTCTTTGGGTCCGGGGGTAAAAAAAGACAAGGCCAATACACCACTCATGCCTCACTTAACACAAAAGCCAAGAGTACTTTGTAATATTGGAACCGCATGAACATCCCAGGGTCTTTGAAGACAGGGTCCCAAGTCCTTGTGGTAGAATATATTTCTACTATTGATCCTAGTGAATATGAAACATTTGACAAGAGATTTAACTAGGTTAACTATGAATAAGGCAACAGTCCATGAGAGCCCAAAATTAATTTTTAAATAAATTTATTAAGAACTTAACTAGATATTGTTTCCTTTAGCTTAGCATTATAAAGTGAATTCATAAATGACTTCACATAGGCTGTTGCCAGCTGAACAAGTAGTAAAATACATGTGTTCCTCACAGTTTTGGGACATGCTCCAAGCCTCATCACCGCTTCCCTTGGAGCTAAATTCTAGCACACAAAATATCTGATGAGAGTTGTCACTCTAATAAAGATACATTAGTTATAATGCAGATTACATCCAACAGAGAGAATTGCAAGTGGTATCGCACTGTCATTTTTCAGAGGAAAGCTGGAACAGATATGGGCAATATTTGAAAAACAAAACTCTTTAGATCCCCACTGGTAACATCAAAACATTTGTACAAATATAATCCTATAACCTTTTGAGCAGCCTCCAGAGGTTAGGTGACTGGAAACTATCCAGAAATTACTGGGTATTTTTAAGAACTACCAGTAGATCTGGTCCAAATTTGGTGTAGGAAGGTGAAGAAAGGAAGAGAGGTGAAGAAATAGTAGCAAAAACATATTTCTGGCTAAACTTTGTGTCACATCTTTGTGACAGAGATCAGTTTTTGTAAAAGATTTATTTGACTGTTATCATGAAGATTTTGATATGCACTTAAATGTCATTTACATGAACATCAAGATCTTTTCACATTAAGAGATGAGAAAGAAAGAGGAACAAAAATAGGTCAGATCTGAGTTATAAATTGGAAGCATGATGGTAGGAAAGCTTATAGAAATCTAAGCAATTTAAAAGAGTGCAAGCAGAATAAAGCACTTATCTCAAGGGAAATGTTCATGATCACAGCATAAAAACCAAGAAAAACATACATAGGGTTGCTCTCAAAGACAGTGCTGGTAAAAATTATAAATTAACTGCAGTAGAAGAATTTAATCCCTTCCAATACTTTAGTCATAAAATATCAAAGGTCACTGCCAGTTAAAGCAGTACCATACTGCTAATAACTGCCTAAGCAGAGAATAGCATAAGAGCCTTGATTTCCATTTTTCCTTTACTCTATTCACTGGAATATTACATTGCATTATGTGATTCTTCAAGAGCCTGATTTATCTTCTCAGAAATTAAAATCTCAGGCTGAAGCAGAAATTAGTATTTTGTTGACTAATTAATTAAAGATGAACTTCAGAAATGTACTTGTCTTGATTGAGGAAGTTCCTCAATTTCCTTACTTTTTTGGAAACTGTTTATATTGGGGTTATGCTATAAGGTTTTGATAGCAGGGAGGGCTGCAGAAGTGACCTCTGTGAGAAGACAGCCTGTCTTGGACAAAGTGAATTCCACCCAGCTCCAAATTGTACCCACTGCTGGCTAAAGCTGAGTCTATCAATAAATTTAGTGGTACCTCTGTGAAAACAGATCTGAGAAAGGGTAAAAACCACACTGTAGTATCTGTAAAAGAGAAAAATGAGAAAAAAATGAAACAACCCCATAGATACCAAGTCAGGGAGGCTGGAGGAGAAGGACTTGCTTCAAGCACTGGAGCAGAGATTCCTCTGTAGCCTGTGGAGGTGATCATGGGGAGGTTGTCTGCCTGCAGCCCCTGGAGGGCCATGTCAGAGAAGATATCTACACTTCAGCTCAGGGAGGAGTCCATGCTGCAGCACATGGATGTGGCCTGAAGGAAGCTGCACATCCTGGTGAGCCCACTCTGCATGGGGCTCCTGGAAGAAACTACAGACTGTGGAGAGAAGCCCACACAGAATTGTCTTTTTTTTTACTGGAATTATGGTCCATGAGGGACCCACTCTGGAACAATCTGTTCCTAAAAGATTGTCCATGAAATGGACCCATGGTAGAGCCACTTTTGGAGAGCTGCAGTGCATGGGAAGGACAAGTTGTTGCAGTTCATAAAGGACTGTACGCTGTTGGAGGGGGCCCCATGCTAGAGCAGGGGAGAAGTGTGAAGAGGAAGGAGCAGCAGAGATGCAGAGTTATGAACTAACTGCAGCCACTATTCTTCATCTGCCTGCACCACTGAAGGTGGGAATGAGGGAATGAAGTTGAGATTGGGAAGAAGTGGGTAGTAGGAAGGTGTCTTTAGTTTTTTCTTCTTTTTAACCATTCTACTGTATTGATAATTATTAATTTAAAAAAATAACATTCTGCAAATCAAGGCCATTTTTCTTGTGACCATAACTGGAGAATGATCTCCCCATCTTTAGCTCAATGGATGAGGCTTTCTGTTTTGTTTTCTCTCTGAGAGGGAGAGAGAGCTGCTGGGTGGTGATCTAGCATCCAGCCTGGGTTAAGTCACCAGACTGGTTGTTTTCAGTATTTTAGGAGAAAAAATAGCAAAAGTTGAAGACTTGCTCAACTGATATAATATGAACATGAGAACAAATGATTGTGTACAGTGTTAATAAATGGATTAACAAATGTATTTAATGTCATCATACTGTATATTTATTTTATATATTTTATGTATTATTTATTTATACATGTATCTATTCTCCTTTGTGATGATATGTGAGATGCTCATAATACATGTACTGAAAACTAAAGCAGGAAACAGAAGCACAGAATGATTTAGGTTGGAAAAGACCATAAAGGTCACCAAGTACAACCATAAACCTAACATTTTCAAGCCCCATAAAACCATGTCCCTGAGAGCCACATCCACATATATTTTAAACACCTCCAGTGATTGTGACTCCACCGCCTCCCTGGGAAGTCTGTTCCTGTGCTTGAAAATCTTCTCAGTGAAGAAGATTCCTAAGATTCAATCTACACTTCCCTGGTACAGCTTGAAGGTGCTTCCTCTTGTCCTATCCCTCATGACATGGGAGAAGAGGCCCCATGTGGCTACAGCCTCTTTTCAGGCAATTGTAAAGACCCATAAGGTCTCCTCTGAGCCTCCTTTTCTCCAGGCTAAACACCCCCAGCTCCCTCAGCTGCTCCTTATCTTACTTGTGCTCCAGACCCTTCCCCAGCTCTGTGCCTTTCTCTGGACATGCTCCAGCTCTTCAGTGTCTTTCTTGTATTGGGGGGCCCAGAACTGGACAGGATTTGAGGTGCAACATCACCAGTGCCAAGTGCAGAGGGACAATCACTGCCCTGCTCCTGCTGGCCACACAATTGCTGATACAGGCCCGGATGCCATTGGCCTTCTTTGCCACCTGGGCAAACTCCTAGGTTTTGTTCAGCTGCTGTTGACCAGCACCCCCAGGTCCTTTTCCACTGGCCATCTTTCCAGCCACTCTGTCCCAGCTGGTGGAGCTGCCTGGGGTTGTTGTGACCAGGGGCAGGACCCAGCACTGGGCCTTGTTGAAACTCACACCATTGGCCTCAGCCCATCTGTCCAGCCTGTCCAGGTCCCTCTGCAGAGCCTTCTTACCCTCCAGCAGATCAACACTCCCACCCAACATGGTGTCATCTGCAAACTGACTGGGTGCACTGGATCCCCTCATCCAGATTATTGATAAAAATATTACCACATCATTGATAAGAATATTAATCGGGTCTGGCCCCAGTGTTGAGTCCTCGTGAGCTGCGCAGTCCCGGGACTGGCTGCTGGACGGATGTAACTCCATACACCAACACTCTCTGGGCCTCGCCATCCAAACAGTTTTTTTGCCTGCTTAGTGTACACCCACTCACACTATGAGAAAACCGTTTCTCCAGAATTAGTAGCCTGATATTCTGTAATGATGACATGAAAGGCCATGTTCTTAAATTATATTCAGTTTTCTACTGTATAGCATGAATTTTAATCAAGCTAGCTCAAAAAGAGTTGTAACACAAATGTATTTTTAATGTGAGGATCTGTTCAGTCTGACAAAGCACTGAACAAAGACAACTTGGCACAAGAAAACAACCAGATTCTGGAGTTTATCTCAAGTAAAACAGACATACTAAGTGATATTATAGGTGTATAGGTATTTATAGCTCTTGAGGGATGATTTATAGACCAGATTTCAGTCACAAGACAACAATCTGGTTTAGCTAAATAAAATACTTTTCATAATAAAAGATAGAACTCTGTCAGGAATGCATTAAAAGAAATGTCTATTGTCAATGCCCAGTAAAATTCTTCATGGAAGAATACAAGCCGGGAATGTGTAAATGCCCAATTATCAACAGCGGGGGATTTTATGGACACCAGGAACCCCAACCAGAAAAAAAAGTGTTGCAAACAAAATTCCCCTTTTTAATGATTTCTTGGAGTTCAAATTTCAAGAGGACATGCAGGCAAGAATTTTACAGGCTGAAGCAATGTTAAAATGTTGCCATAGACAATGAACAGTTTTTCAGCTTTATTCTGCATACTGTTGAGCAATTCAAGAAGACAAAGACATGACTGAAATCTGAATCTGAATATTAGAACATCCCCTGCCTCCTCAGAGAGACATAGAAATAGCATTTGATTGCATCAAGTGCTGAAACAGTGATAACAACGGCAACATAGACAAGAGACCATTTCTCTGTCAATGTTTCACCATAACTAATGGGATGAAATAGAAGCAGGTGAAACACTGAGGACAGCACAAGCAGAGAGAGGGAAGCCTGTCCTCACGACATCCTGCTGTGTGGTGGGAAGGGAGTTGACAGTGTGGTAACTCACATACCTGCATTTCAGGAGTGGGGATAAGGGCAACCAAACACTACTTGATGTCCCTGTACTTGACATCTAAACATCCTTCTGTTAATATGCAAGTTGAATTTAAATTTCTAAGTTACAGTTAAGGGAAAATGAAGTTTTCTTATCCTGCTCAGTAAATCTGTATGTACTGACATACAAGTTCCACATGAGATATTACCTTCTGCTGCCTGGAAAAAGAGAAAGTGAATGGAAATGCTTAGACAGGTGACTGGAACAGAAGAGAGGATTGCAGCTCACTAGGAATAGGTGAGCAGGCCTAAGTTCAATGTCAAATTGGCACAAAAAGCAATGAAGAAAGATGACCAACAAAGGTGGGTTGAAGCACAAGTCAGATGAGAACAGACACAGGCAGGTGAAATTAAAACCAGTCATCAAATAGTAACCTTAGATTGGCATACTAAAACATATTGAGCATGGACCAGAATAAGCATGCCATGAAACCCTTAACTATTATTGATTTTGTAGAAGAAATATCCAAAGAAACAATCAGGATAAATTAAAAGTGAGACCAAAGTTATATTAGAATACTTGAAAAGACTTGGGACTCACTAAGACACATTCAGTTGTTAAATAGCTGTAGCAGGAGCCAAAGATAACCTTTGTCTGTAGCAACTCAGCAATGTTGCACAGAAGTTACAGCCCTAGTTATTGTTGCAGTACATTTAGCAAGCACGCAACCTGAAAAAGAAAGAAGCCCACAGAAAAGAAGAATTTACAGAAGTTTCCAGGAAATTAATCTCTTTACTTTTCTGGAAGATTAAGTTTTGTTTTAGAACTTTGTGTTTGTTTTGCATTGGTTTTCCCCACACAGTACACAAAACACTCTAGGAGGTAAAATATTGAACATACTGTTCAAAAGAGATGATGAAAAAATAAGGATTAATGGAAAATGGGATTATTTCATCTGAACTGTAAGAAGCACTGCTGTGTACTTCTGAAGTGTCCTAGGTGTTTAGTATTTAATTAGTTGTCATATTGTAGGAGTTGTGATGGCATAAGGACTTTGATAAGTTTTTTATTAATTCCATCAGTCTTTTTTTTTGGTGGTGAAAGAATATTTAAACACAGTTTAGAAGTAATTATTAAGATAGCTAGAGGCAATTATTAAGACAGCTATAATTTAGACTTTGTTATTGATTGTGTCCGTGGATTTTTAGATTAATGTATTTATTATTTATCTTCCTAGCATATATTACAAAAAGAGATCTGCATGATTTATTTCATGTCAGGAAGGTAACAGAACCACACAGAGCAAAAGGGAGGTTAAAAAAAGGAATGGAAGAAAAGAAGGCCATAGCTGTTGCAGAAAGAACACAGGAAGATAATATATGTTCATATAGGTTGTTATTTTGCCCAAATATTAGGGTATCTTGTAACTGTTTACAAAGAGTGACAGAAGAAACTTAGATTGTACGGCTATCCACATTTCACAGGCTGAGAAAAGGGAAGGGATGGTAACATGCTAAATTTCAAGAGTTTTCCCTTCTTGGAGAATTGTGACTTGATCTAGCTGTCCTGTCTCTCCATTGTACATGAGCTAACATAGCCATCACTTAGAGTCAAGATCACAAGGTTTTTCAATGGTCAGTTTCCTCAGTACAGAATAGAAATTCTTAGCTTCTATTTTGCACAAACCTTATTTTCTCTTCTTGATTAGAGGATATACAAACCACTGTGAATATGATTACATATGAATGACTGATACATATGAATGACTGATTACATTATATCAGTATCAGACATTAATACAGCACACATGAACATTTAATTTGGATGACTGAGGCTGTAATAGACATATGCTTAGATAGGATAATAACACTTCCTGAAATGCTTATTCTTGTCTTCCAAGGCATGTCAGTCAGTCTTTGATCAGCTCTATAAGAAATACATTGGCCTAGAAAGCACACAAGCATAGAGCATGCAGCAATCTTTCTAGTAAAGCAAAGACATGCTGTGATCTCATAAAAACATGCCAGAACCATTTAATTCATGTGACAAATCCAACTACTTATTTATGGCAGATGTGCCAGTGCCTGATATATAGCAAGAATTCATGTGAGTTCACAATTAAGAAACATTTTGTCATATTTTTTCCTTTCTTTTTTTTTTTTTAATATTAAAGGAAGAGCACAAATCACTGTACCAGAGCTGTTTTGATTCACAGATCTCTTACTAGTAAGGTTTTATGTCAGTTATTATTTAGTCAATCTATCAGTTAGTACTGATATTATCATTTGATCTGTTCTATTCAATACCCAATACTTGGGTATTTGTTCCATGTTATTCAAAGATCCTTGTTTCTATCAGCTTTTACATATATATGTGTGTGTGTGTGTGTGTGTGTGTGTGTGTGTGTATATTTGTTTTATTAAAAAGGTATCAAATTTAAAAAAAATAAAGCTGATTTCACATTTCTGAATGTGAACTGTATCACTGTACACAATGCAGCTATTTCAAAGATGGAATGCAATTGCTGAATAAGACCAAATGGTAATTGCATTACAGGTAATTGGGAATCAGGAGTATACTTTACCTGAAAATATTAATACCCAGTTATTTACATGCAGCCTAACATAAAGAACTGGGAATTTATTTGTTCAGTCTCATTATGATGTTTTTTTATTGTGTATGTGATGGAAAATTTAGCAATTTTTCATGAGTTCATAACAGTGACCACAATTTCTTATTAAATGAGATTGAATTGCAGCTGCAATCTGCAGACATTGCTTGAATATGGTGACAACATATAAGCTCAGGATACTAGAAAAGACAATTGCTCTCCATGTAAGTTGTCACCTACCCTTTATGGTTTTCAGCTACATTGCTCACAAAAACAATTTGTGGGTTTCCTTTAAAAAATTATTTACTGTACTCTACAGAAATACTGCTGTGCCTTTCTATTGCAAGTTCTTGGATCAAGAACACATACTGTCTGTTATAAACATTTTATATACTGTGGTATGTTTTAGCAATGGAAGCAAACATGTCTTCAAGTTTCAACTTTTACCACTATGTCACTCAAAAAATAATAATAAAAAAACCAGTGTCTGATCTGAAATATACTGACATCCTCTTCATAATATTTGAGATAATGACAAAAATTGCTAAGTATTACCTTTCTTAGTCTAGCTCATCCTTGGAAATTTCCACCATTATTACTATCCAGGCTTAACCTTAGTTTGTCAGGTCTAATAGAATCAGAGCACAAATGGCTGTTTCTGCCTTTTAAGGCACTCTGCAACACATTTCTGTACTACTTAACCAGTCTGGTTTTGAACTACTGACAGATTAGACGCTGTTAAAATGAGATAAATGGTCAGAGATCAAGGATAGATTAAACTCAATACAGACTAGATCTGATGCTTGGTATTTAAAATCAACACAGTAAAATCCAGCTGTGAGGAAAATGAAAATGAAGCCTTAATTTGAACTGCAACATAAGAAAAAATGCAATCCATATATTGTTAATACCTGCATAGAATACCTGCTATCAAAAAATAAAAAGGATTCATATTATTTTTTTGAGCCAGAACAAATGAATAATGTAGTTATTGTTGCAATTGTATGGCAATAACAAAAAAAAAGTCCTTTTGCTAAGGTGACACATGATGATGTCTTTCCAATAGACACACAGAACATGAGGAAAGAGAATGTAGTAGCTGAAATATTTCTAAACTTTTGGAAGAACTTTTTTATTGAAACTGAACAATTTTACATGATTTTTGCTCCTATCAAACCAGCATAAAACCACATTAACAAAAACAAGGCATTAATTATAAAATTTCTATCATTATGACTTGATTAGCTTTAGCATCTCCTGTGTATTTAAATGCACAGTTCAGAGGCAGTATTGCTGTAGCTAAATTGATTCCCTCAGAGTAGTACATGATGTGGTATTTGATGCCCTTCAAAGGACACTATTAGCCAAGCTATAAAGTGCCTGATTTTATTAGCTTTGCTGGATTTTATCAGTTTGTAAATGTGTTATTTTCCCCATTTATTGTGCCTATGGGATCTAGAGATAGAGTGAGCTTCAGCTTAATATGTTGTTGGAAGGTAGCAGTGGTCTTACTTTAGCACTCTGCACTGTGATCCAATGACATTGAAGGCAGAGTCATGAAAACACTAATGTCAGGGCCATTTATCAAGGCAATTCCTCACTGCTATAAAACTCTACCGTGATATTGAATTCAACAGTAGGTTTTGGTCTTAAACAGAGTGTTCCTGTGATGTTTAACTACCAAACCCTAATAACAGAATATGATGTAGTTAATAATAAGAAAGTAAGTCACAGATGTTTGACAAATGAGAGAAGGTAGTTAGCATGGAATTTGAGGATGCAGGAGGTCCAGGAAAGGTTTAGTTATCATCACCTTTATTTAAGATTTGGGGGGTAATATACTGCAGCAGAATCCAATTTTTCTTATAACCCTTATAAATAGCACAAGTATTTGGTGTAGTGATCAGCAGAAATCATCTTTTTTGCAATATGCCAGTATGAAGGGCCCACCTAGTATAATTTAAAGTCATGCCTAGTGTTTTTCAAAGCCCTCTTAAAGTAATTGCCAAATGAAAATATAGGTAGGTACCACGTCTTTCATGCAGTCCTATTCTCACATCAGTCTGTCTTCACACTCTATTCTGATTGCTAGATAAATCATATTTACAACAATATATATTTTGGAAGATTTTCTTACCTGTCCAAGATTTTATCTGAAAACCAAGGCAGATACCACTTGAACAACATCTCCACAAAAATGGAAAGTCCAAAACTCTGAACTATATCCACAAATTTTGATTAGAAATTTTCTTCATAACAATAAAAAAAGAAATATATAGGAAATTAGAACAAATATATGAGGAAAAAGATGCTTATAAGCTATTACATGAAGTGTAAACTGTAGACTTTCAAAGGGTCTTTTAATGTACTTGCGTATATATAAAAAAATTTATATTTTAATACTCTGTTGAGCTCAGTAATTGTAGCTCTTAATTACAGTAATTACTTTCATTTAAATAAATATTTCCTGTTGGTTTAGATACTTGCATTTCCTCCTGTGTTTAACTATAGACATTACATTCAGAAACAGGACTATCTGTGCAATAGTAAGACACATTCAAAAGATGAACTACGAAAGTGAATAATTTACTATTTTGGAGATAAAAGCCTTAGAATGGACATTTTAAACAGTAATATCGCCACAACAAAAATGTTGCATAACACATGAATGGATTTAGAAAAATTGCTAGAACAAGACAGAAACCATGAATACAAAAATTATTTAAGGTCATGAAGATGATTCAATATATAGAGCTTTTATTACATTCATCAGTGTACAATGCAAAACATGTAGATTCATGGCTACAGATAGGAATCATTAATACTTCTGGTTTCTCATCCTAAAACCATAATTTCTTTTTTAAAGTAATATCAAATTTGTAGAAACAACAGAATATCTATTTACTATCCTTAAAAAAAAGGTTTTTTAATCTTGTTGCTATACTAGCATCATCTTGGCATTTGTAAGGCTCTCTCAGCAACACAAAGGAGATGGATAGTATTAAGTGTATTAAGTGGCAAAACCACTCGCTGTCACAAAACAAGGGATGAGGTATACTCTTAGATTCTCTAGTCATTCTCAGGTCTTTATGTTCAGAGGTGAATATACTTAGGAGCTTTACTGGATCATTTTTTAAATGACAGACATAACTGGGAGGCATTCTCTGTTTTACCCGTTTTTATACCAAATAAAACCCCCAAAACCACTACCTTCAATTCTTAAAGTTTGATATACTTTTCCAGATTTTGCATCTGCTCTGAAATCTGTTTTGGATCTGTGACCAAGTCAAAAAATGAAAAGGGCAAAAAATATTCTTGAAAATACTTTTTCATTTAATTAGTTATAGCATTACTATAAACTGACTCCATTAGGTTAAAGATGACAAGGATGTGTCTAATACTGTCGTGTTCAGGCAGCCCTGAAGTACAAGGGGCCCAACAACACAGGCTACATCTTGTATGTGTAATATTCAGATATCTAACTTTTCCAGTGAGGCCACTCAGCTTGGGCTCATCAACAAGATGACTTATTACTAAATTCCTTTGCTTAAAAGATTCAGCTTGGTCTTTTGCACTCTGCTTTTTGTGTAGCTTGCAAAGGGGTAGCATGTGTAATGTATGAAAAAATGAGGTTAAATTTTAATTGCTTTTTAATTTTCTAATGGAGTATCACAGGAACTCAGCAAGAAGGGATAAAGATACGGAGGGAAAAAGAGTCTCAGAGACCACTGAACTACTAGAAATGCTGAAAAACAGACTTTGTGGTAGAATTCTGGAAAGACAGACTGATTGCTAAGAGTGGAAGAGGATCTTTTCCTGAGACGGCCTATTTCAGCAGCAGCACTTACAATTTCCATGACTTCCCTTGTTTCTCTCCTTTGTTTCTCCATCCAGTGGGAGTAGGACTGATGCTCCAGGTGCAGCCTCACCAATGCAGGAGAGGTGCAATCATCTCTGACCTGCTGTGAGCTCAGGTAAACACATGCATGCTTTTTTATGTATGGCACTGAAACATGACAAAAGACAGTGCAGTGCAACTTCTTGTTCCACAGGCAGCAGCCTGTAACAATGTCTCTGTTCTAGATCTCATTCCACTTTGAGGAAGGAGAGTAAATATTCATTGGTTATACAGTTTCTGTATAATTGAACTCCATAGGAGAAATTTAGAGTTCTGAATAAGCTGGTATTACTCTCAGGAAAAATGTCATACTTCAAATCTGATTTGTTTTGTTTTGCTGATTTTTTCCCCCCAAATAAGAACAAGTGACTAGATTTTTTTTTCATACACAGATTTTTTAAATGTTTGGGGAAAATAATGATCAAGCAACCAATTCAGTCAGCAGAATATAATGATCAGCCAACCAATTCAGTCAGCAGAATATATTCTGGAATTATAAAATATTAATAAAATTTAGAATTCATAACTGCACATGATAGTGTGTTACTCAAGAACCTAAATTTGTAGATGTATCATGAAAATAACTTGTAACTAGATATATCAGAAATCAGTTATGTTAAATACATATAAAATTAATATTTTCTTGGTAGTTGAAGAAGGCTGTTTTTTCTTGCAGCACTTTTCATTTTTTTAAGCAGATTACCATAGTTGCTTGAGAGTACCCTAGGATTTGCAACCTCTAGCAAAATACAAGTTAAACAATTACCTATGAGCAGTTACTCTGAAGAAATTACTGTCTTTCGAAAATCCTGGTCCTAAAAATTTCTAAATGTCAATACATGTTATATAAGTTTTTTATATAATTTATGAGATCAAAATGTAATAAAGGAACTTTATTTTGTAATTCTTTTGGATGTAATTTTTTTCTCATATAAATGTATGTTAATTTAAATAAGTTTACAAAAACAGAATGCTTCATTTTGTTTAAATAAAATGACATCTTTTCCCACACACAAATGGTATTTCATTTGAAATGGAAAGCAATGTCATTTTGATAGAAAATCCAGTAAGCATCTGAAGTAGTCAAAAAAACCCTAAAGATAATATTTTATATTTTTCATTAATTGTTTGTGTCTTAAATATAGCTCCCACCTCTATTTTCACATAACTAAATATCAGAAGAATCAATGTAACTGATGAATTGAAATACCTTATTAGAGAGGCAATGTAAAGTAATAGCAGAATGTATAAAAAAATAAAAACTTTGAGGGAGAAATAAAATGTCCACAAGAATTCCTTTGTAGAAACCTGCTGCCTGTTAATTCTTTTTTTCTATAGAGGGTCTGTCTTGGATTTGAACAAGAGGGAAGGGAAGGGAAGGGAAGGGAAGGGAAGGGAAGAGAAGAGAAGAGAAGAGAAGAGAAGAGAAGAGAAGAGAAGAGAAGAGAAGAGAAGAGAAGAGAAGAGAAGAGAAGAGAAGAGAAGAGAAGACACAGAGCAGCCTTCTAGTGCATAAAGGTGCATAAAGGAGGGCAGGAGAGGGACTTTTCAGCAAGGGTAAGCAGTGATAGAAAAAGGGGAAATGACTTTAAGCTGAAGGAGGGTAAATTGACATTAGATATTAGGAGGAAAAAAATTCTTTACTAGGACACTGGGGAGATACTGGAACAGGTTTCCCAGAGAAGTGGATGGCCTTTCTAACAGCTTTATGATCGTAAGACTGTTGCAAATGAAATAAGCTGCTTCTTTGTAAAGAAGTAAACAATATATTTTATTGCCTCAGCAGTTAAAATTTAAGATATACTTAAGATACAGAGTGTTATACTTTGAGGATAGTAGGAAACCAACATTATTGATATCTTATGCAGGAGGTGATTGTGAAATATCCATCAATGCACTAAATGCAATTAATAGTGTGGAATATCAGGAGCTTCAGTCGTATTTCTGTATAGGATTGGTCTTCCAATTTTTACACTGTAAAGATTACTGTTTCTACATCATTCCAACCCTGCAAGCTGCTTTTACAGAATCTACAAGTTACCAAGTGTTGATATTAAATGTTAATGTGTGCTGATAATATTTTTTGTCTCAGTCAGTAAATCATGCAGGTGCACTGCCAAGGGTCAGATGCCTAAACAACTCAAGGATTATGGCACTCCCAGATAAACATTTATCTGTGGTAGTTTGCAATTGTAATTTGGCATTGTACTTGGTTAATATATGATTGTAGATTTGTATACCTGATTGTGGGCAAAAATATTGAAAAATAGTTAGGAAATCTAATTTAATTTCACCTTAGTGTCTGGGGTTTTTTGGTTTTGGATGCCTGAGTCAAGGTACTGTGGCTGTATTTTATATGCTATGTTTTGGTCCTTGTTATTTTTAACAAAAATCAAAATTCAAGCAATTGCTTGTTGATATTTCTCTTACCAAAGTCTGTGGTGCTCTAGCCTTCAGCATGTAAATGTAAATGTGAACGTGTTTAAGGATATTGAAGGGCTAAGCAATACAAGCTACCATACTAAAGTAAAAATGCGATTTGTGGTGACAAAATTATGGCTTAATTAAGACAGTAATATTTGTTTACCAAGCTATTAATTTTGAAAAGCCCTTCTATTATTTGTAATTCTGAAGATAAAAGTTGCTTGCTGGTAGATGTGATAAACCTACAGCAGAAGCATAGTCTAATTAAATTTATTTTTATTAAGAAAAATTAGTTTTCTTATTAAGTTTTAATATTTTTCCTTTTGCTATACCTGTAGTTAAATCCTTTTCCTGGAGGTTATATTAGAGAGGATAATCCAGCAGACACACTACCAGTGTACATGATTAAAGTTCCATGAAACTGAAATTGCCTTACACTGTCCTTGACCAAAAAAAAAAAGATGTGAAAGTTACTTATTTTTATTACCATATTCTTTATACAGCCATATTTATATTTTCCCAAGATATGTCTGCCTTTATGTGCTTCTATCAAACATGGTTCTTCTGCATTGCTTTTTAAAATCAATGTAAGAAAATCCATTTTAGAAGAGGAATGATGGTTCAAGCTGTCAAATTTCGAAATAAATTTTGTTGGTGGTTCTCAGTAACTGTTTGGAAGTTAATCATAAAAGCGGTCAGCTTGAGGTAGTTATTGCTCGAGATAAATAATGCTTGGCAGGTTTATTTTAGTTTTCTGCCTCCAGGCCTACCATTCTGCCACTGGCCGTTTGCCTTGATGTCTGTCATCTGGTTTTGATCTCTTCCCCATTAGTGTACAAAGTAGATCAAAACTAGGCAATAAGCCATTTGGACTCTGTAAGGTCAAACGTTTTTGCTGCAAAGGATATGAAGGCAAATGCTTGCCAATAATTTTAACAAAATGTGAGAGAATTCAGAGCAAGTACATCTTCAACTGGATTTTAGCCATGAAAGCACATAAACTCCACTATAGTGTTGTAAAATTTGGAAACAGATACCTAACAGAAGGCTATCTTGAGATTATGAAGAGACAACTGTTTGGCTCATTATAAAGTCAGATGTATTCTATGGCATTTGAGTGGACAGCAGAGACACTGACATTATGCATGGTCCATTAGAAGTGAATTTGAGTTTGGCGATTACAGTTGCATAAACAAGATAGTTAATATATACACGAATCATCTTGAAAATACCGTGCCACCTCTTTCATACATAAAGTTTTAATTTAAAATTAAAGTGCTATCCATTTCACTTTGCAATTAGAAAAATGGTACTAGCTAAAAAAAAGCAGGAATAGGAATGGTGTGACATGAGGGAAAATCAGATGCCTGTTCAAGTCTCTTATGTCTGATGATACCTGCACTGTTTAGCCCTTTCCCTGTCTTGCCATAATTACAATGAGAAACTGATAGCACAGCAAAATGCTATCATTATAGTCATCACATCATGTTTAATGCATCGTAGATATTTACAGGTGATGCATCTTTTACAAAGTTTGGTGTTATAGTTTTGCGATTCTAATTTGTATTTTTCTGCAGCCTGCCATCCTGGACTATGGTGAAATATTAGCCACACTGGCATCAGTGGCAAAACTCTCACTGATATCAGTATGGCCAAAGTTTCAATCAGGATTTTGCAATAATGCAAATCTTTCAGCTAGCCAAATATTCCTGTCTTATGCTTGATGGAAGAACAATGTAAAATGTTCTGATGGATTGTTTATTTAGAATAAGGAAGGGAATTCCAGCCACTGGACCTTATATACAGGCATTGATTTATTACTTTTGTTAGCAAGTACCCGTTATGTATCATATCATGTCGCACATGATCAAAAGTGAATGACTTATTTTTGCTAGTTGGTTAGACACCTGGATAACTAAATCTCTAAAGTACTAATATATGCAGATTAATTGTCAGACACAATTTTTCTAGCAACCTCATATAATGTTACTTCTGGTAGATTTGCAAGGTGGCATTGCCAAGGAGGAAATACTTTTAGGTTGACTACCTAAAATATTCCAGTGCATCCATGCCAGTGATTCATTCAAGAGAATTTCTCATACATCTATGCTAAGAATGCTAAGGGATTTCTACCCATAGTGAAGTTTTATCAGCACTTTCATTCTCTTCTTTTCACTAGTCTTGCTTACCTTGGCATTCAATAGCTGCGAAATACATATCATTTTAGACAAAGGATTTTCTTGGATAGTAAAGATTAACCTGTTTTACTGAGCAATTAATGATAAATAGCCCTGACAACTGCTAATGTATATGAATAAAAAAAAATTGTGAATACTACAGATCAAGTTAGAAATTAGCTCTGCTATTAAACATAGCAATGATTTATTCTGGCCTCTGCATGTTATGAGGCAGGGGATGTATTGCAGAGTTTATTTATTCATTAATTGATACAAAGTAATTCATTGATCAAACTGGAGACATTATTCCTGAAAGGATATGGTGTTTGACAAAAACAAAAGGCTAGCAAAGGAAACCTTGATAGCAGCTAAGGAGTAGCTCATGCTAGACCTTTTTATTTGTAGCCAGACAATAACATAATAGTTGCAAAGTTTTACCAAGGTGTTGTGTTAAAATTATACTAAATCATCTCTGCTTAGAAAGACAGAAGGTCATTCACAAGTTTTGAACTTCCTCAGGAAGGTAAAAGTTTAATCCAAATTGAATTTAAAAACCCTACAATTTAAAATTCAGGATTGTCATTCAAAAATATTATACATCTTTCAATGCAGTATAGGACAAATCAGTGTGTTGAAATACTTGATCTATTTTCCATGAAAGGATGGAATCCATGCAGCTCAAGTGAGTACAATTCTTACTAAGAATCAGATTTACTAAGGAACAGTTAGGGGTTTTAGTGCATAGTGAATGAAGAATTTTTTATCAAATAAGCATGAAATTTATCAAAATATATTTTTAAGTTTTCTCCTTCTTTGAAATTAAGTCTTACTTGCTCTAAAAATAAATAAATAAATAAAATTGTTTTAATTGTTTTCCTCTGAATCTCCATCTATGAAGTTAAATATTTTATCACAGAAGTCCTTAGAGTATTCTTGTCCACACAGTCTTTTAGTTCAGTGATTTTGCTTTCAATGGTAGCACTGAAATACTTTTCAATAGTGTTGAAAAATAGTTTTGTTTTTCTCAGCACTTTCCATATGGAAACCAATGCTATTACAGATTCCTTAAATCCCACTCATGTGTCTTTTATGTGTCTTTTATCATTAGTCACATTTTTACTAAGTGAATTTGTCTTCTAATTATGAAAGAGCAAAAATGATTAGAAATACAGTGTTTTCCTTAGTCTAATGTGGGAAATACAAAATATCTTTTGGAAAAGTTAAAATCCCTTTTTTCTTTATTGCCTGTATTCATTAAAATTTTCAAAGTAAAATCAATTAAAAGTAAGTTAGAACCTTTTTTTTTCTTTAAATGGATGAAGTTTAGAAATGATTACACAGCTCCTAGACAATTAATTTGCCAACTATTTTGTCTTTAATCAACATTTCCCATTTTCAAAACATTCATTTTTAATAGTGCCCTGCAGTTTTCCACTTTATTTAATTTATTTTATTTTCAAGACACAAACCTGAAGCAGATACTTACATGGCTGAGAAAAATTATGCAATAATAAAGTGTACCTAAGAAGAACCCAAACAAAATCTGCATTTATGGAATCTATGTTTTGGAAGGTAGATATATGACATTGCTATACTTTGACATGAAATTGTTATAGTCCTGAAAGTGCTGTTGTTCAGGCATTTACATGAACAACCCATTTTATGGCAACCTGAAAAATTTTCAGGAACTTAAATACAGTTTGCATAAAAGACATAACGACTGGACAGAAATAAGTAAGCAATGATATTTATTAAAAGCACAGAAATTGTGGTGAACTTGGCTATCAAAGGAGGTGCCCAACAGAGGGAGCAGCATTTTTTATTATGATTTCTTTCTCTACTTTCTAGTCTCTCTCTTAAAAATAAAAAAAAAAAAAGAGGAAAACAAAAAGTAAGAGTGAAGACTACTTTGAAATACATGTTTCCATTAGGCTTAAAAATCCCCCAGAAACCTGTAGATTTTCTTCATCTCTGAATTTATGGTTGTGGTTTATTGAATTTTAGAACATATTTAATAATGCAAACATGCTAATATGCATGGTTGAAGTGTTACTAAGCTGATACAGCATATTACTTTTCTGGCAATGAGACACGACAAGGAAGTAGTGCTGTTATAGCCATCAGCAAAATTTGGGCATAAAGTCAGACATGCAGCAAAGTGCCTCCAGCATTTAAAATGAGTGTACTTTTTAGTGATAATAAGGGCCAGTCTTGAGTTAACATACACTGTTGGAGCTTAAGAGAAATTTCTGGAAGTACTGCACTTCAGTGCTGTCCAGAGGCTGCTGACCCACAGCACACAGCACACAGCTCTACTAGCACCAATCAGTCAGTGGGTATTGTTGGGATGCATGGAACAACAGCTGAGGAGTTTTGTTTCCTTTCTCAGCAGTTCTTTTTATTCTCCCTTGCAACATCCTATTAGCTATTTTTATAAAATCGGATTATACCTATGTGTCTCGCTCAGGGGTAGAGAAAAAAACCTGGAATCTGTTCAAATTGATGTAGTCTTTTTTTATATAAAATATTTTGGGGACATGTCTAGCACAAAAACATGAAGGATGAGATCCATATACTCTCCAACTCTAACTACAAATGCAAAAAGGAAAGATATCAATCTCTAAAATTGATTGGATAGAGATATCTGAGAAAAATGAAGAGATATTGTAGAGAAGATCACTTCAAAAATGTGCCAAGAACAAGGAATTTATGTATTCTGTTGTCACTTTTATTTTAATGTATCAATCTACTCTGATAATAGGAACATTATAAGGTAGAGGTCATCTGAAAATATGTACTGGTGTTTGGCTAGGAAGACAGCTGCTCTAGTTGCTTACAGTTTTCAGCCTGAGGACATTGTTTATGTTAGCAGCCATTTCATTACAGCTCATAAACAGATCACATCAAAACTAGTCGTAAGAAATCCCTGCGTCTCTATGTCAGCCTAGCTGAGACCGACAGTGCACCCCCTGATTTGAAAATGAGCTGTTTCAAAATGCTTTAAGGATCAGAATTGAATTTAAGCCATCTATAAGGTCAATTACACAGCCTTGGGGGGAGTCATGTTCTTTATGAAGTGGGGAAATAGGCAGGAAAAGGCAGTTGTACCAAATGCATGGGGAAAGCATCTATTTAATATTTGTGGGTTTTATAAAAAAGTATTCACTGTTGTATTTTGCACGTAGCTTGATTCAGAGAACAGTTACAGCATCAAAATCCATAATGCATTCAAAACCACCTACTTTATAGATCCCTGTTTGCTTTCATCAGAGTATTGTGATTTTTTTCTTAGCTCCTCTGGCTACACATACAGCCAGAATTCAAGGTATCCAAGAATTTCAGGGTGAAAAGGTGTTGCTTATTAATACAGTTTACAGGAGAGTTATCAGGGTCAGAATTTTCTTCTTAGTTACCTTTGCAGGAGGAAAGAAATCTTTTTAAGTTGGTCTGTAAATAAATAGAATTGCAACATATGTCCAAAATTACACAAAAAACACCCTAGTTTGTGATCTGAAAGAGGCTGCTTTTTGCCATTAAAGCAGCACAAACGGAACAATTAGTTACTCAGAAATCTGAAGATAAAGTAATGCTAACTTTACAAGATTTGATGAAAGAACTGTGTTACCATTTAAATGAGGAAAAGCAGATGGGGCTGCAGGCAGTGTGATTGTCTTGGAAAGCTTCTGGCAGAACTTTGGGATGTGCATGAGAGAGAATCTTACAGGAAGAATTGCGGGATATGGAGCACTTCTGTAACATGTTCAGAAACACTTTTATAACTCAGATTATTTTTATGTCCAGTGGAGGATTTTGGAGAAGGTGAACAGATCTGTTCTGATAAAGAGCAAAATGTGGCACTTGCATTAACATCAGTAAATGAAGTTTGCATTGACTTCTGATAATGAGGAAGTAACATCACGACCCTTTAATCAAAACTAAAACCACAAATGATTGTCTAGGTCAGCAAATTGCTATTAAAACGATGCCATATGCAGCCACCAAGATATCAAAGTTTGGCCATAAATCGGGTGAGATTGATATCCAGCCAGTATTAATGCTGTGGGATGCTGGGAAGCTGAGTGTACTACACAGACAGCAAAGAGTTAAAATCACTGGACTAAGCAGAGCAAGTGTTATCTGCCGAACTGATAAGGTTAATTTATGGCTCCTGGGTGAGAAGTAGATGTCTGCTAATCTTAACCCTAAAAGAAATCCAGAGACTGCAGTGCACACGATCTGAGCAGCACTTACAGTCCCTAAATAAAGAATTGCTGGTGTATCACAGTGCTGAATTTTTGCTGCGGCAGAAAATGGATTTTCTGAAGTCACAGATGATTTGGCTCCACTAACAGCTGCAGCACCCGGCATGGCAAACCTAACAGCCACAATACAAGCACCCCAGTACTTGGACATTGTCGGGGTGGTTTCACACTCTATTTCTAATTCTCCTATCTGGCCAGTTTATTGCAAGCAATTGAATGTTAATGCTGCAGCTTTAACCACTGCTGTGCTAAATTTTCTGGAACTGGTAACTCAGATAGCAGCAACCCTAGATGTGAAAGATATATCTTTTATGATTCCAGGCCAGAAACGTGACAAGGCTCAATTGGCGCTTATCTGGGAGGGAGAACAATACTTAACAGACCCTCAGAGGTAGAAGCATTCAACCCCCATGGCACAGGCTGTGCTTGTCGAACTTCTACAAGTATTCTCACTCCCTCTGGACATGAAATTAGCCAGAGATACCCTGAAAAGGTAGGGGAAGTAACAACAGCATTGTGGCACGCGTTTAATCAAATAGAATTTCAGAGTCTACCTGAGAAATATAAAGTCCAAGCTGTTAAACAATTTGAGCCACTAAGGGGTAACCTGTCCAGGGACTAACCCATTTGAGATTTGCATTGTTTTCTTTTTCCAGGAATAATCCCAGCACACCCTTACTGAAGGAACCAGTTCAGAGTGGGACACCTACCAGTGGATTTACATGAGAAGGGAAACAGGGAGACGCGAGAATGACTCTCCCCGGAGGCCCTTTTAACTTGTTGGTTACTTTAGTAGTATACACAGGAACCGAATCAACACTTAGTGGATTGTTCCTTCCTTTTAATAATCTATGTGTAGTAGGCAGAATTTTCACTTTTCTTTTTTTACAGAAATCTGCTAACAGATGAGATCATGCTGCATGGAAGCCTAAAGTCTGAGGCAAATAACTTAAGTACCTCAGCCTTCTCCATGTCTGTTGCTAGATCTCCCTTCTTATTTATCAGTGGTCTTTCATATTCTTGGCCTTTCTTTTCTGACCTATATACTTATAGAATCCCTCCTTATTATTCTTCACATCCTTTGCCAAGATCCATTCCCTCTGTGCCTTGTCTTTCCTTGTCCCATCATTACACATCCAGACTGTGTTCCTGTATTCTCTCCAGGACACCTGTCCCTGCTTCCATTGACGGTATTTCTTGCTCACTGCTCAGTTTGAGGAGCAGATCCTTGCTTAACCATGCTGGTTTCCAGCTTGCACTGCTTGATTTCTTACCCATCAGGATGGAGAGCTCTTACTCTAAGAAAAGTGGCCTTAAAGAGCTGCCTGCTTGGGTCAGCTCTGATGTCTCTAAGGTCAGTTTAACAGGAGATTTCATTCACCATCTCCTTCAACAGCTAGGATTTGCTCTACCAATTTTCAGGGTCCTGGCTCTGTTCCTTGTCTGGCCAAAGTTCTTCCAGATTGAAGACTCAACAATGATGTGGTTGATACAGCCAAGGCTGTCTCTTTCTTTCTCATCTTTCTTTCTCATCTTTCTCATCTTTTTTCTGTCTCATCTTTCTAATGAGCTCGTTCACACTGATAAGCACAAGGACCTGCAACACTTCTCCTCTGGGATAGTTTCTCCTACACCTGGACCAGGAGTTCAGATGCCCTCCAGGAGTCTCCTGAATTGCCTACAGCCGGCTGTATTGCTTTCCCAGCAGCTATTCAGGTGGGATAAAAGCCGCCAGTGGATGAAAGCCTGTGAGCACCATGATTCATGTAGTTGAATAAAGAGGCCTTGTACATGTTCTGCTCCTGATCAGGTACGTTGTGACTGACACCAAACATGAGATGTCCCTTGTTGCTCCTGTCTTTGATTTTTACCCACAGGCACTCATCCTGTTCATGGCTCTTCTTCTGAGTCAGTTATTTCTGATTTAACCATTCCTGAAGAGAGAGCAAAATGCCCCTGCCTCTTCTTAGAATCCTAGAATCTGCTCAGCTGGAAGGGACCCATGAGGATCACCTGGTCCAACTCTTGGCCCTGTGTGGGACACCCAAGGACACTTGGACAAAAGGACTCAACTTCTGTCCCCTTCTTCACAGACTCTCTTCTCTTAGAGTTTCTACTTTGTGACAGAAGCATTATTTTGAAGGTTATCTTCAAAGAATGCTACAGGATTTAACCAGAGATTTTGCAATCAAATTAACAAAAAAAAAAAAACTATCTAAAATACCTAGATTGCTTAAAATCATCTCACTGAGAAAGATGTTTTTGAGGTCATGTAAGTAGCTGTGATGTTATTTTAACATTCAATTCTTTAATATTTCTGGCATCTACTCTAGTTTATATATGCTTGGTTCTATGTAAATGGTCATATACTGGTATATAGAAGTTAATGTACTTTATAGCTACATTGTCCTATAGATCATATAAATTATTTATATAACAGTAATACTGAGTGAGTACATGCACTCTTTATTATGGTTGCAGAAAATTCAGAATTAAAGGTGTTTTTCCCTAAATGGGAGCATTACAGCATTTCCACCATACAAAGCAAACTGAGTACCGATTCTTTAAACCTATAAACACTACTTTCTCTAAGTTTACTGCTCACCAGAGTAAAGTGTCATGGTCATGACTGGATAAACTCTAGGGTGTAGTATAAAAGGCCTGGCAGGTTCAGAGAATTCACATAATGCTTGTAGCACAATATAGTGATTGTAGGTGATAGGAAGGGAAGTTTTGGTTGGACTAGTGCCCCTAACATCAGTTCTTTATGCACATATCTGGTAAGTCACTCTGGTAAGGGACAGAAACTTGAGATCAGTAAAACTCCCACATGAATGGTCTGTATTTGTGTCCAACAAATGGGAAAATGTTGTAATTTTTTTAAAATTTTACTTATTCTTAATTCAACATCACTAGTTTCAGCCTGCTGAATAACAGCACTTTTAGATATAGATTTTTTAAGTGTCATAGA
The DNA here is from genome assembly GCF_028551555.1 of Melozone crissalis. NCBI lineage: Eukaryota > Metazoa > Chordata > Aves > Passeriformes > Passerellidae > Melozone > Melozone crissalis. The sequence goes on along the minus strand of NW_026535796.1, from coordinate 28,704,618 downwards.
AGAATTCAAGTCTAAAACCAGGTGTTTAATTTAAGACTTCTCATTTATATCCTGGCAGCTTAGGAGATCGGAAGACATAGGCAGTTTTTAATTTCTGACGCTTTTAGCAGTTAAAACTTCTGGCCAGAACTCATAACTGATGGACTAATAGACAGGATAGACTGATTAAGATTGTTGCAGCATTAAATTCCAAGTGTCTCTGTGCAGATTCTTGACAAACAATTTTGAAATTGTGTCCAGTTTCTTCATTATTTACCATGTACATTTCCTTCTGCTACTGGTGAGTGTTTCCACAAGTCATTTCACTGTATTAGCAGGGAGCACTCACCTCAAAGGTGACCTACCTGGCCCAGGATAGCCATCTCTCTAGTCACAGTGTCAGACAGTGGATGGAATCTATCCCTATAATGAGTGCACCAGGGATGGTACTTCAGGATAAATGGATACAGCTCTGAAATGGTGTCCAGGCTATAGCCAGAAGGGAGGGCTTCTATTAAAATAAATGGCTTGCTTGCTCTGTTTTTATCAATGTACTACTGAAATGGTGTTCTTTCAAGGTTGCACAGCTGGTTTAATGCTGATTATGTTTTAAGCCAGAGTGGATAATTAAAAAGGATAGAAGTGAATGTAGGGTTATTCGCAACAGAAAAGATGCCAAGAATTATACAACCAAGGCATTTACTGATAAAACAAAAAAAATTCAAAGATAAATTTACTGCAAAATCATTTGTTTGTGCTCTATTAAAACATTTTCAACACATTAAAACATGCCTCCAGTTGTTACTTTTGTTGCAGAAAGTCTTACATGAAGACAGGAAAGCAAAATGCCATGAGTTCCCTAAATTTTATGGATTTAAAGCTAGTAGCAATTCAAGAGAATACATCTTCTCATACAGCTGAGATCATACAATTGATCATACAATTAATAAACACATGAACTCTGAGAGAAATTTTGCTATTACAAAGTCTATATAATAGACTATGAAGTCCCATGTTATAAAGTTTTATTTCATTACTTGGTTAATTTCAGGGAACAGGGATTTACTGCATGTACTGAATGCTAAGTCTCACTGAACACATCTGCAGTAATATTTGACCACACTAGTCCTATGAGTTTGGTCAGGAAACCTCATTCCCTCGGTTTTTTCCACAATGTTTTGGAAGTAATATGAAATTAATTTTATTATTTCACTGTAATATTGCCCAGAGAGATCAAGAGGTGTTATCTTCATATTTTTCAATGAAATCTGCTTTGGTTCCTCTCTTTTCATATTAAAGGAAAATTGCCTTGTTCCAAGTGTTTGAATCGTTTTGTTATCTAAAAATGGGACAAGCTGTGTAGATGGTCTGATACTATTTTGGAAAGGTTTATGAGACCACTATACATACACAAAATGATGTGATGGCATGTGAATCTGTAAAATAACCTGAAAAAAACTCTTTCAGAATAAATGGGGTTTTTAAATGGTCTGATACAACATGCATTTCTGTGAGTCAGTGTCTGCACATAGAAATTTATACCAGTATTGTATAAGTATCAGTAGCCACTATATTTTGTGGAAGTAAAATATGTAGTCAGTGGTGCCCTTCAGTGAGCATCTTATGTTGTCTCATTTTATCAGATGAGGCGTGAGCAATGTAGAATCAATGTATAGAAAATGTTGTTTCACAGCAGAGAACAGACATAGATAGAATTATGCTTTTTAAAAAGTGATTTTATAGCTTATGAAATCATCTAAAACCAAAATTAGTTCCACAATATTTTGCTGACCAGCCTACTGATTATTCACACTGTCATAATATATAAAATGTCATTACTGTTATACCACTGCATCAGCTTTTCTAAGGTACTGCATAGCAGACACAATTAAGAACTAACTAATGTCCTCAGATTCTACTTCTCCCGTCTCAGTGAGTGCTTTTGAGAAAAACAGATTTTTTTTCCTCTAAGCCAGGATTTTATATGTGTCTTTAAGCACATTTTCTAAATCCTCCTCATTTAAGATTTCACATTCATTACCAACTTTCAAGTAGATGAAAACTGTTTTGCCTGAACTTCATCCAGCTAATATCTGTAGTTATTTGCTTCAGGCCCTATCACTGGAGAGGAAATATAACCCAAACAGAAAAAAAAATTATCAAGAAATATTTTTAGGATAATAACAGGATAGAATAAAATGGTATGGAGTAAAATCGAGATTTCTTAGATCTAGAACTAAGATAAAGCTGACTTTCATTGTTCTTCCTGGAGTTTACCATTCCTGGGAATGGTTCAAAGCTGCATTCAGAGGAGGTTCAGATGACATTAGGAAAAATATCTCTCTCAAGAGTGTGGTCAAGCAGACTTCCTGGAGAGGAGGTGTAGGCCCCAAGCCAGTCAGTTTTTAAGAGGCATTTTGATAATCTCTTAAAAATACATTTTGACTTTTTTTCAGCCCTGAATTGGTAAGGTAATTGGACTATATAGTCATTGTAAGTCCCTTCCAACAGAAAATATTCTATTCTATTTCATGTGTAGAAGTATTTATACATACTATATATACTTAAGCAATATATGTGGATCATTTCCCAGATTAACTGTTCCAGTGCAAAAAAAGGCCTGATGCTTTTAGAGTCTTCAGGCAAACAGTAATCACAAATTAGGTAATTACTTACAACAAAAAAGGTAAATAACGACTACGTTTTTTTAACATTTCTCAGCATGTGAGTATAGCCTTTGGGGATCTCATTTATTACCTTCTATTCACATAGTGACTCTTATAAGAATTTTAAGTGCAAGTCGCTCTAAAGACTTACAGTATTAAACATGTATGACACTTAGGATTACTCTTTACCCTGAAAGACTGTTGCCCTATCAGATAAAGAAAAATTTAATTTTCCCCACTTTTTTTCATATTTAGGACTTATTCAGAATCTTTTAGTGAATAGTTCTGGACTTCATTTGTACCATATTTATGACGTGAACCAAGTCTTTCACACTACTAATGTGCACCTGCTAGAATGGGTCAAAAGGGAGGCCATGAAGATGATGAGAGGGCTGGAGGATCTCTCCTACAAAGACAGTCTGAAAGAGTCAGGGTTGTTCAGCCTGCAAAAGAGAAGGATTTGGGGAGGCCTTACAGAACCTTCCAGAGCCTAAAGGGACCTTACACAAAAAAAGGAAGGTGAACTTTTTGATAGGATAAGGGGGAGTGGTTTTAAACTTTGAGAGGAAAGATTTAGGTTAAATGTTAAGAAGGAATTCTTTACTGTGAGGGTGACAAGACACTGGAACTTGTTGCACATCCTTGGGTGGCCTATCCTTGGAAGTGTCCAACAAATACATCCAGATTGGATGGAGCCCTGAGCCAGGTCCCTTCCTGTGGCGGTTGAAGTTGGAATGAGTTGGTCTCTAAGGTCCCTCCCAGGCCAAGTCATTCTATGACTCTGTGGTTCTATGTAGAAATAAAAAAAAAAGGGTAACAAATGCAGATGAAAGGAAGTTTCTGGGAGATCTGGGATCATAAAAACATAGTCAAACTGAAAAAAAATGCAATCACAATGCATTGATGCAAGTCAAAATGCATTGGAAGATGTATTAAGAGGATTATAATATGTAAGGCATAAGATGTAATTTTAGCTGGGGCCTGTGGGTTAAATGATATAATTACAAACACTAACAGTGATAATATGGGAAAAGTAGAACATGACCAACGAATAAAAATTCAAGGAACCAAAATAGTTTCCTTTGGGGGAAAAAAAACCAAACAAAAAACAAAGTTCCAAATGAAAAGGCCTGCAGGGGACTTAATGAGAATTTTCAAATATGTATGGCCTGATTTATTTACCTCCTGCTGCTCTTGCCTTTTTCTATTCTTCTTCTCTTTTAATTAATACTTTAAGAAACTGTACATCATATGACAAAACACAAGACAAAATTTACTGGTTCCAAATAGTTAGATTTTTCATATGGCAAAATTAAAACCAGGAGTTTTTTCATTATATCCACTAGAGACAAACATAATCAGCTCAATTTCAAGATTAAAAGATTCATTTTAGGCATTAACAAAAACATAATTTCTTACTATAAAAGAAATTAAGTACTGCCAGTAGAATTTTAAAAAATATAAAATCTCCATTTGCTTAGAAAGACTTCATAAAACTTTTGCGAACCAGAACATTTGTTTTTCAAGTAAATATTTGAGTCATGTCATGTATCAGTTGGTACCTGAACTATGACTTCCATGCATTGCTTGATCTCTTGTTCCCCTAGAGTCTGCCAACTTTATCATATACAAACAAACATTTGCTTCTGGGCTCTGCAGTAGATTTTCTCAAGGTTAAGTCTGAGGTTACAAGAGGAAGAGAAACTACCTTCACCTTGCTGGCAGATTCTGTCCATCCCTTACTCCCAAGAGGGGAATTAAGAGCTTTGGGCAGGGGACAGAGCATCAGGAGGATGGCTGGAGTTCAGCACTAGCTGGTGTCATGAAAAGATGCAGAATTAGGGCACAGTGGCTGAACTGGCTTGGGGTGAAAGTGGGGAAACCTTTCATGAAATTACTGAGATGCTTTCAGCAGAAAGAATCCTGTATTTTGTTTTTCTCTTGTATGCAATGAGAAAAATACTGGAAAATATGTCAAGTGTTCGTTCTGCAGTGCAAAAAAAATAGCATGCATGATGATCACTTAACTTTGTGATGCTGTTTTAGAAATGTTTAAATAATGCTAATCATTACTGAATTGTTTTGCAATGAAGACAGTCAATATAAATAATATTCACTAGTACTCTGCCTAATACTATGTTGTTCGTAATTTTCTCCCTGCTCCTGAGATGACCCTTGCCACAGGAATGCAAAGAAGGTTGTGAGGTCTGCCTCCAATGCACATGCATTCATGGAAAAAAAACAGAGATAAGAAAGCTGGGACAGTGTTTCAGGAATCAGCAAACTCTGGAAGAATGGGGAAGCTGACAAACAGTAACCATTCCTTGAGTTATATCTGTGACTGAATATGGTACCAAGCCCCTACTGCAGAACTCCTTTGGACGTGGGTGCAGCATCCTGTATCACTGCAGTGCTTCTCCAGCAGCAAATATGTATAGCTTCTCAGCATATTCAGTTATCTGACATTTGATCCCACAAGCCTGTCATTTCCAATTCTAGGAGCATTCTGTTTGGAAATATCTTGGGTACCTCTGGATAGTGTGGCTCACATGGAGCTACACCTCAAGAATTTTACCACTGTCAAACTTGTCTGGACATATATGAACTATGGTTTTTATATGGATACCATCAAAATCAAATTCAGATTTTTCAGTCATGTAATTTAAAGATTATACTGCAACGAATGAGGACATACAAAATTAGATTCCAATTACAGCTTGTGACATTTTCTGCACAAAGCCTATATATTTATTTCCTCCAATACAGATTGTAAAATAACATAACTGATCAAATAAGTATGATTTCATCATTACTTATTAATTTGGTTTTAATATTCCAGCAGATTAATAAAATGTTCTTTTATATCTTACTGAATGTAAAGGTCAGTTAGTGTATGTTTCTGGTACTCTGAAATTCTGAAGAAAAGCATTAAACCCTTCTGCACCCAAGAAAGAATCAGATCAACATCATTGGTATTCAGCTTATTGTCTGATAACTTGCCAAGTGTTTTAGCAATAGATTGCACAAATACTTTGAAGTGCTGGAAATCTACAGTGGTACATACACATGTGCAATACAGAATTCAAAGTAACTGATTGGGTACCTTCTTAGATTAGATTTAAGGGTCTCTCCACTGATGCAGAAAGAAGGCATAGCAGATGTAGTATAACAACATTAAGGAGCAGTCTTATTGTTATGAGAAACCTGAAATTTCTGAATTCTTCATTATATTGCAGGGAGATGAGTTTTATCCTAAGAGGGTTGGCAACTGCAGAAAAGAATCTACGTGCACAGCATTTCAAATCTACATGAAAGTAAATTTCAGTGTCTGCTTTGTTTAGCTGCATTTGCAGCGTAAGTCTTGGTTTCCAAAATCAGTTCTGCACACACCTAACACAGCTGTGGATGCAGAAATGAAATGGAGTCACCTCTGTTTCTGTTACATATATACTGCAAGTTACAGAGGGGAAGAGCTCATGTCACATATCTAGAATGGGATTGCGTGTGCTTATAACAGTTATTTCAAACTTATGGGCTTATGAGATGCTTCTTTAGTCATACATTAAATTCTGTCAATGAAGAAAGCAAGCATAAATCCTTTTACCTTCAGTAGGAATTTAATACATTTAACCTGAGCATATGTAGCAATACTCCATACTGTATTGTATGTAAAAAGCCCTTTCAGTGACTGTGAAAATGCAGCCACCTCTGGGATTCAGCATAACAACTGTCCAACAGGCTTGCATCGTCTTGTATTACACAAAGACAAGAGATTGTTACAATTTGCTAGAAACCTCAGAATAAACTCTGGGTGTATAAACTATAATAATTATGCTTTGTTGCCTAAATTTCAGTTTACAGAATATATGGACTATCCACTGACTACTAATTTTCCAAAAGCGCCTAGATAATTGCATTTTAGGTTTTCCTCAAAGAAAAAAATGGTCTTAAACATTGTAAGATACATGTTATGTTGGTATGTATTGTAGAATGAATTGGGATTTATGTAATATTCAAATATTACAAAATATATCATCCATTAAAGTTCCTTTAATGCATGCAATATGTTCTTCCAAATACAATGATATATTTTTTCTGAAATTAGAAAAGAAAGGCTTGTTAAACCATGATGTGCCAAAACTGGTCCAAAATCTTCTATTGTAAATGCTACCAAAGGAAAGACAGTATATTTCTTTGTCCAGCAGACCTTACTTTTCCTGGATTCAAAATGTTATCTCCTTTCTCAATAACAGTTATTTTTGTTAGCTCACTTCTAAGTTGCAAATGGGGAAAAAAAAGGAAAGAAATTAGATTCAGGTGTGAATACTTTCAGTGTAGTCCTTAATGAAGCCTTAACAGCAGTGCCTAAAATTATTTCTGCTAAAACTTTTCAGCATAGATAGTTTCTTTTGCACATATACTGATATAGAGAACTTGTTAGTGGTATGAAAAGAAATGTGCTAAAGATTTGCTTTTAAACTCTAAGATGAATGAGTTCAGAAATTCCTTCGAAAAAAATCTCTTTCTTTCATGCCTGGCATATGAGTGCAAGTTCAGTTTTTACAAGATAAGAATTTGTTTTAAAGACCTTGAGACATTGGCCAGGAAAATCTCTCAAAAGCATTTTCATATGACTATTATTCAGAAGAACATCTAGAAGGTTGTGACTAAAGATTTCTAGTGCATCTTGAGAGAGATACAGCTAATTTGCAAAGGATGTCTGGTACAGAATCAGCCACAGCGTCCACTTGGGGCATGTGCAAATTCTTAATGCACTATGACTTTGGGAAAAGACAACAGAAAACTGAAGAAAAGCATTCAAGCCACAGGATATGACGCTGGCTGCATTAAACATTTGTGCATGTTTCTATTACAGAAGCTGGACTCCAATGCACTTATATTTTATGAAAATCTTATACTGAAAGGTGGAAGCAGAGTTTCCTAACCAAATGTTGTTATGGCAGCTGAAATGGCTGAAGGATGGGATCATGCTGCAGAACAATGGTCCTCTACAGTGGAAAGCAGCTAATGATTAATTTTCTGATGAACTTGTGAGCTGCTTCTCTGGTATGCATTTCTGTAGCATTTATTAACTATTGTGGAAAACGCAGCCTGAATGTCTTTTCTTACTTCTTTCCAATCCACAATCCAGACTCAAAAAAATACAGAGTAAGTTTAACATTCATTAGTAAATTTTGGTTTGACTAAAGAATTTAAAAAGGCCACAGAGGTTTAAATCTCTTGCTTTGTGAGTTTAACTGAGTCACAGTTATGCACCAAAATTGTGTTTTTTCTTTGACACTTTTGGAATGATGGATGAGTCACGTTGATATTAAACTCATTAAGTATGTCATTTGGGAGAAAAACAACTACAAAACAGGTTTCATTTTAATTCCCCCATTCTTCAAGGTGCTTATTAAAATAGAATATTATCTGAGTCTCTAAGAAAATGGTAATAAAATGTCCTAATTGAAAGCTGTATTCCTTATCTTCATTAAACAATATTTCTCTGCTAGTAGACAAGACTATTTACTTATAATGTAGGAAAAGGTCACTCATATTTCTTTTGTTTCCATATTTTTGACACCAATGTGGATTTTTTTCATTGTTTGGGCTATTTACTTTGTACTTCTCTGATACAAACTCCTTTGTCATTTACTGAACCCTTTTCCCTGTAGTCTGAAGTTCTTTTCCTTTTTAATTAGATTGACCTTTTGGTTCACTTGGTTGCCCTCAAAATGACTGAGAATGACTAGTCTTTTGGAAGACAAGTTGAAACCAGCAGAGAGAGACTGAAAACAGTCATGTGAAATAAAAATATTTTATGCAGCAGTCCAGCTCTGTAACTGCATAATCGTTATGTTCATAGCCTCTAACACAAAGAAATACTGGCCTCTGCAAATTTTGTGACATTTTAATGATGACAGGTTCTTTCTCATCTCCTTGAATGAATGCTTTTATATTGCACTTTGTGACTAATATTTTCAGAGTATATTTTTACTGTCCTATAGTGATTTGCCTTTTTGCCCTTCCAAGTTACAAAGGGTGAACTTTAATTAGAAAGTATAAGTTCATTTGCTATTGTTTATTGCATATAGTCTATTTCTCTTCTTTCTACCACAATCATGGAAAGAAATTACTGTTTAAGCTACATTTTCTAGGTTAAAGACTGAAATAAATGGAATATTTTTTTTATTCTGAGGGTGATTAGACATCATTCCAGTAGTTTAGAAAGAAATAAAAAGATATACCTTTACAGGCTTATATAATTGCCCTAGAAGTTTAATAGATGAAGCACAAACTCTTTCTTTATTTTTCACTTGGAAGAGGATAATCAGCAAAATTCACATTTTCATTTACAGCAGTTACAGCAATATACCTGAAGCTAGGGATTGAAGACCATCTTCTTTTATGGTCTTTTGAGTGGCGAGAAGGAATTTGCATCTCTACTCAGTTGAAGGTTCTCTAATTTATAAATGAGCATTGGGTCAGGAAAGGTTCATTCCCAATCAGGTTTCCAATAATAATTAAAAAGCATCTGAAAAATTGAGTATGAGTTACTCAACCAATATTAACTTAATACAAAAAGGCTTTAGACTTATTGAAAAATATGTGAGAAAAACCTGTCTTTTTGGTACTTCTGTATAGAACAGTCATGAGAAACATTTCTCTTTCTGCATCTGAGTGCTGAAATGCCACCAGTAGTTGCTGGAGGTTCCCCTTTTTCCTCTTGGCGCTGACCTTTAGAACCAGTAGTTCAGTGAGAAACATTGCTATTTTTGGAATAGTAGAATCACCATCTGTACTTTTTGTAGTTGCTTTGTTTCTGCTTCTGTAAAGCCACACCTTGTTCTTATATTCATTGATCAACCTCTATCCAATGGAAATTTCTTAGTTCCACTTAGTAGGACTTCAGTTAATATCCCACTCCTATTATAACCTTTCAGAATGTCTACTTCATCCATTTTAAAGGATTATAAGCTCTGTTATTTTCAGGACTAAACCAAGATATTTTGGTTCTTACATATAATAATCTAGAAGTACTACCATCAAGCATGATCATTGTTGTCCTATGAGGAAGCAGAAATATTTCCCCTACTTTGTTTCCCAGTCTTTTTGCTCTAATCCTGAATATTTTTCTGTGTAAAACAAGGTCACAGAATCTTAGCTATTTGATACAAAGGATTTGTCATAAAATATTTTTTTATATCTCTTTGAGCAGACAATTAATGTACTCTTACATTTGGGTTTTTACCCCAGCTGTTTCTGACCAGTTACTTAGCAGCAGTTGAAGAAACAATACATAAAGAGAGATGATTAAAAGCAGAAGACAACATTTAGGATAAGTTTAAAAACAATGCTGCTAAGTGTGCACCAATACAATACTTTATTTAATAATATTAAAATTGGTATGACTCTTAATCCTAAAACTAGTATAGAAAGTTGGATGATTCAGTGGCATGGATGTTTTCCAAAGAGCTTTATTGTTACTATCTTCAGGAGTAAGTGTGTATTGGTTAGAGTTCTTTGTTGTTTGTCACCTTAAATATAGAGGTATTATGCTTATCTTTATGATTAGCATACAGCTGGTATTCTGGAAGCTTCTGAAGTTCCAGAAAGCCTGTAAAAACACATTTTTCCATTCAATAAAGATGGAAATGTCATTGCCAAAGAGAAATATCTTCAGCTTAACTTTTTAATGTCTCTTTAATTTTGGAAAATTCTATATTTAAAAAATACCTGGTATTGAATATTTACAGAATTATGGTACATAAATACGTTGCAAGATGAGAAGTGCTGAATCTATTGGATCTTGTGCAGCATTTACCAGTACACTCACTGTAATTCTACAATCTCATCCTCTTCCAGGATACAGAAATGCAATGAAAACATTAGGGTTTTGGGTTTTTGGGTTTTTGGGTTCGGTTTCAAATTTTCCTTCATTTAATTGTGATGGCATTTAAAAAGATACTGTAGAAATTTATGGAAAACATAATGTGGTTTCTCAGAAATGTTATTTCTTTGGGCATCAAATGGATAATGAAAGGCTTGGTGATCTGGCCGTTCATAGGAACTATCACACACACATTGCAATTGCATTCTTTCATCCCAGAGATAAAAAATTGCCATTCTGACATAATGGGATTATTATGACCCATATCATTAAAGTACCAAAAAGAATTCAGGGAATTCCCATTGTTGGTATGTCCAACCATCTTTGGGAATGATTTATAGCAAACTTATATTTTGTGAAATTCGCCTTTATTGCTTCATCAATCTCATTAAAATCAAGGAGTCCCATAGGTTTATGAAATTAAATTGGGTATAATCAAAATATAAAATGCAAAGCTATGACAAAAACATGCCTCTACATATTATCAACCCCAGACAGCATGCAACAATAATCATGACATTCTAATAATACTAATAATGAAGGAAATTTGCCTCTTAGGATCCTTTTGTTGTAAATGTATACAGAATAAATTAATACAGGATAAATGAATAAAAAGTTTTCCCAGACCAAATTTTTTCCTTTGTTAAGGGATATAAAGGAAAGTGCTTGGTTTGTGCAACTCTATCAAAGAATCTTTTAGTACTGTGTTTGTAGCTGTTTAAGCAAACACTAATAGAATTCAAGACAATTATGAAATTTAAGTACCTTAAAATTTAATTCTGGATTTTAGATTTTTTTAAAACAAATGAATTTTAGAATGCCTTTTTAAAAACAATACTGACTGAATTTGGACAAAAATTTGTTATTGGTGTAACTATATCCATTTATTGCTGCTAATGAGTTGGCTTTTTAGTAGTATTTTAATGTATGAATAATAACATACTGCTACATCACTTTGTTATAGAGATGGAGAAAAGCTCAATTTACAATTATGTCCATGTAGAATTACTGGCAAAATGGGGCTATACCAGAGAGGGATCAAAGAAACTGCTGTAGTGACTTCATCAGGGTTTTCAAACAGGGTTATGGACAGAAAAAGGGCACAGAGTTGTAGAATTAATATCTATATTAGTAGTATTTTTAAGTGTTCTATACAGAAAAAAATCTGTACAAAGTTTAGGAAAGTGAAAAATGAGGCTGCTCATTTTATAGTGCAATCACCTTCCAGGTGATACCTTTATAAACTTGACCTGTTTTTATTACAGTTAAAATAAGGTTTAACAGGAAATGCATAGATTGGTTAATGTATCTGTGGAAAACATCTTAGTTTTTGTTGCCCTGGTTACAGTTTTGCAAGACTGATGCCGTATTGTGGGGGAAAATAACTGGAAAAACATCTTTTCATTTATAATGCCTTCACAGGTTACACTTTAGTGAGATTTTAGCAATATCTTGTTATAATACTTTACTTCTCTAATATTAAACAATAGAACAGAAGATCATTTGGAGCAAATCTATTTTTTTGAAATCTTATTCACTTTAGTCTCTTTGCTATTACTGTCTGATTTTCCAACATGTTTGTGCTTCTTCAAAACAGTGATGCAGGAAAAGGGGTTGGGTCATAAAACGATCTAAGGAAAGGCCTCCATTCAAGTATCAACCGCACTATGCCTGAAGCCTCAGGGCCAGCATCTCACTCAGCATTAGGCACTCAACTAAACCCAAAGATAATCCTCAAAAGATAGGAAAAAGGAGCAATTTGTGCACTAAAGCACTTGATTTTCTCCTTTGATTTGATAACTTTTTCAGTTGACTGTATGGAGAGTTGACATAATTTTTCTTCTTATGTTTTGTCTGGAATTATGTGGGAAGGATTCATATGAAGCATTAAAGATGGCAGTAGTGGAGGGGAATGGTCTAGTGCAGTTCTGCTCTGCCCATCCGTAGGCCTTTGTGTCTGACTGGATTGCTCTGTCTACAAGAGGTAACAGCTCATTTCAGGGACCAATCACTGCTTTTGTAAATGAGGAAATGTCCATAGCAATTCAGCTTATCAATCAAGAAATGTAAACACTTCTCTGCATCAGAAAATTAAACATTTCTTTGCATTTGTTATCTTCCTTAAAAAAAAAAAAGCAGATTTGTAGAGATGTTTTGATATTTCATTGGAAGTATACAGCTTTACAGCGCATGCCTACAAAACTCACAGGAACAGAAACTGTGCAGATGAAACTCTGATGAAGTGCTATTGAATTTCATTGATTTATCATGCAAAGGCCAGGAGTATAGGATGGGAGAAACTGTAGGCTTTAATAAGCTTCCTGGAAGCTTGATAAGGATATGTTCAAAAGGGAGAGAGAATACTATTTAGATAAGGCTATATTCCATGAGACTAGAATGTGATTATTTGTCTGATATTCAGACGCATTATAAAAATTATGCAGAACTGGCAGGCAGGATGACCAGATTAAGTAAAAATGGGAGCTTTAGTAAGGCAATCTTTCTGTCTACAGATTTTTATTTTCAATTTCAATTTAAATTCAGCGCATAAAAAAGAAGCAATACAAACAAAATTTTTCACTTCAGATTTCAGCCTATTCTGCTACAGGAAAAGAAAATTGGAAAAGGATAGAATTAAATAAACAGTGCCCTATAGACCATAAAAAAATTAATATTGATATAAATAATATTCCTCACATATTTGATCTATTTCATGCCAATTATTTATCAGTATTGAATTCAGCTTCAGATATGCAAGATTCTGTGACTGAATTTCTCAGTGATTCATAATAAATTAAGATAAGCTTCTCTCGGGGAACCATTAAAAGGATGAGACTTCATACTTTGCCAACTTACCTTAGTTATATAATATGGAAGGCTTTTTGTGTGTTTGATGTTGTTCTGAACATTGAACATGGGATGAAATGGAAATGCAGGTCTTGGCACAGTATTTCCTAAGTGAAGGATTTGAAGTAAATGCCTCTGTGTGGCTGTGTATCACATTTCACAGAAAAGACAACAGCTGCACTGCATCATCACTGCAGCTCCAGATGTTCAGCGATGACAGAGTTTTCTTTTTTCATTACATATCAATGATGTAATGCTACATAATACTTCTTACTGACAGGAAAAAGAACACATCAATTTGATGAATGTTTCAGATAGATAACAGCTGCATGTTTTGAAAGGTCATCCTCAGCTATCATTCAGATAGTACTTGCTCCCAGAAAAGAAAAGAAAAGAAACATTTCTCTCTCATTTACACTCTTTTAAACCAAATAATCTTTCCTAAATCCTGACTTAATTTTTTAAGTCTGTCTTCATCAAGAAAGATTTTGAAGCTGCAATTGACAAATAACAGATGACTCCATAGTAGTAAATGTTATCAGTCAACAGGTATGGCTTTGATTGAGTTGTGTCAGAAGTATCCCAACAACTAATGTCTTTGTCCTAGGGTGACTCTATTGTAAAGAACAACATAAAATTAAGGTCTTAATTTCAATCTTTTAGCATTTTTAGCTTATACTGAGCATAAACTCAGTAACTGACAGACCCTGTTTTATTTCTAGTAAGTCACAATTTGCATCATCATGTAAGTCATCCTCTAGTCTTTTCTGAAGAAATAAAAGTAAACTTTTCATATTAAAAATAAAAATATGCCCATTAATCTTTGGCTCAAATTCCAAAAATTCCTTAAAGAATCCTTCTTTGCATTTCAGTAGCAAATCCTTCAAACATACATCTGCTAAAAATGTAATGTAACATGATAATTTTTCAACATAGATCTGACATTTATGGAGTTGCTAAAAGAACATCAAAATGCAAATTTATAATAATAGGCACCTACCTTGTATGCAGGAGTCACCACGAAACACCTCTATTTTTAAGAGGTAGCAGTAGTACTAGTGTCAGTCATGAAAAAGGATGTCTGGAATGTTTGCATGATTTGTATCCATATATTTTTTTAATAAATATATTGAATAATGTAGGTTTGAAAAAAAAATTTTGGTACATGTAATTCCTTCTTCAGGTGTGAAACAGAATCAGTTGATATTGGATTTAGAACAGAACAACATATCTGAATATTACCTAGTTATGACCATCATTTAAGCTGCTGGGTAAAAGAGCGTGGTACTTGGGGGACACAGGGGAGATAATGTCACTATCCATGAAACAAAAGAGAGACAAATGTCACATTTGGGGCACTGAGAAATGAGGTAGGAGGAAATGAATATCTAATGAAGTCACTACATTTGCTGAGATAATCATTTCCATAGCAATTTCTGCTACAAATTGTAGCTTTCAGGCTCACCACTTTGAAACATCCCTCAGGTTCAGGGCTGAAGTCAGAGGTGGAAAGATATTCCACCAAGATACACTCTATTTGTTAGCAGATGTTCCTGGTTTTTATTGATGAAATGTGTTCATTGTAGGAGGTATCCACTGTGTCAGCTATAAACAAAGATATACCAACTGAAGTCTAAATTAAATTGTGACTGCTAAATGAAAAAATTGAAGAGTTGAGACTATGAATTTTGTTCTAAGCTCACCCTGAAGTGATTCACTGAGTCAAAATGTGCTTCATTTTCTCAGGAGAATTATACCTTAGTAGGAAGATAAAATGACCTAGTAATAATAACTAAAAAGAAAACAACAACCAAACAAACCAATCAACAATAATAGCAACATCGACAAAAAACCCAAACCTGAAAAACAAACCCCCAGTTACCAGAAAAATAGAGAGGTAAGCTGTTGCAGATGTTACTTAGTAACCATTACTGATACAAACAAAGTACAAGAGTACAAGATGAATTTGAGACCACTGGAAGTACGCTAATAAAAATATCTTTTGTCTTGTTCTTGAATTGTTCTCAGGACATGCAGCAAAGACAGGATCATATTATAATGTATTGTGCTTCTGTTTCTACTGTTATTGCATTTTTTTCAGTTGGAGAAATCTCAGCTATTTTGCTAAAAGCTCAACAAAATATTTAGGACTCTTTCTAACTTTAAGTATAGTAGGAGCTCAATCAAAGCATAATTCTTGAAGTAACTTACTGAATCTAGATATAAAAACTTTCTCCAGACAATAGTAAGTGCAGAATTTTTAAAATACTTTTATAGGGCTTGGGCTGAAATAAAAAGGCTTTGACCTTGCTTAAAAAGATCTCCTACCGAGGATACATTTTCACATGAATATTTAATTTATCTACATTTTGGCTTTCATGTTTGCTTTATTAAAAAAAAAAAGTAGGTCTTTCATTTGAAATAAAAAAGTGATATTTATGCTATTTAAAACGAAATCCAAAGTGAAAATGAATGGTGACCCCACTGCTATAAAAAAGCTTCATACAATATTAATCAGATACATAGGTGTGTGTGTTTGTGTGTGCGTGCAATTCCATCAGACAGCATATAAAAAGCCAGATTGTAACTGGACAACCCAACAGCTTTTTTTTTAAAAGAAAAATTGTTTAGAAAAAAGGACCAGGAGAAATATCAACATTAATTTCAAGATGTGTTTTATAATGTAGCTGCTTGTGAAGATACTGTGATTTTTTTGTAACTGTAAATTAATTAATTGCTCGAAGCATGATTATTTCTCAATACAAAAGTACATAGTCCTTTTTGTTGACCTAATTAAAACATGCAGAAACTCCAATTAATTTGTCATAAAACAGATACATATCTCCTTTTCAACACGTTGCAGTATAGTTATAAAACTGAGATGTCCACCATGAATTTGACAAATTCTTCTCCAAAATTATTATAATAAATATATTATAAATTAATATTTTTATGCCTGAAGTTGACTTTATTAATAAATAAAATCCTATCATGAATCAAAAAATTCTCATTATATTTAACACAGTCAGATAGTATCATATTTAAATTATGTAACAAAAAAAACGCTATTGAAAGAATCCTGTACGATGTCTGGATATTACTGTTAACTAGATTTATACTTTTATTTATGCCATCTCAATGCCCTAAAAACAAAGCATAGACATTATTACACCAAAGTGTTTTCAGTGTTGTCCTCAATGAAGAATAATTTCCCTGACAATTTTATCTTAATGAGACTATGCTTGCAATCAAAATACACTGGGCAGGACGTAAAGCCATTATAACATCAAGATGTAATCTGTGATGTAGTTTCAAAAAATGTTTTCTGGATGATTTTGGTGTTTTGCTGGACAGCTTATCAGTATGTGCAACAATTCTTGTTAGAAGACATCAAGGCAGAAAATGAACATATGTTTGGGTCATAGGGGTTACATTTAGGAACCAACTTCAACTGGCCTTTGAAAATTATGGTTCATCATTTTATGTTGCCAGTAATTTCAGGTAACATAAAATGATGCTTACTTTCAAGACAGGGCTGTATAGAAATGGTCTGTGAAGTTGGTCACAAGCAAGTGTAGAAATTTGAGAGCATTTCAGTACTTATGAACAGGTACTGAGCAAGATCAACTTGGCTTGGGTTTTTTTGGAAATCATGCATACATCTTGGTGTACAGTAGTCTTTCAAAAATAATTTTCATAAGTAAATGCAAGAATCTTTGAGATGCAAGCACCTCACAACCACTTATGGGCTCCATAAAAACTCTGATTTTATTTACAATAGGCTATTCTCAAATAATTTTTGAGAATGAGATTTGCGTTTCTGTCTTTTTCCTGAAACACTGCCAAAAACACTGCCTCCTCAAATATTGACATCTAATCACACACTGAGACTTCTAATGAAAAAGCAAGTTCATATGTGAAACAATAGAAAACACTGTTGTTAAAAGTATGTTGGTGAGTTTCTCTAGAAAGGATTAAAATTGTATTTGACTCACTGAAATACTGACCTTCTGATAGTTCTTGTACTTAATGCAAATGCTACCACTCCTTTCAACTGATTATTTAGGATTCATACAGAAAATGTATCTTTCTAATCTCATCCTGTAGATAAAACTTACTGAAAAAGCGCACAATTAGCCAACCAACTGAACAACCAAAACAGGTAATAATTGAAAAACTTTGAGATTATTTTGATAGTATATTTTCATTGATATAATTCCTTTATTGATATGAACCATAATAATTCTCTTCATAACATATTAAAAAGGAAGGAAGAGATAAAGAAAATACTATTCCGTATATAGAATTTCAGAATCATGGAATTAATAGGGTTAGAAAGGGTCTCTAAGATCATGTCCAACACTCAAGCTAACACTTCAAAGTCCACAGTAAACTATTTTCCTAAATGCCACATTTTGACCACTTCCAGGAATGTTGATTCTACTGCTCCCTTGGTCAGCCTGTTCCAATGCTTGAAAATTCTTTTAGTGAAGGCATTTTTCCTAACTTTCAAGCTACATATCCCATGGAACAAGTTGAAGCTGTTTTCTTTTTCCTATCACCAGTAGGATGGGAGAAGTGACTGCCTTCCACCTCCTACAACCACCTTCCAGGTACTTGTAGAGTCCAATAAAGTTTTTTCTGAGCCTCCTTTTCTCCAGGCTAAACACCCCCAGCTCCCTCAGCTGCTCCTTATAAGACCAGACCCTGTGCTCCAGACCCTTCCCCAGCTCTGTCTCCTTCTCTGGACACGCTCCAGCACTGCAGTGTCTCGCAGTGAGGAGCCCAGCACTGAACAGGATTTGAGGTGTGGCCTCACCAGTGCTGAGCACAGGGGGACAATCCCTGCCCTGCACCTGCTGGCCACACCATTGCTGATACAGGCCCGGATGCCATTGGCCTTCTTGGCCACCTGGGCGCATACTGGTTTGTGTTTAACCACGTGTCAAACAACACCCCCAGGTCCTTTTCCACTGGCCATCTTTCCAGCCACTCTGTCCCAGCTGGTGGAGCTGCCTGGGGTTGTTGTGACCAGGGGCAGGACCCAGCACTGGGCCTTGTTGAAACTCACACCATTGGCCTCAGCCCATCTGTCCAGCCTGTCCAGGTCCCTCTGCAGAGCCTTCTTACCCTCCAGCAGATCAACACTCCCACCCAACATGGTGTCATCTGCAAACTGGCTGGGTGCACTGGATCCCCTCATCCAGATTATTGATAAAAATATTTACCAGATCATTGATAACAATATTAAACAGGTCTGGACCCAATTCTGAGCCCTGGTGAACTGCACTTGTGACCAGATTCCTGCATGATGTAACTCAATTCATCAACACTCTCTGGGCCTGGCATTCAGTTTTTATGAAGTGAACATTGGACTAACTCAAGCCATGGCTAGCCAGTTTCTCTAGTAATAATTCATTTTATAATAATGTAGGAGACCATGATGATATTATTTATTATTATTTATTAATCATTAGGAAATTTTGAATAATATGTTATTGCTTGATTTAATTTGGTTTAGCTAATTCTGAAAAGCTTTCCATGAAAAGATATTGATGGCTTCTTCCTAATTACCATTTATGGTCCTTACACTGTTTTAGTGCTACTTGACCTTTCTGCAGCATTTAATAATGAGAACCGTGGGATACATTTTTGAGACCTACAATTGCTCTGGTGTTTTTGATTTTTTTTCCAGTTTGTGTCATCCTCCACTTTACTACTTATCCTGAGTTTGACAACATGGTCTTTCATTTTGACAACATGTCTCTCATTTTGAAACCTTTTAACTGAAATTCTGTACTTGGATTAAGGTTTCTTAAAAAATACTGCACCCGATTTTGTCACTTTTTGGTTCTTACCAGCATATATGCACAGTAAAAAATGGTTATTGTGAAGTACATTTAACTGAATTTTAGCCCTCTAAACAAGGTTCAAAAAGATTCAGGAAAAAAAAAATCATCATATTAAGACTAGAAAAATTATGCATTCCAAAAAATCATGAAGATTACATATTTGGTTCTGTTTTACTCAATTAAATGAAACTGAAATGCATTAAGTGATGACATATGTAAAGGGTGAAATTTGCCCACGTGCAACATCCTCTTTTGTCCTATTGTCACAGTGAGCTGGCTCTATGCACTAAAGTAAATTTTGTCATTTAAGGGAAACTCAGATGTCCACCAAGAGAACATGGAAAAATGAATAGCCTTTATTCCCCACCTTACAAGATAAGCTAATACGGTGCAATCTATGCCTGCTTCTCTTCCAAATATAAAAAAAATTTTATTTCAGCCTATTGAGAACAAGATTTTCATCTGTGTATGTGTTTCTATAAGTTTGGAGTAATTGGCAAAAGTTGATTTAGAAGGAAGCTCTAACAATGGCAGTAATTTGAATGACAGATGAAACAGAAATAGGAGAAGCTGATGGGACTTGAGGATTGAATACTGAGCTAGGTTTTGTATTGACATTTAGGAAAGATCAATATTTAAAAGTAGAGTAGTGTTTAGGTGTCTTCACAAGCAAAAATTGAAAAATCATAACCTGACTGAGAAGTAATCTGTTCACAAAAAGCAAGAAAAACTATAGATAACCAAATTTGACAAGCTTTTTTTTTTTCCTTTTCCATTTTGTGTGTATTTTAAACTCTTCAGAAGACTTCTGACAAACTTACATCAAATTTGTTTATGTTTACTGAGAGCCAGGATGGTGTAGCTTTTCCAGACCACCCACAGAGGAAATAAAAAGTTTTCTTGGCTAGAGACAAGCTGATGCTTGTCTTGATGTTCTAATGTAATAGGTGAGAGATACTTTATTCAAATTTCTCCTTTATGGTTTTTGTGGGTTAACTCTGGTAGGCAGCTAAGTAGCACACAGCTGCTCACCTCTCTTCCCCACAAGGGATGGGAAAAAAATCAAAAGTGTGAAAAATCTCTTGGGCTGAAATAAAGACAGTTTTATAGGGAAAGCAAAAGCTGTACATGCAGGCAAAGCAAAAAGAGGAATCAATTCAGTAGTTCCCATTAGCAGACAGATTTTTAGTCCCTTTCCTGGAGAGCAGGGCTTTGTCATGATTAGCAGATCTCGGAAGACAAACACCATGACTCCAAACATCCCCACATCCTTCCTCTTTGGCCGACTTTTATTGCTAAGCATAATGTACTATGACATGGGATATCCCTTTTTTCAGTTAGGGTCAATGTGTTCCCTTCCAATTTCTAGTGTACTTTCAGACATTTAGCTCGTAGAGCAACATGAGAAGCAAAACAAGTCCTTGAAACTGTGTAAATTCTCGTGAGAAAACTACAAAATATAGCACTGTATACCTTATACCTTGTCTTTCTTATGAGATGGCTATGGCAATAAAGACATTGAACTGTTTTGATGATATTGCAATCCTAAATTGACAAAAACTTGGCAGAAGACAATGTATGGGAGTGAGTGGAACACAGAAACATCTTACCTATAGGACAGAGCATTCTTGTGGATATTGGATAGAAGCAGACTGAAAACAGTCTGACTGTTTCTAAAGCCTTTAAAAATTACTTCAGCTTAGTGTATTTTGTTTAGAGCTTTGTTTATGCAATGGAGATATGCCAACATAATGTCGCCTTTAGCTCCTGTTTATCATATTTAAAAGATTATCTCAGCCAAAGCCAGCACACTTCTCGTACAGAATATATATCTTACAATGTAGTGAATAAAATTATATACTTATGATAGCACAGCTGTACATGGGGGCAATATGCCTCGCAGTTACTCATTGAGTCTCATTTGTTATGCATTGGTAATAATGCCAGTCTCATTCCTGCAATATTAATGGAAAGAACATGCTGGCATTTTAAATAGAGCCTCTGATTTGTGGCATTATTCAGCTGAATAACTATTTAAAGCTTGCACACAGAAATATTTGCTGTACAGCACAATTACTGAAGTGCATTATCAGCATGAGAGCGTTATAAGATCTGTCAATTCTGAACTTTAAAGACAGGAAATGTAGAATTCCTCCTGAAGTGAAAATGTTACTACGCAATGTGCAATGACAGCAATGGTGCCACATAGATAACTGCACCGAAGGAATTTAAAAGTTTTTTAAAAATTATTAGTAGTTTTTGCTGTAAAGTACACCTTGAGACTGTTGAAAATACTCTTTAGCAAAAGGAGGCAATTGTAGAAAATATTTCACAAGTTGATGATAAGAAACATGCTGCAAATTTGCATGAGCCATGAAAAATTCCTGACTTAAACATGGAGAAAAATTATTGTAATGAAAACAATTGTTAAAAATTATCTTTTAATTGTGTGACAAATATAATAGAAATATATTAAGAGATTATCAATATACACTTTAGAATTACCTTTACTATGCCTTGTCCTATTACTTGTGATTTTTGAAAGATGATAAAGTTGGCAAAATTTGCCATTACAGTTTTTAATGAAAAAGAAACATGCAAATCTACTTCAGGGTTTTAATTTTCTGGGCTTTTATATCCCTAAAATATATGCTTCATGTTAAATATATTATATAATGTGTATAGGAGTTGTCAGAGTAAATTAATAAAATATCTTGCAACCATAAATTATGAACACATTAAGCAATTTACCTATTACTGTAGGAATCAGATGTTTCATTTTTTCAGCATTGTAGATCTCAAGAATTACTGTGTATAAAATAAACTGTTTTCTCTAGAATTTTGAGTTAATTTCTATGCTAGAATTCTATACATATATTAGTTTGAATATGATTACTATATTATAATATATTTTTGTTAGTATTTATTATAAAACATAAATACATGACTATTATAAGAAATAGATTATAACAGCAGAGCTAATTTTTTCTGGTTTCATTTGGTCTCCAGGAAGTATTCTGCAATGCTCTCTCATTTTGACAAAATTACATAAGGTAATAAAGTCTAAATCTTAAGGTATTTTAATACCAACTTCTGCTCTGGATTGATATATACACTGAAAATCAGAAATTCTTTAGCAATGTTTGTCAATAATCACTTTATTAGTTCACCTTAGTCCCTGTCTCCTGGTTTCAAATTCAGAGTAAGGCTCTTTACTCTCTTACAACTTGTCCTTCTTTATGTAACTCCTACTTGGGAGTCATTCAGCACAGATCCATCTGACTGTTTCATTACTGTAATTTTTGACCAAATCTCCTAATGTCAGCTACTGACAAATCTCCTGATGTCAGCTACTTACTGGCCATAATGTCTACTTATGGCCACTAAAACAGAATGGCAAAATGAAATTAGTCTTGCTTCATATGTATTTATATACATTTAACACTTAAAAAAAAAAGTTCTGTTCTCAGATTTAGAGATGACTGACTTAAGTAATAAGATGCTTTAATTAGTAGTTTGCAAGTAGTATCTCTTTCATCTATAAATCCAGGGACTGAAAAAGCAATAAATGTAAAGAGTAATGTGGCATAACTGCTCTGGTCAAAATGGCAGCCTTAGAATGTAAGGAATATTATCTCAATTTAGTTTGTGTTGCTAATTCTGCAGGGGTGATTTGCAAGGGGAAGCTTCCAGAGAGAAAGTCAGATTTCCAGACCTCCCTGATCATTGCACCAGCTGCAGAGAGACTGAAAGTAAATTTCCTTTAGTCATCTGAGTAATTTATCACATTATCAAAGATGTATGTCTTGTTCCCACTTTTCCACCTACAGTGTCCACATTGTCTTTGCTGTTTTCCTTAATCCAAAACTAAAAATATTTTCAAACAGAACATGCAACATTTGCACATTTTGGACTGAAAATATAATTCAGAAAAGTTGCTCTAACTGATATTTTTGTTGAAAATTTTATTAGAGAGATCTGAGGAGGAAGTGGAAAAAATGGAGATCAGATGAGCAATCTCCTCAGTTTAGAGCTAAGATAAACTAAAAGGCATGAAACAGAGCAGAATGGCTAGTCTGGAGTGGAGACAGCCAAACCTGAGATACCAGCAGTCTGACAATACTCCCTGCAGTGCATATATTCCATCAGTCTGGCAGCAATGAATTTATTTAAGGGGAGACTTGTGATATGTGCCTGATTTCTGTAGCATGCATATGTAATTTGTTTGCTCTTGGCTAACAACTCCTTTTTCCCCATTTCTTGTTTTTTTTGTTCTTTCCACCTTATCTCAATCTTTCTTGAAACAGATGACTCTTAAAAAAATAAACAAAAAATACTGGCAGCTTTCAGGCTACCTTTCCATCTTGAACTTAACAGACAAATGGTATGAAACTTGTAAGCACAGTAGTCAAAGCTGCCTTTGCAATCTGTTGTTTGGCAATTTTCAATTAGGGGTGGAAAGATTTAAATATTTTAAGAGATGTGATTTTCCTATCACAGCTCAGCACTTCAGCTATGATCTTCAAAGAAAAGAGAAGCCAAAAAGGAAGAGAGTTTTGGAGCTGGCCAAATGGTCTTAGCACTTCTTTTAAATTTTGGCAGTCTCCATGCCCTGACTCTTGCAGACAGACCTCTCAGCCCAGTTCAGGATTTCTGAGTGCAATATGTGGAAGGATCTTCTGGCAGGAATCATAGCAAAATCAATATCTTAGTTACAAAGGAATTACACATCAGGTCTTGGCTCTGTAGAAATTTCACAGCACCTCTCTCTTACAACCTTAATTCTACAAGATGCTGGAGTATTGGATAATGGCATGAAAACAACATAAACCATATCTCTGTATTTAAAGTCTGGGAAAATGTTGAGACTGAAGCCATATTTGGGTATACTCTGTATTGAAAGCTTTTTAAGTTAGATTCAGCGTAAATAAATCAAACAAGGATTGTCAAAAAATAGTTCTCCAGATGGTCTTGTTAGGTCCTGCAGTTTTCATGCCCAGAGTGCCAGCTACTGGGGGGCACAGCATGACTGGATTTAGTGCCACCAACTGGAGTCAGAGGGGGGTCATAGAGAACTTTGGCCGATGGTGACTGGAGAGGATGGGTGGCCTCAGTGCCAGCTCCTGGAATGGGTCAAAGACTCTGCTGCCAGCTACTGGGACAGGTATTTTGTGCATCCTGAAATACAGCTACTGGGGGCACTGGTGTGAGTGAAGCTAGTGAGCAGCTCAGTGCTGGTGGCTGGAGGAGATCTGCAAATTGCAGATTGTCCTGCTGCCCCTCCACCTGCTGCTGGAGCAGCTCAAGTGTCTGTACCTGACCCAAAATGATGCGTGATGGGGTTTGTGTGCTTCATTCTCTAGCAAGCCTCAAGAAAAGAGTATTTCACATTACAGAAATATTCACATATGGAAAATTATATGCTATTTCTCCCATGTCTGAGAAATTCAGCCAAATTTACTTTCATGTAAAGGTTTCAGAATAGCAGAAATATTTTCTCCATTTTATTCCTCAGCTAATTTTACTTTTTTTTCCTGACTGGCCATGGGGCATTCTCTCCATGGAATATACAGTGCAAAACCTATTTAAAAAAGAAAAACAGAAAAGGAAAATAAAAAGCAAAAGGAAAAAGAAAAAAAAAAGAGGAAAAATACTTTACTTTCATTCCAGTGTCACTAGCCACTTCCATCTGATCATTGACTAGAATGCTTTTTTAGTACACATGCTTTTCTTCTGGGGTATTGCACATGCCCTTTGTTACAGTACAGGAGAAAATATCCATCTGTGCTTGCTTGAAGTTGCAGGTAACAGTATATTGCCCTTTGATCCTTATGTTTCTCTATGTATTTCATGCTCATAATTCATATATACAATAAATCGATACCTTGAGTGTTCCTTTTTGATAATGTCAAACTGATTTTCTGGAATTCTTCTTTTTAAATAACTCTTCACCTCATTAGACCTGTCCAGTTCAGTTGTCACAGTGCAACATTTCTGCCCTTTCTCTCTTAGCCACAAGAATGAATATGTTCCTGGAATATTTATTCAGAAGAAGTTGAAAGTGTGGCATCCAGAGACTAATATTGTATAATACTAGCTGATGCTGCAGATGGTTGATAAGTATTTAAACCCAATGTCTTATAATGAGAACAGTTTATCAGCCTTGACCAACACTTGCGATCTTTGGGTAGTCACATATTTTATTAAGTGTTTAGTCTTTTTTGTGGGTTTTTGTCATGGTTTGGGATTTTGTGTGTGTGTTTGTTTGTTTTATTGTAGAGTTTTTGAGTTTTGGTCATTTTTTTTCAAGGAAAGGCTGTGTCAGGGTCAGCTTACTTTCAGTTATCAAGATTGTAGGCTTCCCTACTTGTTGTGCTCCTTCAAATTCAAGGTAATCTGTCAGTGTTAGAAGAACACCTAGAAGTCCAGACAACTGTTTCATTATAACACTTTGTGTTAGTCTCTTTACCCCCTTACCATGCTTACTATTTTCTTGTAACTTTTACTGTTTTAATTATTCCACTTCTGCATGGAGAATGTGTTTCATGAGGTTTAGAACTCTATGGGTGCATAGGGAACATGACCACACCCTGCCTAGGCGTTCCCATGAAGATGCAAGAAAGAAGAATTACCAGAAACGGATCCTTCCTGAGGTTCATTGCTTAAAGAAACAAATCAGCTTGTTCTGTCTCACTTCAAATGCTGAATGCTATTACCATTTAAACTGTAAGTTACTGCTAAAACCAGGGTTAGGCATTGCAACAGTTGCTTCTGACTGCTCTGTATGAGAGTTCTATTTGACTTCTCACCATGCTCTAGAAATAATGAGAAGAACTCTTGACATCAAAAGAATTATCAGATTTAAAGAGAAAAAATTAGGACTTGAGAAATGTTATATAGCCCAAACATAGAAAGGGTAAGTGATTCTTTTAGGTACCACAGTATATCTCCTCCTGTGAAGAAAATGGAAACCCTGAAGAATACAATTTGTTGTCTCAAGGAAACTATGCACCATTAAAATTTGTTTCCTCCTGGAGAATTAAAATAGGATAAAAACCTTAAAACTGAGTAACAAAAATATTGCCAAGAAGCTGCATTTGGATTAGGATTACTATTTTTGTATTTTTTTAAGTATAAAAACTTTTTGAATGATTGTCTTTCGAAACCTGTGTAAAACCCCAAATAAATTAAATTAATAATACCTCCCCAGTAACTGCATCATGAAGTACACTATCATGACTGTGAAATTTGTTTTGGAAAAATGAATCTTTCTATGTAATTTCGAATTTAAAGCTACCATGTAATAATATGTATATATTTTTCAGAGTGACATCGAGTTTAAGTATTTGACCTTTCTCACTGTTTTATCAATCTTGTCTTCTTCTTCCATTTTCTACCAGTTCATCTATATAAGAAAAAGGCTGAACTGCAATGCCCATGATGCACATAATTCTAGCCCCAGAAAGTGAACAGACACAGCTCTGAACAGTGAAGAATTTTATGGTCACTATGCATGGTTAGTCTGAATGTTACTACCTCATAAAACAAGACTAAATACTGGGAATAAACCTGTAGTACAAATCAAAGACTAAACTATGAAAATACAGGTATATACAAATTAGTAGCAAGTCAAAATAAAAATTTCTTCAGCAAAATAAAGAAAAAATTGAGTATCGAATATAATAAAGTATCAAAATCAAAACCTTTTCATTTAACCAGAAATTTCTGAATTAAGATTTTGACAGGAAAAGTCCACATGACAGTATGGGATGGAAACCTCTGCAGGAATTCTTTGTTTGGTGTGACAGCTAAAAATGAAATGGACACATTTTCTGCAAGATTTTTTTTTTAAACCCAGTTATATTAAAATTATGTATATGACAAAATACTTCATAGTTACATGTGAAAATAGAGTCTTTCATAATTGAAGAAAATTATGTGAATATATCTGCAGTTTGTGACTCAAAATTAACCAGTTTTTGATTTAAATCCTTTTCAATTGTAGGGTGTTCCCACAAATAATACTTTAACATTCCTAAAGTGTTATAAAATTTCCAACATTTGCTGGTTGCCTTGGTTGCAGGCAGTAACAGATGTTTCAAAACATAAGCCAGGTCATGAGCCACAGGACTGAATAAACAGCTTTAAAAAAAATAAATATATGAAATGCTATATTAATTATACTAGCTAAGTTGCAAAATTTCCACTGGCTTGACTCTTTACTTTCTTCTGCTGTAAACGGAGCCAGAAACTGAGTCTGAGTCAGACAAGCCTCAGCTTACATTGTTCTGCCAAGTTGCAGATGTCATTTATTCTCTACCATCAAATAATAAACAGACTTTTAATTTACTTGATATCTAGAAGAGAGGAAGTGTGGTCCAAAACATTTACTTTGGAGACACAGGTTCTACAAAAGTTTGGGATTTCTAGTAACCTTTGATCTCTAGAGGAGAGGGACAAATAGTGTTTTAAAAGGGTATTTTGTTCTCAAATGTTCGTAGCATCATTTTTTAAAATAAAAATAACCCATTTTCATGTGCTTCATCTTGGGTCATTCTTTTTTGGTTGGTTCCTTCTCTCACTTGCATACATGTATTTGTAAGTGCTAATGGAAATATTTGCATAACACTAGCACTATGCTTTCTCTTTCTCTGCTTTTTCAGGTACTTTCTTAGTTCACAAAAAAAAAGCTGCTATTTCTTTGAGTCTTACTACAGATGAAGGTGTTTATTGTTGATATTATATTTTAAATTCCCAATGTTTCTATTGGGCAAGCAGAAGTGTTTATGAGGTGCAGTGCTGAATTCAAAGTATTGTAATTGTATGCTACTACAATGTTTTTCATCTGGTGATTTTGATATCGATCCTTTGGAATTTATGTCAGGCAGAGGATAAGGTCAATAGAAAATTATTTCATATATTCTCCCTTTGCATCTGTCTAAATTTGACAGAGAGTGGTTGCAGAGAACGACCCAGAGGTCAAAAGTTTTAGAGTGCTTCCCTTCTAATAATTTCTTTTTTTCTACTGATCTTGTTGAAATTTGGAGGAGAGTAGTGAATGCTACAGGTCTGTAGACTTTGGAATGGAACCTAAAGCTGTGTGAAAGAGACTGTTTGTATCCAGTTGAAACAGTTTTATCTGACCATTCACCAATTTGTCTTCGTTGGTCATGAGCTGCCTGTGACAAAGTGCTTCTCCTTGGGATTGTGAAGATAACTCTCCACAATGCTTCTTCCAACAGTGTGAATATTGACTTGCACTTATAAAGGTCAGGCAGCTCCTACAGTTATTGGAAGGGAGAACACTAACTCCAGCAATGTTCTCTGAGAAGAATTTAACCTTCAAATGACAAAAAATGCTCACAAGAGCCAGGACTTCAGCCAGCTTGAAAGTTAACCTTCTCTCCAAACAGATATGATGAGGACTTCATTGTTGCCCCAGCAAAAGAAAAAGAAATAAATCCAACAATTAAGAGGATGAAGAATCCAAGAGTTATTTACCTCTCGGGGATTTTATTTTTCATTGTAAAAGGTTGGTAGATGGTATGGAAAGAGTAATTTTTGGACTTAGCTTCCAAAACAAATAATGTCTTCAACTTTTAAGGGCATTGTGCGGAAAGATAAAGAGTCCCATACATTTCTTTTTTCTATTGTTCTGACATCAGATCAAAGGAGCTGATTCCCAGTGAAGCA
Source organism: Melozone crissalis (assembly GCF_028551555.1). Classification (NCBI taxonomy): domain Eukaryota; kingdom Metazoa; phylum Chordata; class Aves; order Passeriformes; family Passerellidae; genus Melozone; species Melozone crissalis. Next base: position 28,675,687 of record NW_026535796.1, on the reverse strand, counting down.
CAGCAACCTAGTTAGCTCACCTTTGAAAATTCTTCTTTATTTGCTATCCTGCAGAGTCAAGCTCAGAGCACAGCTGCGGTAATTTAAGGTCTGTAGGAATCAGGCTATTACTGATCAAGTCCTGTGGTACAAGGCAAGAAGGATGACAGTGTGGTAGCAGAACTGCAAATGAGAATGAAGGCTCACTTTTCATCTTGATGGAGTGTAAAAAATAATATTTTTAATTTTTAATGCAACACATTTATATTGTGTCAGTTGTGGCAGGAGGCTCATATTGCATATAAATGAAGATGATTATTTGGTTTGTAGGAGAGTAAAGAAGACATGATGAAGAGTATACCAGGAATGCAATAAAAAGGAAGAAATGTGTGGAAGTCTTGGCTGTTTAGAAAAAGCATTGCTTTCTGAGTTTAGGCACTTTTATTTTAATGCATTATAAGTTTCACAGTTTTAAGTTTGATATCTGGCAGATTCGAGACTCTGTAAAAATCATCCTTAATGGCCTTTGTGCCTCATCAATAGGGCCACCATTCAAGTAACAAAGTGCCAATCAGTTGCTCTTGTTTTCCTTTAGCTTCAAGATATTGCTGGAGAGCTTTTTGCAGAGATCATGATCTCTCTGCTTGATATACCATTTATTACAACTATAGTTAAAGATCTTCAGGCTTATCCTTTATAACCCCCTAATTTCTTGACCGATTTTTTTTTCCAGAATAAGACATAACTTGCTGTGTTTCATTTCTCCTTGACCATCCTTGCCTTCCCTCACAGAGCTGGTTTAATTATATCTGAAAGACAAGGACACTAAAACATAATTAAAAAAATATAACTGTGTAGTTTTATTCAAAATATGAAAATGAAAGATGAACAAACAGGTTCTTTTAAGGTGTTTCATTGTACTGCTACAGATCTAATGAAATTGATTTTTTAAAGTGAAAATGAAATTTCATGGTCAATTAGTAAGTGAAATAAATCACTTCTTATGAAAAAAAATACAGTATGAAATCAGAGAAAATATGTGAATTATACACAGTTCTTACATTGAGTGAGGGAAATAACCAAGTTTATTTCTCTTCTCTGGATGTTACTTAAATTGATCTGTCTCAGTTATTACGTATTTTTGTCTTATTGAGTTAATTCTGCTTAGTATGGTCTTACAGTGCACTGGATAATACAAGTATTTGTTTTCAAACCATGCCAAATGGTTTTATGTACTTCTGAAAATTAACCAGAAAAAAATTACAATATTCTCTTGGTATAAAGTCGAGCAAATACTGGTCTGATTTTCAGCCATTGCAACATGGCTGCCATTGCCATAATAGAGGAAGATAGTGCAGTTCACTGGCAGTTGAATTAAATGTAATAATATTTATGATTTATCATCATATTTGCTAATCCCTAGTTCATACAAAAATATAGTATTTAAGCATTTGCTTAAAATTAAGTTCCAGAGAGCTTTTTGCATTTTATTTTAAAACTTGCCTTATAGTTTACAGAACAGAAAGACATGCTTTTAATATACTGTTGTGAATAAAAATATCCTAGTCAGACTTTTATTTACTAGAGTGTGCACCAAAAAGAAACTAAACCAAACTCTTAGAATAAACAATGAGAATAACTCTGAGTTACTCTATAAAGAAAAGAAAAAAACATTCTGCAATGTAGGACACTTCAGTTTCAAAATTAAAAACAACAGAAAAAAATTACCTGCTTTCTTCTCTTATTTTAAGATCCAGACTGCTCATTTCTAAATATTTTCATATTTAGGAGATTATACTGCAGGTGAATATAATAACATTTTGTTGGCCCACATAAAAACTCTTTATCTGAACCATCTGCCACTTATATTCCTCATCCTGACACCCAAGTTGCATCCAGGCTTCTTCACCTAAGTTGTGACTTGATTTGTGCTAGGACATACACCAAGAATAGAGGATGTGAAGCACAGGAACTAAATTTCTTAATTGCTAAAGAGTTCTAATGCTAAAGAATCAGCTCAGGATTCCATGAACTTTAAACTGCAAAACCCAACTGAGAAAGGAGTTGCATCTTTGTTGAATCTTAATTTCAACTACTTTGGTAATTAATTACAACATCACCCCTCTCCCCATCCCCAGTAATTATTACCTCACAATTATCAAGAAGAATGGGCAAGGACAAAGTGACAAGTTTCCAAGAAAAAAGTACAAAACCAGATCTTCCTTGCTTGAATGTCATTAAAAAATTCACATAGTTTTTTTATGAGTTCCTTAACACGCTGCTCTGACATTTCTTAGATTTACCTGATGGCTTCAAGTGGTGGCGCATAAAACTTTGCAATCTACTCTATCAAATGTACCTGAATTGATCAGGTAAACCATAGTGACTAAAGCAATTACTATCTTCTGTCAACTGACTCAGAAGAAGGTTTTGGAATTGGCTTTATCCTGGTAGACAGAAAGAGGTCAGAAATTTCATTTGTAGGACTGCATTTCCTGTTATATTATAGCTTTAAAGCACTCTTTAATTTTAGTTATATTTAGTTATATATATTTAGTTATATAGTTATATTACATTAACTGCATATGATTAAGAAAGCTATATCTTAAAGTGTCATTGAAAACTTGTGGCTTCCCTCACTTTGTAATTAATTCTTAACTGATGAAAAAAAGGAACTGTGATTTTGCAGCAGCAGTTGAATTGATATAGAGGGATATGTCACACTGCTGTTTAATAGATAATCTTGCAATTATTTAGGAAGGATTAAATTGCAACAAAGTCACTTAAGATGTGGCTTTTAGATTCTCTAATTATGTTAGAGAATTAATAGTATTAGAAAATAAGTTATTGCTAACTATTATAAATAATTTTCTTGAAGCATTTTCTAAAGGATAAATCAGTATTTTTCCTCAGCCAGTAGGCTTTGGTTTAAATACCAAACCTGGGGGCTGCTGTTTAAATAGAACATGTGAGGAAGAAGATTATAAGGACATGCTTAACAGAGGAGAGCAGAAGTCCATCATGTTCAGTGGCCTCAGTCTGGCAGGGACCAGGAACATATACTTGTGGAAACACTGTGAGAACAGGGAAACATATGATAATTGTGCTTCAGAGGAAAAGCTTGACAGGTTTTATTTTGAGGTTTCTGCATGCATGACTGTAGCTGTGTGCTAACTAGTGCTGGCTGGATTACTTTTTTATTCAATTGATGTAATTTCTTGAACTTTTAGTTTTCACAATAGCTTACAGTATTTTGCTCCAGTTTAGATATTTAATGAAAATTTCAAAAAAATAATGTCAAGTCAATCCTTGACTGTACCATTGGACATTATTTTAATTTGATGTTCTTCAGGATGTTTTATTATTAGAAATAAATAGAATCATAGAATATCCTGAGTTGGAAGGGACCCACAAAGATCATCAAATCCAACTTGTGGCTCTGCGCACCATGTGTCTGAGTGTTATCTAAATGCTTCTTGAACCGTGTCAGGGTTGGTGCTGTGACCACTTCCCTAGGGAGGCTGTTCCAGTGCCCAGCCACTCTCTGGAAGAAGAACATTTTCCTATTCATCTCTCTGCCTCAAAACTTTGTAGACCTCTGGCACAAAGTTGCCTCATTATAGTTGCATATCTGTATACTTTCTGGGTTCCTACAATTGTATTATTTCAGTTTCTGTGAATATCTGGCCAATATCAATATCTTGAATGGTTTATGCTATCTTTAATGAAAATAGAGCTCTTCCAATTTTCCAAAGAATTTATTTTTTACCATCAAAAAAGTCCTTTACTATGACGCTGGGAGTGTTTTTGAATGCGGATACAAAGTAAAAAACCTGAAGCATTTTGCAGACAGAATGTGTCTCATTTCTACAACAAAACTGTGTTTTCATATATAGAAGCCACTCATTCAAAACATCTGGATATTAAAAATACTGGTGATTAATTTTGTGTGTTTGATATTTTCTCATCCTCTTCTTATATTTGTTAAAGCTGTATTTAAAATTTTAAGCTTCTGATATAAAATACTCTTACTTTCTGTTTTTTTTTTCTTTTGCTACTAACAATACAAGATTATTAAGAAAAGTAACTTTAATTATGAAAAAATGGCATTTGAGATTGTACAGCCTTACTGGTGCAAATATGTTTTCGTTTCCTTTGGTTATTTTTCCCAAGTGGTAGTTACTAAGTGACTCACTAATAGCTACATTACGCCTTTCAACAGTACATTGATTTATTTCATTTGCAATGACAAGTTTATTCTTCATGTTTTTTGGATGAGGCCAACCCAACTTTTGGGTTCTGCCAGTTCAGCAAAACTTAATTTTTCCACCAGCTACCCCAGAGGTTTTAATTTTTACAACAAATGAGTGGTTTTGTTGCACTAATAAAACAAGTTTATATAGAACTCATTTTAAAATGCACTTCTTTTAACTTTCCTGAACATAAGATATTAATATACCCATTATGTTTCCTTCTATAAATTTTCTGTTTGCCCAAATGGATGGAGACATTATAGCTTAAATGTTTAATTGCCCCTGTTCTCATCTATGGACCAGGTCCCTTTCTATGGCCAGGATCTCTTCCCTTGCTAAGCTGTGATTTGATATTATGGGATCTCTGCACATAGAACTCAAGTTCAGGTGGGAAACTGGTCTACACAGGCTGTGGACACTTAAAACATAAAGACCGCAACTGTTACAAAGGTATTATTTTTCAATATGTAATCTGTTTTTCTCAGAGGTAGTTTATCACAAAACCAAATATTTTCCTAAGAAATTTAATTTTATGGAAAAGTTGCTGTAATTTAAACTGAAACCCAGTATATAAATAGAAGTTTTCCAACTATGTTTATTAATCTTAGAGATCCAGGCTTAGGTTGTTAAAGCCTTTGTGCAACTTCAAAGTGCATCTTTTGCAAAACAGCTCCATTTTCCTTTTTTTTTTTTTTTAACATCTGTAAACAAATAGTTTGAAAATATCTCAGAATACAGAATGTATCTTAAAGCTTTGTTTTCATGTGTTCTATTTCTCAGTACACATGCAATTGCAGTAAGTATTATATCACCTCTATGATGATATTCTTTAAGCATTTGTCTATTCATCTGTGAACTTCTAAAATAAGAGTATATCACCAGTTATTTGGTAGTTTGTTTTTTTTTCAAAAAGACAAACTGTTTCTTCCACTTGGAAGAAATTTATTGCAGCAGGGGACAAGGGGGGCAGAGAGAGCAGGGAATAGAAACGAAAACACCTTCTCTTAGATTTGTTTTTACATTGTTTAGTAGGAGGGTAATAGCTTGAAATCCTTCATTAGTTTTGTTGTCTTGCAGATCCCGTACTCAGAGGAGAGAGTGGTGATCATTTTGACAGTGCCAGCTGGAAGCAATGTCATGTACAGGATGTAAGCAGCTCTCTAACACCCTGGGTTCTGAGCTGGAGGAGAGATTTTTATCTGTAGGAATTCTCAAAGAACACGGTTACTAAATGTTCAAACTCTCTCTGTGTTCCCTTAGGCCCATCTCTAATACAGGCCCAGCTGCTGAGATGGAGAGAAAGCAGAGCACAAGGAAGATGTAACTGGCAGGAGCAGAATGGTAACTCTGCAGCAGTGAGGAGGTGCTGTGGGGTTATTAAAGCTAAACTACAACATGTGCTGACGTCAGATGGAGCAATCTGCCTCCTGCAGCATCCTAGAAATATGTATAAACATTGATGCTTTTCTGAGGACACTAAAAAAACTACTTGGCTTAGTGAGAGCAAACACATTACATCAGAAAAAAACTATGTTACACTTATAAGATTGTTACACTCTATGCAGGATTGTACATAGCTGCTGATTCTGCAAAAAAGTAATAAAAAACTATATTTACAGGACTTTTGGCCTATTTGCTGAACAATGTTCAATGACTAGAGGATGTTCACCATTGCTAAACACTTTCTGCTTCCTGTGAATACTGGCTTCTTGGTAGGTAGTCTGTTCAAATGCAAACAATGTAACTTTTGCTCTCAGGTTACTCATTGTCTCAGAGGAATCTTAAATATGTTTCTCAGGTGAACTCACTGTTTTTTTCTCTGCTTTGCATTATGGTTCCATAGACCCACAGTCCAACAATTCTTATCACTAATCTGGCACCCTCACATAGAATATGTCCTTACAGTGACCACCGGCTGTTGTATTTTTACTTTTATTCTGTTCATAAATTGACATTAACATTCAAGCTTTCCTTGTCTGGAGAAGGACAACCAAGGTCCCAGAGGACACAGGACTGAGCAGTGCATTTGTTCCTGTGCTGTGGGGAATCGAGGTGTGACCATGCGCAACTCAGTTAACTGCGTCCTGCTGCAGCCATCAGCACTCCTGAAACAAAGACCATAAGGACATTGCTGGATGAGAAACAATGCATCTTAACTCTGATGAAATGCTTTCACTCCTGCCTTTGTTTTACACTGAGAACTCTTAGCTGTGTCTTGAATAACATAGATTTACAACAAGTAAAACCCAGGCCTGGTAACCTCTCTAATGACTGATTCACTTCCATTATTCTGATGCCAGGTATTACTAACTGGCCAGTGGATCCCTCACAAGCTCTGTAAGTCCCTCTGAGAAAGATTTCTCATCTGCCTTCATAAATCTCAGTCCTGTGGGTGTTTTATTTTACAATTTGAACATGAACTTACAAATAAATATTTTTAGAAATACATGGGGTTTTTTCTATCTGTTTTCTATGTGGAACTTCCATTTTAAGGTAACAACATAAAAGAGCTCTATCACAGAATTTAATCGAAATTATTACAGTGGTCTGAATACCAGTGTCACTGTGTCCAGAAAACTGCTTGTTCCAAATAAATTTAAGATTCTCTTAGGTCAGTAGAAGAGTCAAAAGCTCTGCCAGACAACTCCTCAGTGGATATAAGACCCTTGTTCGCTACCATACAGAGGATATTTGCACCACACCAGGTGCAGGGCTGCAGGAAGGAGGAAACAATGCTCTCTTGTGGAATTAGAGAAAGAAATAGTCTCCTATCTCCTGTGACACTTGTTCTTTGCCAAGAAGACACACTTGTACTGGGACCAAAGTGCTAAAACCAGAGGCACAGAGGGTAGAAGTATAATAGAGAAACAGAATTTCAAAAAGGGTTGTTTCTTTCTTGCATTAAAAAAGCCTAGAAGTGTGGAATTGGCTTTTCTACTGATAAAGACCCATCCAGAAACATAATTTGCAATGTTATTTTGAGGCATAATTCAGGAAGAGATAAGACCCGCAGGGCCTGCCACTAGAATGGAAATCACACAGAGATTGATAATTTTGAGATCAAGTTATCAAATCCTCACAGAAAGAAAAGTTGCAAGAACTTACACTAATTTCCATTGCAGCAACATTGCACAATTTATGGTTAGATCTTCTCTTTGGCAGCCACTAGAGGACAACCTGATCACATACTTTTAAGTTAGTCTGACGTTTATACCCACAGCGGCACAGAGGCACCAGGAGCCTTTCATCTGCTGCCCCCTCCCTCTGACAAAGCTCATTTCTAAATGCCAGAAAAAAACAAAATTTTTAAACATATGAAGAAACAAGTGCCTCACAGGTCCTTGGGAGAATCTGTACGAGCCTGATCCATAAGTTTTGATCTCTAAAGAAATGCTGAGTTTTGCACAGCTGTCAGGAAACAAAGCAAAGGAATTTTCATGAAAGTAAATAAACAGGAAGTATGGAATAGTGTAACATCTGATTTTTTTGGCCTGAACTGGTCCAGGTATTTTAAAGTACGTTTATTTTATATTTTTAATAGCATTTTTAATAACTACCATAAGTAGTTACTGGAACATATATATTACATATTGCCAAAAGGCCTCAATTTACCATATGTTGCAATAATGTAAAGTAAGAGCTTCTTCTCTAGAAGCCCTACAGTCTGGGCAGTCAAGGCAGAAAAGGTAATAAAAGAAAAAGGTGGTGAGGGGGAAAGGGTTCAGTGCCATGCACCAGCAGAAACAAGGGCATGAAAAGAGAGACAGTAATAGGATCTGTCCATGCACCTGGTACCTCTGAGGTGTCAGTGCAAGGAATGGCAAACACTTACTTCCTGTAGAGATTTCTCTTAACTTTAAGAATAGGGTATTTATAGTTTTTGCTTTTGAGAAAAACAAGAACTTTTTTTTTTTCTTGAAATCACTTATCTATATAGTTTTATAAATATGCCTGGATTTTTATTCTCATGCTCATTAGAGAGACGGGGAGAAGGAAAACTACCTGTTATCCTAGCACTTGAAACCTTCCAATTTTCTCCTGTGTACTGTGTCTAAGAGTGAATTTTTCTCTGACTGCAGGTATCTACAAACTTCTTTTATAAGCTAGGACAGTCTTCCATATATTTACCCATATAAAGCATTTAGTGCAGTCTGGAACTTCCCTATCTCAAATATATTTCCTCCTTCTTCCCATTTTTGTCAGACTTTCCCTTGGAGTAACTCTCATTAAAACCAATTTCCATCTGTCCACACTTTGCACAATGGGATTTAAAAAGGGCTTGTGTTTTGCCTCATTTTACATTGAATCAGATTTTTCTACAAAAATCAGGGCTTCTAGCCCCTTAAAGGGTTAGTAACCAAATGTGCACTGAAAGCTCACTGGGGTGGGAGCAGCAAAGGCACAAAGCATTAAGTCAGAACAGCAACAGGGAAACAATGTCAGCACAAGGACAATAAACACTGTTATTCTTAGTGCTCCAGGAATAACAGCGATTATTGTTCTGGTTTAAACATCATGTTGTTTTCATAATTTTTCTGGACAACAGCATAGTGTAAGAGGAAGCACTGAGGTGACCTATAAGAAGATTTTAAAATTATAAAACAAAGAGGAAGAGAAATCTTTTTGCTCGTGTTAATTTCACATTGATGGAACTTTAAGAATGCTGAAACCAAAACACCTAGACAGATGTGCATACATATTTATTTATTTCTTCTTGACAATAACAGCTTCTTCTGAATTACCACGGCACACAAACAGCCATGCGTATGGCCCCATAAAGGATCCCTTTCCTCTTCCTCATCTGCCTCCTTGGTGATACATCAATCTCTTACACTTTGCCTTTCAATGAGACTGTAGGATTTTGAAAGGAAGATCCTATCCATAAATGATGCACCAAGCTAGTTGAAAGCTGTTGAATAAAGCAGCATATTGATAGTGTATCACTATTCCCCACATGAACACTGGTATTGAACAGGTACCAGGGAGATATCTGCCTTTTATGTGTACCTCTATATTTACATTCACTGCCACTAAATGGATGCTGTGAATCCCTATAAAATTTGTCTACACTGATACTAGCACTCATTGTAAAATACTTGCAATACCTTCACAGTGAGACCGCATCCAGTGACGCCTCCCTGCTGCTCAAAAACCACCTCACTATTCTAAGGGAATTTGTAATTTCATTACCTTGTCTGAGGTGTCCATTGTGCTCCACTGCATTGTCACTGGAGATGTGACAACACAATATATACTGTATAGCAACTTAAAAGTAACAGCTCACTTTTCCCAGTGCTATTCCAGAATGTTCCAACTCACATTTCAGCAACAGTTTGGACAGCTGAGAGCAAGTGCCAGCTGTAGAAAACAACAGTTTCAGGCCTGAAAGCATAGGTCAGCACAGCCCAGGATTCTTCCTTAATATCTTCCTTAGTATCTTTTTGAAACACTTTTGTTAATGCCTGGTTCTATCAAACAACCTTCCACAGGTTTAATTCCTGAAATAATAAGACATATCTTCAGAGAAACATATAAAAATAGTTTTGATAAAATGAATATATAAAATATTTTTTCATGTTTTTCTTGAATTTTGCAAAGTTACTTGATGAAACCAACCCCACAGAATAGGACAATTAGCTCCATTTACTATGTCATATTGGGACGTCTGTTTCTCTTATTTTCTGAAAAATCTCTCTCAAAAAACAGGCATAGGTATGAAGTAAGTCATTATGTATTGCAGCCAAAGGCTACTCTGTTTCTTCTTTCTTTCCACAAAGCCCAAATTACTCCTGCTATCTCATAGTGTTCTAAAAATGTTTTGTCTTTGTCCCTTTTGATTTCAACTGCTGCAGACTTAAAGAAAAGACATAGCATGGACTGAATTATATTGAGGGAACTTTCACCTCCAGAAATATTCTAGCTTCAGAGCACAGTCCCTTCCATTTCAAGTCCCTGTCAGCAATCATATGAAGGAAAAGTGTAACAGTTAAGGCCATGAGCAAGCAACAGAAAGAAGCATCAAGAAGAGAAAAACTCAAACAGGATAGACTCCACAGGTTTGACCAGAAAGAGCAAAAGGAGATGACTTACAAAAATAATACCAAAAAAAATCAAGCTACTTTTTATTCACATGAAGCACTTAGACAATCTGGAAATAAGATGTTAAACATCCTCGGCCATAGCAGTTTGGTCATTGCCATTCACAAGGCATGAAAAAATCTTTGTGCAGGCCATACTGTTTGAAATTATGGAATAGAAGAAATGGTTACAGACACAACAAGAGAATTCATAAAGAAGGCACTTTACACTTATGCTGGAAAGCAGGGCCAGGCATTGCAGGGGAATCATGAATCTGAAAGGACACATAACCCATATTAGATCAGGACTTTATGCATTGGTGCTAAGCTGGACTGTGCACAATAGATAGCTGATAGAACTGCCTTCTCCAATACTCAGCTGTTTATAGGTGAATCACCTACAAAAAGAGAGCAGGAAAAAGTAGTGAGGCTGACATGCAATAAGTTTTGCCATACAGGAGTTTACTTCAAAATCTTGAGCACTGATCTCAGTCACATAATGTTTGTGAATACAGGACTCAAAAAGCACCTGCCATAAGAAACTTTGGAGCACAAGTTCCTGTCTCCTTTAAGGCAACTCTATGGTTGTGGATGTAACTGCCTGAGTAAGAGAGATGTTTACAGAGAGTGGCCAAGCACGCAGATGTTTCTAACCTTTCATGACTAGAAAATACATATCAGACTATTGCCAGAAAGAGTACAACTTTGCAACTCATATAAAGCAATGTAAGCTGGCACTAGACTGTTGGTTTTCAATACCACTTTAATCATTACACAGTGGATCCAGCAACACAGATATTTACCCCAGGGTCTGATGCCAGCTGTCCTTGCAGTTTTCTGCACCCTAACTCAGATACAGCCACATAACCACACCCTGACAACCCTCAAAACTTAGCAGCAATATCTGTGTAGGCTTCAAAATGTTCATACTTCCCAATTCACTCAAATTCAAGCATTTCAAAAACTGTTCCCCAGTTTGTACACTCAATAACCTTGATGTTATTTCTGGAGACTGGCAGAAGTTAGCAGAGGCTGACTTTTCATTTAGCATTTCCATTAGGTTGTGCCCATCTCTTATGATTAACTTTGGTAAGGCTGGCCAGACCATGCCAGCAATCACATGAATAATTATAGACACAAAGGGATTTTACAGTGTTGACTCTGTTAGCTAAATTAGCTGTTGGTGGTGAGGGCTGCAAGACATCTGTTATTCTTTCACTTCCTAAAAGCAATTTGTCAAAACCAGTCATGTTTATGGCTATAAAATGAAACACTGGAATAAATTCTTGATTGCAAACAGTCTAGGCATATTAAATTATTCTGTGTCTATTTAACATTATCTCTGGAGAAATGAAGAAATGGGAATAAAAAACTATTTCTATCAACACAAGCCACTTAATGCTTCTGGCAAAGAAAATACAAAGTAACTATTTTAGTCATGTGCCTAAAAATGAATGGAGAAAGAACAGAATGGAGGAAAAAAAATAGACAAAGGGAAAAGAAAGTAAGAGCAATATTGCAAGAAAAAGCAATAGTAATTGATTTTAAAATCAAATAAACTCTGGAAAGCTTCCAAATGAAACTGCTTCACAGAAACACAAAAGAGTGTGAAAAAGAATGCAAATATTTCAGAAGTGACTGCAAAAGCCCCATTGGATTTCATATTTCATATATCATGAAGCCATCTGAGTAAATGGCATTATTTCTCAGTTTTTCCATTGCTTATTTGTTTTGCTGCTCCTTTTTATGCCAATCTTAGAACAGTGACTTTGGACAACTATCAGAGTAGGACTTGAGTAGTATCAGCTAAAATTTTAACTTTAAATTATTACAGACTGTATCAGCAGGAGCTCCAATTCTAAGTAATTTTTCTTTCTTTTTCTGAATCCTGTACCTTTCATGATTTTTCCTCCTGAAGTGTGGGTGCAGAGGTCAGAGTGTGCTTTTTGGGTTGTCTTTGCTAACTGTAACAGAGAGTGCACCAGCGCTTTCATATGTAGATAGATTTCAACCAGATTTTTTTTTGTGTGTGTGGGAAATAATTACTGTTCTTTACATCACTTTCTTTCACTTTGATACAGTAAGGAAAAGGTCACATCTGACTTTGAACAATTCCGCAGATGACCCTTGGAACACTTTTTGTCAGCCTCACTTAGCATTTCCTACCAAGGGCTGAACTCCATGCTGAGTTTGATGGGTTTTTATTACTAGTGATATCAGACCAGCTTCCCTGCTGGATATCAAGTTCATGTATCTAACTTCCTTCCCTATGGCAGTTTTTCCCTTAACTAAGCATGAGCCTGTTTGTCCCTACAGACTCCTTTTAGACATATAATGCTTTCTTGGTTTCACACAGAATGAAAAACTAGGCCTTGGAGGCCTAGACCTAATTTATATGCTTATCTGAAAGTGTCCCTCCAGCAGAAATCACTTGGTAAAAGTGATACCATGGCATCATATAAACATACTCCCGACATAATTTTTCCATCCCAATATTCATTTACTCTTCAAAACAATTTTTATCTCCTTTCTCCTTCATTCATATTCCAGTTATAGTATGGCAAAGATAAATTCATCATGCATCTGATTTATTTTAGTAATGTGCTAAGTCCTTTCAAGTAACTTTGATACCAACAGAAAAATTGTTTCCCAGTTGCACATAGAGTGATGCTTATGCTTTGGTACCTCAAGGGTTTTTTCCTCTGCAGTGAGTTTCATTTGATTTTGTCAGATTTAGTGAAACAGGTAATTATTTTCCTGAAGGCATAACAGGTTTTTTTAACAACTTAATAAATGTTCACAGTTTTAAAGTTCAAAAATATTTAGATTAGGTATGAAGAATTAGCAAATACTTCTAAACATAAAACACCTGTGCAGGGCAGGAATTTTCATTGCCCCGTGTCCCTTAAACCCCATGTTCATGTAGACAGAGGGAAAATGGGGAATCCTTCAATGCCATGCATTCTGTGTGTCTGTTGACCCTATCAGTACTGTCTTAGGGAATGTAGGGTGTGATTTCAGTGTACATCTCTCATTCGCCCTTACATTCATCAATCTACTGAGCTCCTGAAGCTCTGTCCCCAAGCAGAGGGGTTCCTCCACCTGGACACCACTAGTACAACCTAATAATACCCTGTACAAACAGATATGATTAGATTAACTTTAATTCTTGGATGTTTTTGTTTTGCTAGACATGCGTAATGAACTTTCCTCTAAGTTTGATCTTTTTAAGTTTCTGATGAAAGGTTCAAGTACGGAACACTTTCAGAAACTAATGTGGAGTTTAAAGTTTAAGTTAAATCTACCACATAAAATCTAAAGTTTTTTAAACTGAAAAATTTACACACAACTGATTATCTCACAGCAAGAGTACTACTTACTAAAAGTACTACAAAATAACACAATAAATGAAAGATTATGTGCTTTAGAGTTGTATTTATTTACCTTATTCTTTTTTAAGGAGAAAATTGATCACAGAACAAAATGTGTAAATTCAAAATAAAGAAAGTATATATCTAAAGCTTATTTCTTTGGGCTACAAAATACCTAAGGCACATATCTCTGCAGTTTCCCATTCTAATTAGAGATAAAAGATGTAAAATGAAAATCCAGATGCAAACAACATTAGCACAGAAAATGAATTTTTATCAGATATTAAGTTTTCAGTGGGTACAAATCTAAATCTGTTCAATTTATAATATCTGAAGCCTTGAAATGTTTTTTTTTTTCCCAGCCTTTACTTCTACCATAGAGTGCCCTACACTTTTTGCATTTCAGCATACCCTTGCTGAAATAAGAGTTAGAAGTTGAATCTCTTTAACTTTTCCATCAACTCTTAGTATAGAATTTTAAAAGAACTTTTCAGCATTTGCTGATTTTTTAAACTTGTTTTGCAGAAGGGTTTAAATACTAAACTACATATCTTAACTCTCATTTGTTATTTAATTTGGTTCCAGAAGTTTTTTCCTTCTGTCTCAATCCTTTTCATACAAATTCAATGGATTATGTGGATCAAATGAGGAAATTAATAAATAAGAATAAAAAGTCTACCAAAATTCCCTACTGTGCTATCACAAGCAGATGTCATTTCCACAAAACAAGAAGTTTTTCCACAAAAGTACTCCTTTTTTTTTTTTTTTCTTTTGCACAGTTAGTATTTTTAACTACTCTAAAGTATGTGCAGACCACACCATTCTAATATACCTACTGGCTGCAGTACTTCTCACTAGCAAAGAAATATCATCCAAGCCCTGTTTGGAAAAATGCAGCCTAACCCTGAACTTCAAGGCAAAATAGTGTTGAGCCATGAAATAATCCAGTGATTGCCAAAGCTCTCTCATTTGCTCATCTGTAGTGGGTTGGCCTTGGCTAGATGCCACTAAGGCAATCCATCACACCCCAGTGGGACAGGGGAGAGAAAATAAGACGGAAAACAACTAGTAGATTGAGAGAAAAGAAAAAGAAAAAAGCTTGTGAGCAGTTGCTCCAGAGGAGAAACAATGTAAAATAACAACCCTCCCACCTTAGCTTTTGTATCTGAGCTGACATCAGGTGGTTTGGAATATGCCCTTGGCTAATTTGGGCCAGCTGGCCTGGTTGTGTCCTTTCCCAAGATCTTTCCCACCCCCAGCCCCTTGGGAGGAATGTTGAGAGGTAATGCTCTGCCAGCCCTGCTCAGCATTTGCAAAAACCCTGGTGTGTTATCCACACCTTTCTAGCTACCAGCACAAAGCACAGCACTGTGAGGGCTGCTGTGGGGAATGAACTCCATCTCAGCCAAACCCAATACAGCTTCATAGCTGTGAAAGGTGTTTTGGGACCTTCCAGCAACCCACATTTTGTTTTCAGCATATTTAACAATAATGATGCCTTAGCTCATGCGTGTCATGGGCAGAAAAATGTATTGCTAATTTCCTGAAAACTGGAAAGGGGTAATTTGAACAGCTCCCTACACTTATAAGGTTTTTTGTTTGTATCACAGCTAAAAGAGGAAGATTCACCAAGGGTGTGGACTATGGAGCCTAGATGAGTGTTTTGTCTATTTATTTCCTTGAGGTAAGCCAATTCAGAGGGCAATTCATACACTGTGTACACTTTTTTCCTATTGGATGGATAATACGATATGATAGATCCAAACATTCGTTTGCCCTGCTTTATTTCTTTTATATTTAGTAAAACTATGAAAATTATTTCTTTAGAAATAACAACTACTTACAAAAATAAATAAATAATGGTCTTTTTGTCCCAATAATTATTTATCTGCATGAATTTTCTCCCAAAGCTAATGTAAATGAAAATTGAACATTCAGTGTTGGTCAGAGAGACACCATGATGTACTTCTAACAAACCATTGACAAATACAGATGGGAAAGGGTCAGTGCATTTTTATTGCTAGCTGTTATTTGGACAGATGGCCAGTCACTGCAGCTGAAATTCCCCCACCCCCCTAATTAAAAATTAATGAAGTTTAAGAGATCCACTAAATTGTTTTATTTTTTAAATATTTATTTTTTAAATATTTCCAGGGAAAATAAATGTATTGCTGTCTTTTGCCTCTCTCCTCCTACAAGCATAATTTCTGTCACACTCTGAAGCTGCTGCTTAAAAAATTAACAAGTGCAGCTCTCACCTATATGAAGCTCATGATTCTAAGAAAAACAAAGAATGCAAAATTTTACCATCATTTTTGCAGTGAAAAAAAATCTCTATACTTTGGTAGGGTTTTAGGTGGTTCAGGGTATTTTTTGTTTATTTTTAGGTTTTTGGTATTGTACGCATGCATGTTTCAACTTGATTTTGACAGAGTATCTTTGGCCTAAAACTGGGAAGAAACGGGGAAACTAGGAAGAAACTTCCAGATTTTTAAATGAAATTGTAGTTTTCTGGAGCTATTATTCTCTGAGAAAAAAAGTTACATTTTAAAAATTCTATACTTCTTTATGTGGTCTTCTAGCCAAAACTGTTACCTCAGAAAGTCTACTCCCAGAAGTATGTGAACATCATTGATGATGTAATCACAGATGCTTTTGACAAATAAAATTACAGTCATAACAAATAAGTCACATTGGCTGGAAACCAGGAAGAAACAGGGGAAAACCAATGTTTATTGGAATGGGAATAACTAAAGTGGACAAATAAGGAATGTTTCTAAGAAGATAGTTAAAAAGCCTGAAAAGAACAAATATCAAAAGTTCAAACAAGATCCCTGATCTCATAAGTTTCTTCAGAACTTAAGAAAAATCTGAATTTGAATATTTTTTGCATATGATACACTGATGTTATTCTACTGGCTACAGGAGAAAGTCATTTAGCTCAAAAGCAAAAACCTTTTTTCTCTGACAATACGACTTTTGGCTTGCCCTCCATCTGAGTACCACTTAAACTGAGCAGAGCCATAATCACTATTAAACAGCAGCAGTATGGTTTCAATATTCATGTTAGATGGCTCCATGATAGGTGTGCAGTGCATGGAACATTTCTGGTGCTGGACAGGCAACTTCAAGTGAACATGTGTTAGATTGCTTTAAGAGGAGACAGCTGTGTAACACCACTTTCTCTGAGTGGATGAAACAAAACACTGATATTCTGGAAATAACAGTGTGCCAATGTTTTTTCAAGATAAAACTATTCTGCACTCCTTTACCTGGCTTAAAAGTAAACAAAAAATCAGAGGAAAAACTTTTTTTTTTGACATTGTTTTAAAGACATCTCTGTCTATTAATGTGCTGAAGTGAATGAAACAACTGTTCTCAGGTTGAGCTGTTTGATGCTCAAGGGAAAGTCCCAGCTATGTAATCAGAATAGCTTAATATTTTAGACTAAATATGATAACAGATGAAGAACACAGAGCAACAGTTAGGCAGTCTAGAAGGTATGCCTCTGCCCACAAAACCACAGCAGGAACATAAAATGTCCCTACTAGGTTGGTAGATAAAAAGTTAATACAAGACAGCGAGCTCAGTTTCAGCTTAGTGTGTTGACACAGCTGCAGACTACAACAATAAAATCAAGCTAGGGGAGGGTGGCCTTTTGCCATGATGACTTTGGGGTGGAAGCAGGCTTTCTGAGGTACCTCTGTGTGTCACTGTTAGATGAGTAAAATCACTGGCAGATATTTTCAGCAAGCACTACTTCATTCTGTACTGTACTTCTTTTAATTTGTCTTGTGTTCTTACCCAGAAGTGAGTGCATGTGATGGACACTGTGTGTAGTAGGACATCCAAAGATTTGTTTGGGACTTCACTCTTTGTTCCTGCTTCTTCATCAGGGCTCCTCCAAGGCTCTCCCTGACTGGCCAACTCATCATCTTTTATCTCAGTTATATTCATTAACCACAGCTGCCACCCAGTTAAGGACATCACAGCTGCAGCCCATTTAAAACAACTAGGATTGGGGCAAGGCCACTTATAAAATACATATATTTTACTAGGTCTCCTACTATAGTAAAGCAGTTAAGTACACACCCATAAGATACACAAGTTCCTACCCAGTCAGAGGAATATAGAAAATAACTAAATTATCTGTACATTATTTAACAGTCGAGCTTGTGCAGAAAACTGGGATTTTGCCTATTTATTTATTCTTTCTCATTACACACTTTTTACATTCACATTCTTAATAAAACAAACCAACAAAAATACATTTTATAAAATACATCTTTACAAGATACTGAAATGCAGCTCTATTTAATGCAGGTTGTATAAACCTCTAGTTAATGAGGTAGAATACGCTTTCAAAAGGCAGAGAAAAACCCTTCAAGTTTTCTTCAAATAAAATGACAAGCGATCTTTTGAGAGAAATCTCATCACCTATAAATTTTTTTTTAAATGGAGAAGCAGAAGCATAGTTAACTTTTCCATTATCAGGCATACTTATGTTAATTCTTTGGAAACCATGGACAAAAATTACAATATTGAGGTCATGATTTCATGAAGAAACTTTCCAAAGCCCTTTCCACAAAACTTCTCCAGGTAGTCTAGATGTGTGAAACACACTGCTGCTCAAATTGGAACAGGATACATAAGGAAAACACTTAGGACTGACGCTGGATGTACACTGTTCTCTTAAAGGTCTCTATTCCAGAGACTTTAGGAGTAATTTTTTTTTTAATTTTTTTTTCTCCTGAAGGACCCTTGAAGCTTTAACTAGAGAAGCTAACCTTCATGAATAGATCCTTCAGGATTATTCAGCCTTACACATTTCTGAGGCCCTTTGATTATGACTCATATTCAAGGATATCCCTCCTGAAAAGAGAGAACAGATTTCCAGTAGGTTGCTAAGGTGGAGAACATATCACATCAGGTTCCACCATGTTTCTTTAAAAGATCCAAGCCTGCAATTTACTGACCTTCTTTTCCTGAAATGATAGAAACATTACAGGGTTGGAAGAAAGATGCCCTCTGTATCACAACAGGCTGATACATTACCTCTCCTGGGGTTTAGCTCCCAGCTGTTCCAGCCCACGTCTTTCATCATCTCTCTAATTTATCCCTATCTTTTCACAGTCCTAAGAAACAATGCTAGCAGCAAAGCAAAAGGTATTTGACCTTTGCAATGGATAAAGATATAAAATGTCTTCAGCTTGTCTAGCTTTGTTTTTATCTATTTATTTCTTTATTTAAGAAAGTCATCTCCAGAAAACTGTGTCCCTAGTGCCCAGAAATGTGTTCAGCAATCCTTACTAGGGTAACCTTGGACAGCATAGACCAATTGCAATGTAATTTTTTTGGCCATTGGTGTCCACCTGAGCATCCTTGAAACTACCTCAATAGCTGTCGAATACAGAGATTGTTAATGCCCTGGATGTCTTTTCCTTCCCTGATTTATGCTCACTTTTCCAACAATATTATTTTGAACAGGGAAATGAAAACAGTGTTTGTGATTATAGACAAAAGTCCAAGAGGCCTGTTTTGACCTCTATTAGGAATAAAGTTATCACTGTGCTTTACAGATTTTGCTTTCTTTGTCTGTCAATTTCCTGCTGTTCATCCCCATCACATGCAGCAGAGGTAAGCACAACAGATAATCCTCTCAGTTGAACAGAGTGACAAACACAGCCTCAGGCTGCTGGGCTTTCCAGTAGAACTATCACCATTCCATTCATGCCACATATTTTCATCTCTTGATGAAAAACAGCATAGAAAAAGGTAATAGGCCATTGATTTGGAAAATTGCACCAATACAGTAGTCAGTATGTAATGTTTCCACCATCCCCACTCCTCTCGTGGCTCAAGTATTAACATAACCTTTCCATCACCACACCCCTGTCTTGAGCATTAGTAGTTCTGTTTGTTTAATTCATGTGATGGTGCTGTGCTCCTGGCACACAGCCATCCGCAGCTACTTACGCAGTCTGTCACTTCATCCATTGGTTTAGTTTACTCTTGAGGCCTGGGAAGGCTGCATTTTGACAACTGAGAGTATTCCTGCTGGTTGTACTGAGCAGTTTGACTGCTGTTGTTTCATTGAGTCTTATTGTATGGTTTTACCACCTACATGCTTACCCCCAGCAAAACTTCATTTTGTATAGAAGCTTTAAATATTTTTTTTTTAGAAAATAACTTTATTATGTGGTTTGGAATATGTTTTCATACAAGGAATATATAATTTCAAAGCATACTGGGATATCTTACTACGAGATATAAAAAAAGTCAATGTGAAATCTTCAAAGAAAGCCATCCTACACAGTGATAAAACTTTCCTAGGATCTTTCACAGTACCATCCCTCCCCTCTGACTATCTTCCCAAAGGAGGTGATTGTCTTCTATGCTATGTGGTTTAACACTCCCTCAGTACACCTGACTGTGTACTAGGACTATGAAAAGAATCCTGCCTCACTCTCCTCCAGCAATACGGCAGCACTTGGAAATCAAAAAGTAATATGGTTGCAATAACGGGTGGAGTGTTTTTTGCCTTTTCATAGGAAACGAGACTTTTGCTCTAAAAGCCTATATGCAGACTGAAAAAATATTCAGACCCTGCCCAACAGATATTGGATGGTGAAGAATCTGACTACAAATGCCCAATGAAGTCATATGATGTGAGAAAATCAGAATCATAGGAAAGCAATATTTTGCAATAAAGTTTGAAATACATACTATTATTTTATATGTACTAATGAACTCTGAGCTTTTTTAATAATTCTATTATATATGTATTTTTTATTTATTCCATAATATATAACAATATAAAGTATTCATTACTACATTTTTTTTACATTACACATTTACTATGTTTCCATATATACACATGTTGAATGTGCCTCTGCTTTAAGTCTTCTAAGTCTTCTGTTCATGGGTAATAGCCCCTGTTCATACTGAAACTCTACCATTTTTCTGTTATTTTTTTGTGTTCAAACAGTTCTTCCTCAGTAATTTACCTCTGTTAATATTCACTTCCATTGTACAAGCTCCATAAATAGGTTTAGATAGGAGATTAAAAATAACACAAATCAAATAATAATTTCTGTTGCTGATAAGTTCAACTACTATAGATAGAAGTTTTGCTACAGCAAAACTTTTTTTTTTTTTAAATATAGTTCTGTTTCTGGTACACTTTCCCAAGAATTTATGACTTTTTCTTCATCTATGTTTTAGTAAGGCTGGCATTACTTTTCTGACCTAACAAATCCACTGCCTTTTTTCAAACTCTAATTTAATTCTTGAAGTTGGACTGCTTTGATCATTAATTCAACTCTGATGTAGTATCCATCTAGGCTTCCAACTAGTGTTAAATGTCTTCTTAGCTCATCTTTTCTATGTATCTTATATTCTTATTGAAGTCTTGCAGGTGGTCTTGACATGCTTACAAAAAATCTCAGCAGTAGTGAGAACTATAGAGTGGAAAAGATTTATATATTCCAAATGTAGAGGAGAATAATATGTCAAGCAGGCAAAAACTGACCCTGTGTATTATACCTTATAGAGTCTGGACCATAAACTTCTTCAGCTTTAAGAGGTTTTCCTTATAAGAACAATTATATAATTCTTGCAGTACCTAGTCTTTTGTAGGTATGGCTTAAAACAAATAAATTAAAAGCAAATATATATAACATATACTGACCCTACATTGAAATAGAAGGAGAGAGTGAAATTGCAGAGAGTATATTCACATTTTATCTACAGACATGATTTAAAATTAGATACACTTGCATTGGAAGTGGAAGACATACAAGTCTGAAAATCAAGTTTGGAAATGTAAAGGGTTAAAGGAGATTAATGTAAATGGAAGAGAAGGTAGATGGTGTTAGACTGAAAAGCATCAAGACAAAATATATCTCTGAGGCTTTGGATAAACACTCATCACTAAAGATCTATTATTCTACCTATTGGTATCAGGCATTCACAGACTGTTTCAGATAAAGGACTGTTTTAGTGTGTCTGTTGTAAAATGATTGTGGCTTTAAAACCAGAGCGAAATCAGTGTTCTTTATAGCCTTGTTATTAGGTTTCAAAGTTTCTGCAACAATGAAAACTGCTCTTGAAAAGGAATTAAATTTAATAATCAGACTATTAACCAAGGATATTTGCTGCACATTACACAGAGACAAATTAAAAAGATTACTAAAGCTTCCAGAAAACATCTGTTAAACAATGTCAAATTGATGATAATGAAAATTGAGTTGCCTTTGCAGTTAAGTTTAATTCATCTGTACCTAGCATAAAAGAGCTATCAAAGGCAACTATTCATTTGTTGTTACTTCAGAAATGTTATATCTGTGAATCCTTAAAACTTGAGACATAACTTTCTGCTAAGTTTTCCTTTATCTGAATTGATGGAAACAAGGATAGATGAGTTAAGCTCCTCCATTGAGAGGATGAAGCTCTACCTGTGTTGTTTGACACTATAGAGCCAGGTTTCATTTTTATTTGACTTCAAGTAAAGAACAAACAGAGAAAACAAGTTGTGGGGGAAAAAATCCAACCAAACAAACAGAACACTTCAGCCCCAAAGAAATCAAATCACAGATGGTTTGTTTTACCTAGCCTTTTAAAATATTGGTGATAAAAAATGTAAGATTTCACACTGATGAGCTATTATCTAGTTTTCAACCTTCAGTTTTTATTTTTCTTTTATAAGAGATGTTTTGCTTTCTGGAAGTAATTGCTATTTCCAAGTCAGGTAATAGTACAAACCAATAAGAAGACATTGACAGAGTGAAAGTGTGTACTGTGGTTTATGTTCCTGCTGTATGCATTTCATAAGGTTTGACTTTGGACTTCTTCTAATTCAGATTTGTGGGTTGAGTGCCCATTAGTAATTAAATGTAGGATTTTGATTTAGTTTTGTCCCAAAGAATAGAATTGGTAAGTTTGAAAAACAGTCTGCAATGTGTAACTAAATGAAGTGACAGGGAATTAACAGGAAAATGTCCTCAGACAATTACCTAAACAAAAACACTGATAGCTAAAGGAGTCCAATATGATTACTTCATGAAAAATTAGATGCTATTAGCTCATGCTGGTTCACACATTTCCCTACAAATAGAAACATTAATTTCACAGGTGCTGGGATGGAAAAATGAACCTCAATCTCCCCTCACTCCCCCTCCCTCCCCTTACTTTTTAGTTCTACACTTATAGTTCAATTTGAAGACTTTCTGAATACCTTTTGGCTCTTTTTCCTCACTGAATTATTGTAGAATTTCTTTAAAGCGAACAACTTATTCCTGGTTTATGTATCCACTTAACCTATTCATTTGAGTAACAGAGAACAACTTCCAAAAATTCTGGCAATTTTACATGTTAGAATTGCATTTGGTTTAAGTTGTCCTTTGAAGAAAGTAGGCTTTAATATAAACCCCTGCTTTTACTTACCAGTAGCAAGAATTAGTAAATTTTAATTAACTTCTGAAGACATACCTTAGATCTTTATTAGACATCATTGCCTCTTTTTTGATCTTGAAATAGTATTTTTTCTTTAGCCTTTCCCATTTTCCCTTTTCAAACTTATTATTGATAAATGGAATACTAACAACAATGAAAATCTATAAACAGAAAAAAAATTAAGAAAGAGTTAAAAGAATGAAGTAATGACACACTGTAGAACCCTAGCACTATAAGACAGTTCAGGCTGGGAGGGACTTCAGAAGGTCTGTCACAGCTGGGTCAGATGTAAGGTACTGCCAGGCTGCTCAGGGCTTTGGCCAGTGTGCTCTTGAAAACCTCTGAGAATAAAGATGACACAGCCTCACTTAGCAACCTCTTTCATTGCTCAATACCATCATGGTGGAATAAAAAATTTCTGTTAGGCTCACTTTGGACCTCTCTTGTTTTAACTGGCTCTGTATTGATGATCCCCTTGTAGGCACTGGGAGGCTGCTATTAGCTGCTTCTCCGAGCTGAACAAGCAAGCTTCCTCAGACTTTTCTCACAGAACAAGAGCTCCAGCTCCCTGACCATCTTAGTAGGCCCCTACTGAGCAAATGCCAGTTTATTAATGCCTTTCTTATATTGGAGGAGCCCCAAATCTGGACGCAATATTTTAGATTAGTCTAAAAAAAGTGCAAAGTAGAGGAGAACAATGATTGTCATGACTGTAAGCACATTCTCTCTTCTAGGAGCTTAGTGTTCTGAGTCCCACTGCTAGCAGCCACTGTGGAGAAAGGTGGAAGTGAGCACCTGTTCCTCCCTGTCTGGGAGGTTCCTTCTCAGCTAGAGGTCTCACAACTCAGCACCATTGCAATTGTGGACCAGCCAGATCTGTTCCTAAGCCAGGCTGCCTTGATTGTACCTCAGCCACTGATTTGTTCCTGGATTGACATTGGACCTGCCTCACTACAGTGGATTTGCTATGTGGTCACAGAGCTTAGGCTGACTATCTAAACACCATCTTCCTGCCTATCCTGATCCTGGCTTACTGACTGAGCTTCCTGACTCCTTGTCAGGGAGGTCAGTGCCCTTTCCTCCTCCTCTGCAACCCTCAGGTCCCAGCTTGCCCTTCCTTCTCAGAGCAGTCCATCACTGCAACTCCTTGATAATCACTTCTGGTGAGCAACTGGCTCAGCTGCTGCCATGCCAGAGCACACTGGACTCAGCTCACTGCCTGACAAGATGCTCAGTGAATCCCCACCTTCCACTGCTGCAAAGGGATCTTCCTCTCCAGTTGCAATACCTTTCATTCTTCCTTTTTACAACATATTGGCTTATTTTAAAAACAGCACAAACCATTTGCATTATTTCTTAAGAAAATAAACATGTATAAACTAAAACTTAAAGACTAATATTTTGCAAACAAGCAATTATATGTAAAAAAAGTGTTCATTAAAATGAAAAGCCTAAGACAAGAATTATATTCATATATTACACAAAAGAGGCCCTCTTTAATGGCATTCATTTTTGTGATACAAATTGCCTTATGGAAAGTAAACAGATCAAAATGGAAACAGCAGCTGTGGCTTAAAATTACCATCAAACACCAAAAAAAATCACTGAAAATCGCAATTAAGAGTGAAAATCTATTGATAGAGCTGACAAAGCTTCTTGCAATGCTAATATCATTATCAAATGCAAGAAGAATCATGGCAAATATATCAGATTATCATGACTAAAATTTTTTTCCTGTTTTTAACTTTTCTCATTTTATTAAACAAAAACCTCTAAAATTTGCAGCCAATGGAACTAAAATTTATGGGGTTTTTTATATAGTCCTATGACAGGAGAGTTTTGGGTGTTACTACCAGGAGGGTTGGTAGGTACTAATTCAACACTAACTTCAGTGAAACTGAAGGTGAGATGGGTCTGATCCTCTTCCTTTCATAGTTCACCTGGTGCACACCTCTTATGTAAACTAGATTTTTTGCATGGTTTTATTCACATTTGCGCAGCCAATTCTTCTGCAGGAAGTGAGTTGGAGAGGGATAGAACTGAGCATGAATCTCAAGTGGAACAGGCAGTTGGCTCCTGTGCTGCCCCCCTTCCATGGTACTCTCTCCTCTGATCACCCCTTTCCTGTAGTGATACTCAGAACGTTTGAGAGAAAACGTGCTTAGATCTGGTCCTCTGCACAAATATATGTAAAAACACATTATGCAACAAATTCATTCCTATTGTCTTCATGGGAAGGATTTCCTTCCTTGGCTTTATGATTACTGGACTGCAGACAATATCTCTGTAATCACTTATTGACAAAAAAATAGAGTTTATGTTGATATAAGCAATCATTTTACAATAAACATTGTTTTTTCTCAATTCCTGACTTCACTGACTGACAGATATTAGGACCCTATTTACAGTTTCATATTAAGGCATGGATACATGGGATGAATTGAATGTATTGAATGAAAATTGAATGGAAAAGGGACAGAGACATTGTAGTGCTTAATGTTAATGCAATTGGGCCTAAACTATGAGAGTAAGAATTATTCATTTCACAGACAGAATCCAAAGATTTATAGGATGAATAGAGACCTGCAAGCTTCCCAGCAATAAATAAGTAGAAAATGATAGCTGATAAACAGATTCGAGAGCTGAGAATAATGTTTTCAAGATGATACTTCTGTCAACAGAGGAAGAAGAACCAGGATTCTCATTTACAGTTAATTTTAAAATGCTAAGCACCACTTAGGCAGTCTTGATATTGAAATAAAACTAAATTCTCCTGAACTGTTCCCCCTTTGCACCAGCTTGCAACCTAAACTACTCATCCAGAGGAAGGAAAACTCCAGTCTCTTTTCTTCTTAACCACAGTAGAGACAAATGCAATTCTCAAAACATACAAACTAGTGCTCTATTCTTGGCTTTCTTACAAAGTCTATTCACCTGTCCAGCTGAAAGATTCATGGGGCACAAAGCAAAGTGACTCAGAAACTCTGTTTAGAGACAGCGTGAATTCTCATTGTTCTAGATCTCATTTCTACATCCAAGCTAATTTTTATAATTTTCATCCTGTGCCGATGGATACAGTATAGAACACATAGAAAGCAGTGATGTAGACAATTGGAGCATCCATCTCCTCAATCAGTGTTTCAAGATAATAAATGACCTAACAGTAATCTACAGTCACATCACTGGTGATATATCTTTCTTTCTTTCTTAGCTTCCTCAGTCTTGAAGTCTTTCCAATAAGACTTTCAGAGATGTAGCTGAGAAAACAGCTGCTCTCACTGTACTCTGTGAAAATGTGGGGACTTATGACACTCCTTCAACTGCATTTTAAAAGTTACATTACTATCAATGCTCAGAAGACAGCTTCTGGCCCCAGAGTCATCTCAACTGTCAAGAATTTCAAAACATGAAACTCAAAGTAGTTTGTGTTGAAACAGATCATGATACTACCACAACTAAAAATTATTAACTATTTTACATTTGGATTATCTAAAGCCTGAACTAGGAATGAACATTATGACTAACATACCTGTTTTATCAGATGAACTCTTTTTTGCTACAATGGGCTGACCCACCAGCCATTTCAGCAATGAATTTTATCAGATTTTCAAAAAACTTCGGAGAACTTGCGGTATTTTCTACCTGCCTGACATATTACATTGAAGTCTACACCACTTGGAACTGAGAGTTAGGTTGGGTCCATCAGTTGAACTCTGGCACAAATTTGTCTCTTTTACTCAGAAGGGTGACTTCAAAAGTAATTTTACCAGGGAAAGTCTGATTCCACATGCAAAAGAATGCAGAATTTTGACCCTTCATAAACACTTTAGCCTTTAGAATACTGTCTTTAATTTGTGCTCTTCAGAACAGGCAATTGATTCTTTTACATCAAAGCTTAGGAAAATCTTCATTAGGCTTCATCCTTTATAATCTATCCCTCCTTCTCATAAGCCCAATATTAGTATAATATCCAAAAATAAAACTTGACTTCCACACAGTCAACATAAAAGCCTACACAGCAAACACTGAGGTGAAAATATTATGCACATAAATTAAGCCTTTCAAAGATAGTTTTTATTTACTGTGTAGAGAGAAAAATAATGGTTTTTTTCAGTTCAAGTCTTCTGTCTATAGGACACAGGTTTTTTTCACTAGGTTAACAAAATCTAAAGAATGGATATTTTTATGTTTAGAAGTATCTTGAAACAGCTGAATAGCTTTGTGTAATTTAAAATACATTTTTGTTCCTATCAGAGAAATATCGAAGAAGATGGGATTATTTGGTCACTAGGTGTCAGCAGTATGTGAAACTAATGAAGCAAAATAATGACAAAAGTGGAACTTCCTGTTATAAAAAGACAGAGGAACTTCATACATAATGAGATTTTGTTTTAATTACCTATTTAGAAAATTCTATAACCCTTATCATAATGATGATGCAGTTCATCAGCGTATACAAATATCATCACCACGATAAATATGACAGTCTTTAGGTTAGAACCATACATTTTTAACATAATTTCAATATACTACTAATTATTTAATTTTAAATCTAGAATGCCATCACTATACCCACTTATAGGTAGTTTCTGGCAAGAACATGCTGTAATCTCTAAAAAGAATTCCTACTCTAGCTGCTGAATGAAGAAGCTGTTTTCAAACTTTTTCATGGCTTCAGAAATTGTTAGAGGTTTATTTTACTTTATTTTTTATTGTTCAAAAGGGACACTTAAGAGATCTGTCCTTCTTATCATATGCTAGGGGTCGAACTGCAATATTCTGTATTTACCTCCAGAACTGATATAAGAACAAGAAGTTTTTCTGCATCTAAGAAAGTCCTGTACTGTTCCTATTCTTCTTTTTACACTGAAACCTACAGATTTATTTATTTATTATAACAATTTCACACTGGTATACTTTATTATCACTCCTACTCCTTACTGTAGGCCATGTTCCTATAACATACTCCTGCTTAATCAGCCTCTATTAATTTAGGATCTCGATCAAGATAAATCAAGATCAAGAGGACTAGATCTTATAGAAAATTTCCAAATAGAAGAAAACTCAGGGGTTTTTGTATCATTAACGTGAAGCACAAGTACAATGATAAATTTTGTACTTCCTGTGCTTTGAGGTAGATGTCTGGACTTATCTCTGCAACTTTTCTTTAGTAAGAGTTTAACCATTTAAGCCACACTTAGAGTGATCTTGGACTCAATGTGGATGTAACAGCAAGAATTCCAGGTTATATTTGTGTGGCAGCAACATCTAAAGTGGAAAACAACTTTCACTTAATATCATGTTTGAAATAGGAATGTCAAATCTTAAATTGTGATCATACAGAAAAAATCCCCCATTGAAATGAGTCTGTTTTACTGCATTCCCATAATAATAGCATGCAATATTATTTTGTCCAGTTTCTGACATATCTTATGTATGCTTGGATCCAATTAAAAAAGATATTACTTAGCTTTCCTCTTCTTTTACATTAGCATATACATGTGAAAAATGCAAATACATGTGAAAGTGTCTATAACCATGTCCAGTGAATAGAGGGCCAGATGGAGAATAAGTAGAGTCTCACTATAAATTGCATGGTAGTCCTTCCACAAAAACAAGACTTTTGTGGGTGTAATGAAATATTACTCATTACCAGTGAAGATGCAAATTAAACAGTATCAGCTTTCATGAGAATTTGCAAAGTGGGAAACAATGCAACATTTATGGCAATTATTTGAAATCCCCATTTTATCTGGGCTAATCCTAGTACTAGAAAACATCTATCACCTTCTGACTGCTTGCCATGATATTTTTGAAATAAGGTTATTTTTGTAGAATTCAGCCAGTTTGAATAAAGATAATAATAAAAAGCACTTCTATATAATGCAATTTTATCATTTTATCTAACACCTTGGACTTTTATTTCTCTGCTGTCACAATCTTTCTGTTATTTTTCACACTTTGAAGCCAAGAGTCATCCAGTACTTAAAACCAGACAGCACAGTATGCATAAAAAATGGTAATTCCATGGCCTATAGCAACATTCAGTCTTCTCTTATAGTCATGATGCAAAGAGAATGAAATAGTAAGCTCCTGATATATCACAAGGAAGTATTTTTTAACCCGTCTAGTTAATTTATATATTTATATTTGAAAAACACATTTGGGAAGGATAGGAGATTTTGAATACTTATTAAAGCAGACATGGAAAAAATAAGAAAAAATTTGGGGTCCTCTATAGGTATGAGCCATGTTTCATGAAAAATCAGAAGCAGCTTCTCCTGCCATGTAAGCTAGAAATAGTTTAGTTTTTGTGTTCAGTGACTGCTGCATTAGAGCCTGTGTGACCTTGTTAGATCTCATGTTTTGTCTAATACTGAATAAAACTTCTTCTTGGCCACCATTGATTTTAACTAAAAGAACAAACTAAAAAATAATGGGAGGAAACATGCACATAGAAGCTAATGCTGTCATGGGCAGTTTTCCAATATGAAACTGAAATTAAAATTCAGTGGAAAAGAAAAAATGATAGAGAGAGATCCTGATTTCATATATAGAGATAGGCAGATGTGGAAAGGGAAAAAAATTAAATAAGCCTTTGTGTCGGTTTTCAAAGATAGTTTTTCTAATGTAAATGTGCTGGAGCAAAAGTAATATTAATGATAAAAATAAAATTTTTCTTGTAATTTTCTGTATTTTAGCTTAATAAAATTATAACATACCTAGTAAATTAAACTCCTTAATCATCTTCTATATTTTCCCATTTTATCTAAAGATCGTGATGTTGTTCATCTATAATATTCATCCCAGAAATAAAATCATTAATCACCTTGACATCCAGAAAAAAGGGTTACATATTATTTCTTGTGATATCTAGGGTACAAAACCTGAGGAAGATATTAGTTTTTAATAATTCTGATCCACCCATTGGGATTTATCATGTTGAATAAGCAGGTAGTCCTCTTGCAATAAATTTCAATGTAATGCATAGAAACAAGACACTCACAATTCAATGTTGTTTAAATATAATATATCATAGGGTGTTTTCCCTGAGCAGGGTTAATACTGAATGAAAAATGAAAGGTATTCATACTGACAAACTTTAAATTTTAATTACCTATTTTATGAAAGAGATTCCATGGGCTTTTGCAGTTTGTGGAGAAAGACAAAATTTTAAGAAAACAATTCAGTTCATATATGTTAGGTCTCTGACCTGAAATATTCTGATAAAAATGTAGCAATTGAATCCCTACATAAAAGGGATGTAGGGAGACTGGCCAACTGACTTCTGTCCTTAATGTTTGGTGTTATGAATAGCTCCCCAAATTTTTCTCTTATACAACTCTCTTTCTGCTGCTCTGTTCTTCAAGGCATTAGGTCTTGTTGATTGTGGAAAATTCAGATGTGGGTAGGTCATATTCCAGAGCCTGTCTTCCCACAGAACTCTGGAAGACTCCTGTAAGACAGCTGGGGGAGAATTGAAGATAGGTTAATTTCAGCAGCTTTTATCTTGGTATTTCAGGAATAAAAAAATAAGAGACACACAAGTTTTCACTGAAATGCTTTTATTTCAGAACTTAAGATCCCAAAGCTTTTGGGTATATCTGAAAGTGTGCAACTAAAATACAAGAGACCTTCAATTTTGGTTATTTTCTAGGTGAAGATACAGAGATAAGAAGAAAACTTTTAGTGGGAAACAAAAAACCAAACACATAATACCTTTTCTTCACCCTTCCCAGGTTCAAATTCAGTCCTTTATTTCAGTCTCCTACCAGGGCAGTGGGTTGTGCAGTGTTACAGTCAGTACATAACAATTTCTCTCTGTTGCTACTTTCCCCTCACACTTTCAAGATGACAGCTCCTTTGTCCACAAGCTGCAGGGGATATCTTCTCCAGCATCATGGACCACTTACTCCTCCTATTATTACCTTGGTGTTTGCTCCTCTTACTCCTTCTCACTCTTTTTGTTCTCTTCCTTTCTGTCCATCCAGTATTTTTGTCCTTTCTTAAATATGTTTCTACATTGGGTCCATACTGGAGCCAGCTACAAACCACCTGAATGGTTTCTCTCACTCAAGCCCCTTTCTTAATTCTACAGTTTTTACGTAATGAAAAAAATAATTCCATATGATCAGACTTCCCTACTGAATTTTTTGAGATTTTAAAATTTGTTTTTAATATTCAAAGTGTTAATTTTTACTCTAGTATATGATGCATCTGTTGCCTCTGAGCTTTAAATAATTTTCTGCTTATTGTGAAAGAAAACTGATTCAGATTTGTTGCCCTTCCAACAACTCCAGGGATAAGCACACTACAAAAAATATACCAGTAACTTTCAGAGTGTTTTATTATTCCTGTGCAGGCACTCCTGATATTTCTCTTTCTTTTTTTTTATTTTTAAGTAAACTCAAGTAATCTTAAAAAATATATTCAAACTTCAGCAGCTGCAGAAATCATTCTACTCACTTTTGGCACCACTGTTTACAGTACAAAGTATTTGACATCATACTGCAATCTGAAAATTATTACCAGTAGAAATGGAAATTTAAAAAAAAAAAATATAATAATAATAATAATAATAATAATAATAATAATAATAATAATAATAATAAATTAAATAATAAATAATAAATAATAAATAATAATAAAATAATGATAAAATAATAAAATAATAAACATAAAAAACCAAAACCAAAAAAATCAAAAACCATTAGAAAAATTGACCTCAAACATTGCAGACACAGTTTTCAGTAGTATTGTGGCATCAAGCCTGTCTAAGTAAAGACCTACCTCGTGAACAAAATGGAAGGATGCTCACTGTTCCAGGACATTCAAAGGGCATATTAACATATTTTAGGTTACGGACATTTGGAAAATTAATCCTTGTTTACTGTCTCAGCTGTATTTTTATGATTTCTATCCTGCATGAGTGGATTAATCCAATGTTTTCTTTCAGTCTGTACCAGATAGACACAATGTTCAGTGTGTGCATGTACCTTTTCTGTGTGTGACAAACTTTTCCATGGCAACATTTTCTGTAAGAAATGACATTGCTCTCAATACAAGGTAGAACCCTGATAATATTGAAAAGAAGATTTCCTTAAGTAAGACAGAGAAAATATTATTTCAACAGTCTGGGGGTTGGTTTTTCCATTTTCTTGTGTTGCATGTTATCAGAAAATCATGGAGTCATAGAATAAGCTGGCTTGGAAGGGACACACAAGGATCATTGTGGCCAGCTGGCCCTGCAGAGGGCACCCCTGGAGACACACCCTGTCCTGAGAACATTCTTCAAAAGCTTCTTGAGCTCTGTCAGCCCTGGGGCTGTGACCACTTCCCTGGGGAGCCTTTTCTAGTGCTCAACCACCGTCTGAGTGAAGAACTTTTTCCTGATATCCAACCTAAACCTTCCCTGACTCAGCTTCATGCCATTTCCTCAAGTCCTGTCATTTGCTCACACCTGTATGAAATGGGCATCAGGTACTGCCATGTTGAGCTCATGGTTTTCTATGCTCCCTTTTCCAGGTGTAAATGACTGCAATATCTTTAGATTCTAGTTTTTATTTCTGGAAAAAAAAAAAAAGTCACTGATTCCTATTATCTAGCAATTAGATCTCACTGCAACTGGTTGCCATAGCTACCACTTACCTGCAAAGGACTGTTGTCTTTTTGCTAGGATTTCCTTAGAAACCTTGACACAAGCAGCAGCACTCACAGCCTCGGTTCCTGCCCTCTGCTGAGGTCTGGCAACCCTGTCTGGAATAAGGGTCTCCCAGTCCCCTGGAGACTTACACCTTCTATTGGCAGCATCTGATAAGGAACCTGTCCTTACCTGGAGAATCAAATTCAACTGCTTTGTATCCTCCAGACTTCTCAAACCCTAGTAACCAGGCTGGAAATCATCAATTCTCAATTAATTGGATAAACTTCTCATAATAAATTTGCATGCGTTTGTTCAAATATAGTGACTTCATTTCTTTTTGCTCTTTGGTCTTTTTACCATCCCTTGTGTCTTCACTACATAACCAGAGCAAACTGCTGTTCCCACAGCTGAACATATATGTGAATTTATATATGGAGGGTGGTGTGTTTGTGTAGGTGCATGTACACACACACACACACACATATATGTATATATAGAGATAATAGTCAAGTAAACAGATCTTGTAGGTCAGACCTTTTTATTACACATCGAATTGCTGACACCGTTTCAGATAGGCAAACATCTTGACAGTTAACTGCTGAATGCATAAGACAACTGATTTATTTAAGTGTTTATTAAAATAAAAAATCAAAACCCCCAAAAAACTCGCTACTCTCTTCCCCCAAAATACTACCAATAAAACAAAACAAAACAAAAAAAAAAAAACAAAAAAACTAACCCACCACCAACTTCAAAGAGCATTGATGCAACTGTAGTAACAGTTGAAGCAAAAATAATAAAAAAATATACAGAAACAGCAATTTCTAATAAGGGTAAGAATCATATAGAGGTATCAGATGCTGCCAAGAAGGAGGAAAATTTTTTGCTAGGAGGAGGCATCCTCAGTACATATAATTAATTATGTGTTAAAGATGGAAGACAATGCAGATAATAAGAT
This sequence comes from Melozone crissalis, assembly GCF_028551555.1. Lineage (NCBI taxonomy): Eukaryota > Metazoa > Chordata > Aves > Passeriformes > Passerellidae > Melozone > Melozone crissalis. The sequence continues at coordinate 28,641,953 of NW_026535796.1, read as the reverse complement.
ATGGCACTTCTAACTAATCTAGAGATCTAAATAAGTTTATAGCCAGGCTTTCCTGGAAATCAAGAATATAACAGGTTCAATGCATAACACTTCAAAAAGAGCTTTTGCCTATTATTCTTGTCTGAATTGCTAAGAATTGTGGGAATTTGATGGTATTTTTATTGAAATATTTTGCTAGAATCCTGATTAAAAGACCGAGTTTGGAGAGTTCAGTGTCCAAATTAAGATGTTATCAGGAACATTAAGTTTGATAGAGAGGGTCAGTTCCTGTACTTAATTTTGGTGTTTAGATTGAACTATAAAAGTAGAATTTTATATTAGTCTTTATCCATAATGAAGTATTCTCTGAAATCTGCAAAAATTTGATGAAAAAATATGGATAAAGTACTATAGTCTGCATCATTTTGCTGATGATTTGATGTTCCTTTTAATCCATAAAATTCTGCTTAGAGATATTTTTTAAAATTCATATTTTGTCTTATGATGACTGGGATGTGAAAATAGGCTTACAGAATTTAATATGCATAATTCTACTTTTTATAATGTTTCTTGGTTAGCCATTACATTTCATGAGCCAGTTGATTATTTATAACTATTTCAGTCTTTTTATTATTTATAAACTGGTTGCATCAAGAAATTTATGCTTCTATTGTACTTAATTAATTTTTTTTTGATCTTTCTTACAAATGACTGCTAAATATCTGTTTTAGAAAAATATATATGATAAAAAAAATTACTACACAAAGGAAATAATTCTGACCTTGGTTTTTACAACAATGGAGATTCTTTAGTTTACCTCAGGTCGCTTTTTATCTAACAAATATGAATAAGAAAAAATAATTGCTGACTGCTAATTCTTTCACCTCTTTATCATTGTCTTTGTTTTGATATGTACACACATATATCAACCATAAAAACCTGGGAGCTTTAGATTTCCTGCTTGTTCTCCTAGCTGCTGTCTGACTCTGAGGCACATGGTGCGACTGTGGGGCAGGACTTGGACTTGATCATCCTTGTGGGACCCTTCTAAGTCGGCATAATTTGTGATTCTGTGATTGTGTGATTTATACTGCATATGCTCCATTCATAAAAATGGCTGCTCCAGTGGTCAAGATCATTTTGTTTTACTACGTCTCCATGTCTGTGAAACTGGATAATATTTTTAATAATAGGGGTGTTATCCAGTAGTTTCACTATGTACTCTACACAGTATTAAGTCATGACCACAGATAAACACTTTTTATGACACTCTTATTCACCTTAAAGATGGGCAATGGTATGGATTGTGAGCTGACTCATTGTTGGGAAAATGATACTTGGTTTCACTTGCACTGATTTTTCATTAAACACCACAAGATCACTGTACCATAACTCGCAAGAACTAACAGAAAGTTCAACTTTCATCTAAAAGCTCTGTTCTCCATTTATTTTTAATATCATGGTGCAAACACTCATGCTGACACTTGTGTTCATTGTGTTCATTTGTATCCATTTGTTTCTAGTATTAAAGACTTTCAATAGATTGATTGTTTCATTCTGATGTCTCAGAAATCAGTAAAGAAAAAAAATAATTTGAAATATATGATTTTTCTAGCTTTCTTTGCATTGTAAATCAAGTGGAGTTTGAAGCTAATATGTTTAAGTGATGTTTCAATCACTTACATGTACAGAAACGAGAGTAGCTCACATGACAGAGTGACTTACTGCAGGCTGGAGTACATATGTGCTATGTAAATCAGAAAAGTTGCACCTATATACATCTAAAATTAATTTGACACAGAAGGCAGTAGTATACAATTTCTCTTGGTCAACTAATATGTGTGGTGGATACCACAGATTAATCATATCTGTTCTTTCCCTCTTAGTCTTACACCAGACGGTGACACAAGTTGTAGATTTGGATGAGTAATGCAAGTTGAGCTCTTCCTGTTTAAAGTGTATAACATAAGGTATGTCAGATATTTTGGCTTTTAAAAGTATCTTGTTTCACCTACAAAAAATAAATGAGTCTAAGAAATCCCATGAAATTACTAAAAATCCAAATTTTATAGAAAATAATTCCAGAATTAAAAATATTGCTGAAAATTTTTGATAGCTTTGGAAAGCTGTTATTTTATCTGTCCTCTAAATTTTCACACAATAACAAAGTCTAGTAAGCTCTGCTTTTTATCTTTCCTCTGCTCTATTTAGGCTTCATGAAATATTTCTTGTAGGTTTTGCATCATCTTTTAATACCTACTCATTTCAAACCCATGAAGGACTAGATCCAGTTATTTTTCTGTTTTGTTTTGTTTTCAATTACCTCATCTAAAGCAAACTGCACTACTCACAAGAGGGAAGTGAAAATATTGTGGGATTTTCCACTGATATGCAGCTTAACTACAAAACTAAATTGCAACAAAGCATTATTATCTTAGTGTGCAATTATCTATACTGGTAAACTATTGTTCTCCCCCCTGAAGGAGAGTCCTTCCTATAATAACAGCATTCTTTCAAACAATTATCAGCAATGGCTTACAGATAATTTAAAATGGATTGTTTATTTTGCATGAAGGAGTATAGGAGATGTTTGCCATACTGAAATAAAGATACAAAGAGCAACATCACCAAGTATGCAAATAAATATAACCAGTTCTCTGTGACACCTCATCTAGCTACTGTAACTGAATCCCTTTTCTGATTTTTATTCTCCTTTTATATATAGTTCTTGGATTATACTTTATGAAGTTGTGTCATCCCGTATCTGTACAGCTTCCATAATGCATGGAAGATTTCCTAACTACTACATAATCCCCCTAATAAGAAGTTGCATCGGGAGGGTGGGAATTTCCATGTCCACAGCACTAGAAAGGTAATGGCATAGTAAATAATACAGTTCCTATCGAAGCACAACTCTCTGGTGGAGCCATGAGAGGCTCAAAATGTTATTGCATTTTCTTATTTAAGCTCTTTGATTTTCGTAATAAATCAGAAAAATTAAGCATGTGAGTTGCATATCTCCACAAATGTTATAAACTAAATTGGTAATGAAGTTTACAATCAAGCAGGTTTAGTCTCAAGCCCTGTTGCAGAGATGCTGTAGTCTCATCCAAGTTGCTTAATCTCAGTAAGTGAAATGTATCCAGAATATCTGCTGTCCAAAGAACATTAGATGGCATAATTCAACACCAATTTCAGTTCCGAATTTCAACAAGCAGGACTATCTGAGGGGAGATTTGCAATCATATGCAGTCCAGTTGTTTGGAATTATTGTCTGCCACAGGCCAGCTGATACCACAGAAAAATGTGTGTGATTCAAGTGAGAAATCCATGACTACTGCATAGACAGAATTTAAAAAAAGAAAAAAATTCTGAATCTTAGTAACTGCAAAGAAAAAAAAATCAGAGAATATACTATACCTTTCTTCCTTATCCATGGGCCATTTTTACACCAGATTAAGAATAACTTCATAGTCATTATATATATATGCATATAATTGTGCAGGAATACTACAGATCACTGGATGACTTGATATAGTCATTGTCCCTATCAACTCCTGTAAAGATTTTTCTTTTATCTGTTTTTTACCTTTGAAAGATATCTTCTAAATAAGAGTAAGACAGTCCCTTGTGTAATTTTAGACCTTTTTTTCCCTCGAGGAGGGTTTTTAAGAATTTTATATTTTTAGAAAAACAACTTTAAATTCACAGAAACTTTAAAGTCACACATTTAGCTTGCTTTGCGCGTTTACTTGCATTGTGGCATTCTCTCGTGTATTTCCATTGAAGCACAAGAGCTTCTCCCCTACTTCATGACCCATGTGAGAGGCACAGGTATATGACTAGACCTATGATCACCCGGAAATAATCTGGAGACGAAATTGTCACAACGAATTCATTGTGTTCCAGCTGAAGTGGAAGACCTTCAGAGACCTCACCTTCTGCCTCTCCAAAGGCTCATTCCCAAGCAGGTGTGGAATTTGTTATGTTCTCTCCATGGTAACTGATGAATCAGAATTTACTGTAGCCACTGCTATCATAAAGAAAAATACTCTGAACCCCATATATTTCTATTCAAAGCGAGTCTTAAATATGTGCACAGATAGTACACACCTCAAAATATATGGTATGTAACTATATTTCTTTTAATGTGGATTCCTTTATTCTGTCTCCACTAATTACTTAGAATACCTTTGTTATACAATCTCACTTCCAAATGCCTGAGAATATGCCTTGCATATTTTCATAGCAAAATATATGTCTTGAATGGATAAAATATTTCCCTTCCACCTTGTACAAAGCATAGTCTAGTACAGCACAGCATAGGTTTCTGAATGTCACACACTCTCCTTGAATTTATCTTTGACCAGACCATTAATAATTATGAAGGAATTGTGAATAAAGAATGGTATTTATCTTTCTGCTATAATGTTATCTTGACCCACAGTGCCACAGATAGTGTTGTCTCTGTCTCATTTTGGTCATTCTGTATTCACCTGACTCAAGGTCAATGGGATGATACAATAATGAGAAAGTAGAACAAACACTGTCTAATGGAAGAAGCATTTCATAAAAACCTGTGATGGCATCTCGACAAAGACAGCAAAGGAATGCAGCTTTTTAGCTGAGCACTACCTGACAGATTCAATAATCAGGGGAAAGACTTAATTGATGACATTTCATTAGCATAATGAGTTGAAGCTGGGAAAAGAGAGTCTCTTATTAATTAATCAAACAAAGCACGAACTGTTTCAGTCCCTTACTCTCTGCCATTTTCCATTAATCATAAGTCTGTGTATTAAACTCATTTGAATTCACTGGGTGTTGAGTATTTCTGTGGGGAAAGCATTGGCAGAGTGGCATGCTCAAGTGAACACACTTGCTTAGCTATGAAGCACATTAGAAATTCATGTTTGTGAACCTAAGCTCTCATCTCTGCAGGAAGTGCTGAAGATATTTCTTAACAAAACACCAGACCTCAGTAGCTATAAGTATACAGATGAAAATTAGCCCTACTCCATCCACTGGATACTTGGTACAAGTGTAGAATCCACCAGGGTGAAATTCCAGTGCAAGAGGGAATACAGGGACTATGGTGACAGCTGCCAGAATAACTTTTTTACATGCCTGCCAGGCATTGAAAAATTTTCCTTATTATTCTCAGTTGTATTTTCTTTGTATTTTGCTTTGCATTTATATAAATAAAGAAAACTAGAGCCAGAGGCGTTCAGGAGTTCAAAAAGGCTAAATTTCTGCTTGCTGTTGTTGTATTTATTTGGTGGAGAGCATTTGTAGTCCATGATGATGACTACCTCAATAAATTTTTAGTAGCTAGGAAAAAGGGAATAAATCAGGAGTCTTCTGTGATCTAAGCAGAAAGATATTTTTCCTTTCCATCTTTAGTGTACTTTTCCATTGGAAGAGAAAAATATATCTGAATACCAGAGAGAAGCAGACTTTTTGTCTCTTTTTGGTAGTGCTTATATTGGTGAAGGCACATTTCAAAAGTCTGCATATTTAATTTCTACAAATTTATTATTAACTTTATTTTCAACCTTGTAAATGACAGAGGCTTTTCTCTTTATGTAGTTAGTAGTTGTAATCATAGGCTTGAGGATCCTGTTCCTTCCCTGTGAATCTTGAGTTCTTTCCCAAAACTGGCTTTGTATTAGTAAAACAGAGAATAATTTTATGCAGAGACCCCTTTGTAGCTCAGTATCCCACAAAAGTTTCTTTGGATACTTACTGATGTGGAGGTGGTTGAGGTGGTGTCAGATACAGGAGTACCTGCTAACTATCAGATATTTTACAGGAAAATGGACATCATCCATTTGAGAAAATATGTTTGTTAGCTGTGTTTCCAGTGTTATACACATTGATTTCAAGCTCAGATACAGGGTCAAGCCTTTAAGAGATAGTAAGTATATTCTTACTATGCTTTGATAATTACTCAGTCCTTCCAAGGTGACTGCAGAACAGAGAAAATTTAGGCATATAAATATTTTACTTATAAAAAGTAGTTGCAGAGACTGTTAAGAGCTTGACAAAGTCATGCTTTTAGATTTACTTTCATTAGCCTCTTGTTCAAATATGATTTAGTGTCTAAATATTATTGAAAACCTTGACACAAATATTTCTCTACTTGCTAGGTGAAAAAATTTAATTTCTCTTCCATTTGAAAATGGAATCAGTAGATTAAGTAATTTCTCATAAGCCTTAAATTTAATGGATGAAGACCACCAAAGGAAGGTATTTAGTGGTGATGAGACTGCAGGCACTTGTCACTGCACTTGAATATTATTTCAGCAGATAATAAACTCTGAAGACAAATTTACAAGATTTTTTTTCATAAGCTAGTATTAATTAATTTAATATTGACAGGATCAGTACAGTAGGTATATTCTGTAGTTAGCTAGGTTTGTTTTCTGCAGTAAGGCTGACGCACTTCAGTTTCAGAGCTGATGCACTGCAGCATTTTTCCTAATAATATAGTGTAAGAGAGAACGTACTCCATTTTTCTTTATTTGCTGAGCATTTTATGTTCTGTAATAGGATAGCTGGAAAAAAAAAAGCTCAGCTTTAAAAGTTCATTTTTGGGGGCTCTTTTGCAATAAAAGACTGCACATTAATTGTTCTGAATATTTCTATTACAAGCTAATTAAGAAATCTATAAAATTCTGGTAGTTCAATATCCAGCTTATTCTACTACTAAAATATTAAATATTCATACTTTGTAAATAGGGATTGGTACTATCAGTGAAAATATAAAAGCAATACTGACAGGAATGTGAATATTTTAAGACTTAAAATTACTTCCTGAAAATTTATTTTTTAAAGGTAATTCTAACCACTATGGAATCTGTGGAGGATTGCAATGAGACAAAAATCACACAGAATCAAAGAAAAAAGGCTATGTTTATTTCATCTGAGCAGCATATTTCCCTGAGGCTGCAGGAAGATTTTGTGGTCATTTCCAGTTGCAGATATCCTCCATTTGGATGATTCACACTAATGGCCATATTCCAGCCCCAGCCTCAATATAGCTTGTAAAAATGGTCCTGATTTAAATTCAAAAGCAGATTAGTGAGGTCTTATTGAAGTGAAAATCTTGAGGGAAGAAAATGAAGAAATGAGGGAAAAAAACACTGAGTGAAATTGGACATACAATAGTGGCAGATTTTATAGACTTCTTCCAGTTAAAGCTTTTGGTCGTATCCAGTTAGGTGGGTGTGAGGACTTGGAGAATGCAGTTGAATGTCTCAGAACTCAGTCAGAGAGGGAAGTTCATATAAGACAAGCCAACACAATGGAATGGGGAACAGTAACAGCAGTAAGATGGTGGTAATTCCAGGCCTGGTAAAGCAGATTTGGGTAATGCATCTGCACAAAAATTCACATGGTAACAGATTGGGAAAGAACACACATGCTGGCCCGAGTTGTGGAAATGGCATCTGGACCCCATGGATACCCAGGACTCAGACTGTATAAAGGTGGTACCTGTAGAAGAATGACTCCAGGACCTCTACCACTGAAGTCCCAGGTGAAGAAGGACCAGTGGGATGACACAGGAATTCACATGGTGGTGGCATCTTGTGTTTAATCTCTCTCTTTCACTCTCCCCGCTGTGCTGGTTTCTATCTCTCTACCTCACATTTCCTGTTAAATAAAATCTGTACTATTGACTTCATTCATGGTCTCGTTTGCATCTCAGTTTGGACAGAGATGTCTTTTATAATTGGATCATGTCAGTAGGTTGTCATTTTCCTACTGGTAGCTGATTATTAGCACATGCAGCCACTAAAGTGTACAGGAAACAGACACCAAAATAGAAAAAGTCTTTCCCCATATTTAATTCTTAAGAGTTGGCAATTCCTGAGTAAAACACCTAATTTATGGACTTTGCATAGGATCAGCACAATCCTCAGAAAACTTTCTTTAAAGACCTGATTTCACAGGCGTGGTGTGAGTATGGACATAGAAGTAAATAATTTGAAAAAAACCCCAAAACTAGAATAAAATTCTTACAGAGACTTGTACTTGAAAAAGAATTAGGGTTTTGCATGCATCTACTGGCAGAGAGTCAAGGTTCTCATGAAGGTTTCCTAACCATGGATAGTGAATATCTACTGGAGGACTGAGCTTTCAGGCTAAATTCCTTTTGCAGCTTTAGCCCAGGGTGAACTGTTACATTTTAATTGTCACTGTGAAGTAGTGTACCACTCATTTGCTTGTAAGGCATGTAGTAAAATAAATTCATAGTTCCAGATGTGACCCTACATTTTGCTATTTCTCATAGGAACTTATTTCTAATTACTCTCTCAGCCTTTCTCAATGGGCTTTTATGAAAATACCATCTGTACAGTTAGTTTTGACATTAAATATAAATGCACATATTAAAGGAAAAAAATGTACTTAAAACAAAGTTTTGCCAAGAGGTCTAATTAGGGAAAGAAGAAAATATTGAATACCTATTAACCCCAAATCTGTACGTCCTATAGTATATTCTAACACATGCAATGCAGATTGCTAAAATCAGTGCAAGACATCAGAAATTAACATTTGGATATCAGAACATACTTTTTTGGACTATTTAGTTCAGTGAATTCTGAGAAATGAGATGTAGTCAAGAATCACTGAATTTGAATTATTGGTAACATCTCTTGTCACATGGAACATGAATATCTGGGTAGTAGCACCAAATGAATGAAGTTTAATTTCTTTACTTTTGCATTGTATTATATCTCAGGAACATGAGTAATCTCAACATGTAGTAATAAAAAATTGCATGTGGGTGGACCTGTTATTCCTGGAGCATCCCTCTACTGGAATAAATAACCACTTCAATAATTTCATGCAGTATAGAAACAGTGAATTGAGTATATTAAGAATGACAAAGTCAACATTAAATAATGCAAGTGCACATTTTCAAGATTAAATATTTCAACTCCCCATAACAAAAACATTTTCAATAATCGAATTTGTAAGATTTTTTCTATTCATAGAAAACCAGCTTCTTATAAAAATTAATTTCAAATATGTCTGGATTTAATTTGTTTTCTGAATATACAGTAGTATGTTATTTATTGCTGTTACAAGTAAATTATCATCATATATTTTCTGCAGAATGTACATGTCATGAAGTCTTGATAATATGATTTATTTAAAGTAATAACAGTTTTCAACAACTCTTTTGGAAGTCAAATTAGGTAAAAACAATTATCTGGCTTCTAAAAAAATACCTTACTATAGCAAAAAAATCTAATACTTCAAACACAAAGATATTGAATTAAACAGTATTGCTGAAGAATATGAGAATAGCCTGTTTACAAAAAAAAATATATTTATATGCAGGTTGTCCTTATATCTGAATCAAAGTTGGTAGAACTGAGAATACTCATCTATAAATATAGGCAAACAATTATACATTTTTTTCACAAGAAATCGTTTATGTATTGTATGCAAGAGAACATCTATTTGCACTTGACAAAAAATTCTGGTATATATTTAATACAACATGTAAACTCTTTTCTGGTTAGCATCTAACTGGCTATAATGTGATACAGAGTATATAGAGTATTCTGTGGTGGAAAAAAAAAATTATCCAAAGAAGAAAGTTGTTTATGACTTTTGCACTACATGTAGTGATCTTAATAAAAATGGCAAAGATATTTGAAATAGAAATTAATAAAAGTAATTATTTTCTACTATTTACACAGAGTGAAATGCTCTACATAAACCCATTTGTAATCTGACCAGATTCTATGCTTTTTTGTGACTTGTCAACATTTCTGTGTGACTTCAACATATAAGTTTGCAGCAGCTGTTGCCTGTTATCAGTGTGTTTAGTAAGACAGACAACTGAAAAAATGGCCTCATAAATATTTCTAATACAAATTTATCGGTGCTTGCTTTTATTTTTGAATGTTATTATGATAACCGCTTACAAGAATTACATTAGCTTGCTTTCACCTAGACTCTAAACTTCTAGAATTTTTTGGCACATGGTAAACTCTTTTTACCTGGTTATTTATCTAAGTTCCTGCAACCACAAAACCCAAAATTGCTTACACTTGTTAATGTTTCCTAAATATTCCACAATTTTCTCCATAGTTGAGCAACATATACAAAAAGAACCTTTGTCTGAATCCATTTTTTATATCTAATTAGGTGTGAAGTTTTTATCTCAATTATGCTGTTAGCAACTAGATGTTTGGAAACAGAAAAGATGATTCCTCAAAGAGCAGTATGAGAAAAACACATAAGGACATTAAATTGACTAAACTTGCAAATGACTGAGAAGGGTTTTTTTTAGATCTCACATATGCTGTGAAAGAAAAATGGAATAAAGCCAGAATCCTGACTATACAGAACATTAATCAAAGCATTCTGACTCTATATTCTAATCTGATTTCTAACTCCATAAGAAAGTTCAGCAGAACTTTACACCTGAAATCATGGCAGTGTATCAGCAAACAAATGAAATAGAAAAAAACTAGCCTTTTATTTTTGGAACCCAATACAGAGCAAATTATGCTAGCCAGAGTTAGAATAGACAGAAGCCATATATTCCCTATTCACCAGTACATCTATATGCTTCAAATAACAACAGCTGAAATGAGCATATTATGAAAGGAAAGAAATTAAGTCCTTTCCATCTCTAAAATATGACAGTCCCCACTATCCCAGACATTTCTAACTTGGCATTACCCCATGGCTGGCTTAGTAGAAATATACTGGTTTACAGATCTTGTAAGTATAAGAATCATTAATCTGTTCTGCTAATGTGTGCATGTACACACATTATTCACATGTCAAATGTAGCTGTTCTGTCAGTGACCACTACTGACAGCAGCTGACGTTTTACCCTCACTCTGATGCATTTATCATTTGAATGAGGAACATCAAACTTAGAAATATAAATTTCTCTTAGAAGGAAAGTTCATTCCTAAATATCAACAAGAATATGTAACTGGCAATGAATCTCTTGAAAAACATTTTTCCTAATAATATCCTATGGGTTGGAGGGCTGGTCTTTAAAAGACGAATGTCTTATTAAACATTATTCATCCTTTTCTTAAAGTCTATCTGTACTCAGAAATTTTTTAACCACTTCAGATGTTCATTCTGTTTTATTTCCTAGCTTTCACATATGACCAAAGCAGAGATATCTTCTATAAAATACCTTTGGAATGTATTGTTCAATACAGAATTGCTAAATCAGTGCACTCAGAACTGAAAAAAAATGATCACACTCACCATCTGTCACTATCCCTTCAGATGCCAGCTCCAACTGGCATATTGACTGACTGATGGTCTGAGAATGTCCTCTTGGTTTACAGAGAAACCTAGAAGTCAAGAAAAGTATGCTATTCCCAGGTATCCTTAGTGTGCTTTAACTTTTAATGAGAATAAAATAGTAGTTTTCAAAGTCCTCAAAGGCACATTTTAAGGTGATGCTTAGTTTTTAATTAGTTTTTAAAAACTGTCTTGAGACGAAATATTTTTCAAGCTCAACACTTTTTATATAAATGCAAAGTATCATCTTTGAGTTCGGTTTATTTGCTCTGTAGTGAACCTGAAGTATTTCTTATTCTCTCACTGCATCTGTGATCTTTTTTTCTGTGATTTTTGGGTTAATGTGCAACGTTCTTCTATTTGTTCTCCATTACCCAAGTCCTGCTTGTGGATATTTAGACTCATCTTTTCATGTTCTTATTTCCTTTATTTTCAAATTAGTTTCCCAAACCAAGGAGTCATATATATTTTCACTAAAATTTGGATTCTGTGTTACTTATTTTTAGAGTATTGTGTCCAGGAGATTTAAAATAATAGTTTTATTTTTCTAGAAGTCAGGACTCCTGCATTTTAGGCAAGGCAGATAGGTAATTAGTTGTGAGGGAAGCTGCACCCAACTGCACAGCATCCATAAAGAAAAGGCCTGTTCTTAATTACATTAAAAATGAGAACCGGAATCATGCAAAGATACAAAAAGGGGATCCTGTCTACAGTGGCATCAGTGTGTTAGAGGCACACCTAATGTAGTTTTAAGCTAGTGAGATCAAGTCATAACCTAGCTGAAGCAGCACAAGGCTCCAGCCTTTTCCTTTCTATGGCTGTTATCAGTATGTAGAGCTCTCAGACAGGAGCTGTCCATTTCAGTGCCGTACTGAAGGTGTGTTTGGCCCTTCCTTTCTTCTTAGTGAAACTTGGACTGTAAAGTGTTTCAATAACTCCTTGGCAGCCTAATTGATACCAGGAAATTGTTGCAGGAAATGTCTGCTTTTCCCTGAGAATCTTTTCAAGAAGCAAATAATGTTATTTCAGCCTTATTGCATCAGAGGCTTACACCACCTGCAGTGCAAGCAAAGCTTGAGATGACCATGTATCAGACCAGAATTACACAAAGCGATTTCTGCCTTTCTAACATTACTTAATATGAAACATACACAATAAAAATAATTATTTACCATAAAATCAATATGATTGGAAGTTTCCTACCTGATTCAATCAGTTACCTTGGAAGGCAGTTGGAAAATAAAATTTGACAGAGCATCTGACTGGTTTTTCTCCCTTTATTTTTCCATAAATTTGGAAAACTATATGCTATCTCATTTTTTCTTTGATTTTCATTGAAATTTGATCATTATTTTTCCTTCCATGCAGATATGAAACATTTCCATTTCTTTTTACTCCCCTTTCCTGCCCTTTCCTTTGACTGATTTGTAATCTGCATTTTGGTTCTTCTATATCTCAACATATCTGGCAGTAATCAAATTCCAGTACTCTTCCTGTGGGAAACTCACAACATTCCTAGTAGGCTGAAGCAGTACAGATTATTAACTTCTTTCTGTAAACTTTCAGCATGCTTGGTTTGACATGTTTCCACATGCATCGTTGATTTACTTGTAAAAAATATTGTGAGGCCTTGCTTTAGAGTGATCATTGACATCCTTCTATATCCAAGCATGATGAAAATTGGAAGTCATTTCAACAGCAGAAAATGGTCAATCTGTATAGTTTAGTCATTAACAAGTTATTAATCCAGTACTCTTTATGTTCTGGGTTTTTTAAATTGACTATTAGGAAAAAGAAAACTGTTGGTTGGTACTGGCAATAGCAGTATGGCATTATAGATTTCCAGCATTATAACTCTACTTCCACAATAAAAAAAGGATTCTTAGATTATGCAAATCTCCAGTAGTTCCCTTGACAACCATGGTGAATGTGAATTTGCACTACATACATGTTTTAACTATAGCATTCATTGATGCAGCAGTGACTCTGCATATAATTTTTTCACATCATTAATTTGCTTTTAATGGTATTTTTTTAGCTGATCCTAAATGTAGTATTGATTCAAATACTATTATTACTACATTTACATGTTCTTAGATCTTACCGTTAATGTTGTCCTGAAAAACAATCTGGAAGAAACTGGTACTCATTTCAGAAAGAAAACAAAAAATTCATTTAGAATCTCATTTTGAAAGCAACTTTCTTGCTATTGTGACATCTTCAATATTATAATTTATGGATTTTCTTTTATTTGCTTAACTTTAACTTAATTTCTTGCTATGCAAGTGAAGATCTATGTCAAATTTTGAATCAGTCCAATCAGAGGGTTATATTTATTATTCTGACTCCACAGTCTTCAATGTCATATTTTCTTAATGTGAGAAATTTAGATGAACTAAGTGTTTTCTTAAATTGGAAGCCTAACTCTTCTTTCACATACCAATCAGATTAACATAACTTGTTTGATCTTCTTGTGGAGAACATTTCTTTATGCTATTCCTGTGTATTTCTTTGTGTCTGTCCATATGGTTAACAAATCTGGTTGAGTTCATATTTTGTTCACAACCATACTGTATTTTAACACTTACTATGCATATATGTTTGTTCAAGGGGAACAATCTGCCTGAAAAAGATCCATTGAAGGTGCTGCTAGCAGTTGGTTTGGAATTCATGCTGGGAAAAGTATTGTTAGACAGGATGTTGGAACAGAAACGGTGCCAGATAACAACCTGTCATTACGTACTGAGATTTCCAAATATTCCTAGTTAGAAAACAATGGTTTTACAACCTCCTAAAAGGAGTCAGCCTAAACAAGAAACAACCATAAGACATTAGTCTTTTTGCATAGAGGACAATTATTAAACACATAAAACAATGATAGACATGATCAGTTTTAGGGATTTGTCTACTGCTTTCGTACCTTTCTGCTTGATGAATAAGGAATTATCCTTGACCTGGTGTTTAAATCCAGATGGAGCATTAATTTCATATTTATGGAACAAGAATACAAGTAATATTATTTAAACTAGGTTCTATCATTTTAGGATATAGATTAGAATAAGTTTGTACTTTTCACACTAGATATAGAGACAATTTTGATTTTGGGCTAAAAATTTTGTTTGAAACCAAACAAAATTGAATGATAATACTGCCTACATTCTCAAAAATCTATGAAATACTTAGGACAATTTTACAATGGCTCCATGAGAAGCTTGTCAGAAAGTGACTTTTCCATATTAAACATATTTCAGCACAGGCTGCCTAATTCTGTCCTGATAATCAGATATTCATGAGCAGATAATCATGAGTAGATATCAGATAATCATGAGCATTTTAGGGTTCACTTAGAACTCAAAAACTGTATTTCAGTCATATATGTAGAAAATGTCATCTAAAAAATGGGCTTTTTCAAAGGAGAACACTAATGTCCTCCCTGCTGTTACTTATCTCTCACTGTAATCTCGTGTCCCTACAGGAGGCACCACTCCACCATTCTATATAATGACTGTTGTTGGCAAATGAAAGCAATGGAACAAATGCCAGCCCTTCCAAAGCCAAATTCTGTCAATGCCTGCTCCCTGGTTGGCAGAAAGCACCCTACTCAAATGCTAAGAGGTTTGTTGGCTTCACTGTCTGCTATAATTCACCTTGTTACGGGAGAAAACAGCTGTCCCACAATCATGTCCTGGAAATGTTCCATAACAACTCACTGAGTTAAAGTCCCAAGTTGACTGCTTGCACTAGGATTCGGTGTCGTGGCTGCTGGTGGATGAATAGTAGGGTAATCCCAAGGGGATAGAGTGTAATTGATTACTTTTTAATGCTATGTCTGGAAAATGGTCTGCACTTGAAAATATTTATTGCATGCACAATTAGCACAGCTCTGATATTTTATGTGCTCAGAAAGCAGAGAAGTCAAATGAAACTTTTCATTACATGCACAACGTTTTACACACTGCTAGGATTCGCTATCCAGTTGTCAGATAGAGTGGGTCAGATAGAGTGATCTACCCATGAAACCCTGAGGGACACTGATACATAGCTGTAAAGTGAAATAAGCCACCTTTATCCCCAGGAGGCATCTTTCTACTTTCTTATCTAATATGGACATCAATTCAATATCACAATGTTGTGCTAAAATGCTTTGCTAAAGATTTTCAGTTTGGTATTACATAACCAAATGGATTCAGGTTCTGAATAGGGAGATATTAATTACAAAAATACACTTTAAGCTAGATTTGGGCCTCCAGTGGCTTTAATCCTCTATTATTTTTAGTTAATAATAGCCTTTAATTTTAGGGAAAAAAAGAAAAATTTTTGTCGTAAAGAACTACACAGAATCAATCTGTTCCCAGTCTGAAGGTCATCTGCGAACTTTTTAATTTCCTGAAAAACATTCTCAAACTAGTTTCAAAGCACAAACTTTCAGTGGAATACCTGATTTAGTTTTCATAGTAAAATAAAAATATGACAAAAGAAAAGAAAACAGAACTATTTATAGCAGAAAGAAGACTGAAAAAATTACATAATGTCAGATAAATGGCTGTCAGTTTATATAGCTAATTTTAAGTGAATCTACGTGTACCTACAGTCACATATGCAGATTGACAGAATATCAGATTTCTTGCTTTGACAAATCAAAAAAATATGAGAACTCTGAATATGGAAAAGAAATGCATTTTTACAGGTATCTATATTGTCTCTTGAATATCTTCTTCATCTCTGGTAGTAAATATAAGTTCTGGTTTGGGTGTGTCATTTTTTAATACAAATATCATTCTCTAAAGCTTCTTGGTATGGAAAATATTGTATTTTCTCAATAGAGAAAGGAAAAGATGTGAAAAGAAGCAAGAAATATTAGTAGCGTCTGATGATTTCCGTAAAACCCACTGGAACAACTTTCATAGGACACTACCACTTTGTTTAAAAGTAATGGAATTTGGACGAAAATAACAGTAATTTAAAGGCTTTAGATACAAAGGTCTAAAGTTGAACTATAGGCTAAACTAAACCTACTACCTTTGCTTCCAAGTAATATCACTTTAAATAGTGTTAATGAAGAACTACTTCGAAATAGATATTAAGTAGGATGTCCTAATAAATGAAGACTTCACTGAATTCAGTCTGAGCATGAAATCTTTACTTGTGAGAGCTCAAAAATCCCCCATAGGTCTTTTAGATCTCTCTCTGCCATTGTAATCAAATAATTTCTTAGGGATAGGAGAGAAAGTGATGTGGATTCTCAAAGATAGATTGAGGCTGCAGGGTGGTCTGCATTAAATAAACACCTGCTAATCTACACTGCTAGCTAGCTCTGAAAATGTGCAGACTTTGGTGCTTCTCTGGCACTTGCACAGCATAGGCCACTCCTACTTGGAATCTGTACATGGCTACCACACTCAAAAATCTCTGCAGTAGCTGATGCTGCCTGGAGACCAATTTCAGAATCTCCAATGAGAGCATAAAACAAAGTCTGGCTATCAGTGTGGTCAGGCAACTGGACAATACTGTATTACAGGAGAGCACACAAAGCACTTTCTTCACTGTGAATATGATTTTCAAACCTAAGTGAAAATGCATTCAGACTATTATAGAAAAAGATACAAATTCTGTAGACCCTTGCTGTTTACAAGTGCCCTCTATTTCTTTCAAATTTTTCATCCATTCCCTTTTGTTATTGTGAGAAGGAAGACATGCATAGCTTTTTTTTTTTTCCAATAACTGCATTCAATGAAATTTTAAACACAGGATCTTAAAATATGGTTCATACAATTATAGACAGATCTCATGGGTCTATTTTGGCAAACTTATGATATATTAATAAATACATCTTTTGTTCATCTCTTGTTGTCTTTAATTTATCTTACAGTTTGGCTTTCCTACAAAAATGCAGTCTCTCTGACAGGGTGAGTCTATTTTAGTTTTCCTTTAAAATCAGTGACCACAAGTGTTAAGTTAGAAAGGTAGGTCATATTTCAAATAATGACATAATCTTGGCTTTTGCGCCATGTTCAGAGATATCTTTTACATGTAGTGAACCTATGGAAATACATATTAAACCTCCTTTCTCCTTCTCCATTTTTTTCACATGCTTGGATGTACTCTGTGTTTGTCTGAAAGCAATGCTCTGATAAATTTAAATGTATTTACTTAGAAAACAATAGGTAATCAAATGGTTTTTTTCCCCCAGACTCTGGATCCATAGATATGACTTTTGGTTAAAATGTTATATCTGGGAGACTGATGCAAAATAAAGCCATATTTTTTTCTTTCTTTTTTCTTCCTCATATGGCTTTCTCCCTTGAAACCATTAGCACTATGCTGTTTATTTATCTAGACTACTCAAGTTATTTATTGGTAATAAGCATAAATATATTTCAGAAGATCCTTATTTGGTATAAATCTACAGCTGTATTAGTTTCATTGGTGCTCTGTCAGTGTACACCAGCAGAAGTTATAAAGCACAATATTTAATTATAAGAGCATGCTCGAGAAGTAATAAGCACCTCATCAAAAGCCCTCAAGGTCTTTCAGAAACATTAACTGAACAAAATTTATTTCACCAATGTGTGGTAGACAAGCATTATTAGATTCCCTGGTGTTTTCTTTATCAAAAATTTGAAGTTGTTATGTTTGTAAACAGTTTCACAGGAAGGGAACTATATTTTAGAGAAACTGGATAATAAAATGTTGCGTCTTAAATAGCATTTCTAAAATAATTACTGAAGTTAACAGAAAAGTTCATTCTACTTTAACTCGTCCCAAACAACACAAACTTCTACCTGATCACCAATCAAATTACAAAGGGAATATATAAATATTTTGATGAAGAAACTTCAGCTAAATTATAAAAAAATTCATCCAATTGCTTTTTAGATCCTTGATCAGATTCATTGCACTTTCCCAGAGATGTGTGGAGGCTGTAAAGATACAAACCACTGCTTGAACGAGCAGCTTTGTCATGTGTGCGAGTGTGTGTGAGTGTGTGTAAGGCTGGCAGGGTTTTAATAAACATATTTTAAAAGAATGATGTTGAAGAGCTCTGCTTAAAGTTAAGTTGGGTAAATAAGAGAATTTCTGATCTTTATGACCCTTTCATAAACCAGGAGGGATGAAAAAGTCTTGTATCATGTCTAAAAATACGCTACCTACTAAGAAGTACTTCCACTGTTACCACAAGTCACCTTGATAGTAAATTAAGATTGCAAGGTTGCAAGACCAGTTTCTTTTATCATCAAATGTGTTTCTATAGCTACCTTTTCAGGTTGTCTTGAAAACCAATTTTCTATCTTTCTCACTATCTGTGTCTTCATATCAAACTACTAGTTCCTTATATTCAATATTTCTTCCTAAATAATCTCCATTATGTTATCACTATATCTATTTACACACACACACATATATATATTTTGTTTTCTCACTCTAATACTTTACTGTGCCTAATTCACAAACCACTCATACAGTAATCCAAACCTCTCTAAGAAAATACTGTTAATTTACTAATCAACCCCTTCTTTGGCCAGTTGTCCCATTTAATCCAATGTTTGCAAATGTACAGTCTTATTTCATGTCTTTTTTCTTTTCAAATAAATAACAAATATGGCATTTTTAATTTCTCTGTCTTGCCTCTGTTGCTCTTATGGCATACTGATTGTCTGTATCTCTCACCTACTCTAGTTTCCTCTACCACTATTTTCCTCAAATACATCTCCATTCCTGTTCACTCCTGCTCTCCTGGGAAAAAAAAAAGAAAAAGAAAAAAGAAAAAAAAAAAGAAAAAAGAAAGAAAAAAGAAAGAAAGACAAAAAAGAAGTATTGCTTTCCAATATGGAACAGAAACAGACTGTCTGGTTTTCTCCCTTAATGGCATAAAATTACTTTGCCCACTGAGATCCTTATCCCTTCTCCTTCACCAAACCATGGCTTTCTAATAGCTCAGCTTTACAGATTCCATTCTGAACATATGACTATCATTCTTGGTAAAGAAAATCTACAATTTGAGGCAACAAGCTATTACATTTGGTCATTGAAACAAACTGAATATATTTTTAGGCATGGCTTGTTTATAGCCTAATTTTTCTCTTTACTTTACAAAGGTGACCTTGTTTTAAAGCTTTTACCACCTGACATTATAAAAGTGAAATTCTTTTCAAATCTCCTCTGTTAATGTGTTCCTGCTCTGAAACACATGCAAGATAACATTAATATTCTCCCCACAAAATTCGTGCTAATTTGCTTGCAGTGAAGATAGAAAGCATTTCATTACATATCACAAACTTCATTTATGTGGAATGAGTCACCAGGCCTTCTGAAAAGCCAAATGAGTACCTAATCTCTAATGCTGCCTTCAGCTATAACATCAATCCTCCCTGGTTCCACTCATCTTTTATCAGCTATTCACTTTCTAAAATTTTCCATTCTGTTACAAAATTGTGCTGTTCATCTGTCAAAACAGCTCTATGGATTTTCAATATTAATGCATCAGAAAAAAAAGCCCACTGTAGTATACTATTTTTTATTAGAGAAAATTGAATCAGTTTAAGAAAAAATTATTAACTCTGGTTTACACAATTTTTGACATAATTAACTTTATAAAAGTCATACTGGTGATAATAAAGTCTGGGATTCTAATCATAGGTATTATTTTGTGACTTGTGATCTGCAGAGAACATATTGCAAGAGGCATATGATGTATACAAATTAATCTACGCATATGGTAAATTATTTACACAAAATATAAGTGATCTATAAGCTCTATTTTTGCATATAAATTAATAGAAGCTAACATCTGTAATTTGTACAATTGACAACAGGTGCTTGAGACCATGTAAATGGAAAGCCTAAAATGTATGAGAAATTATTTTGGAACTGGTCAAATTGATCATTTACAGTATTTTTGGCAAATAGGTTACTAAATGACCAAAGAAATTTTTGGTCACTTAAAATAATTGTGCATTTTTGTTCAAGTTCCCTGCATAACTTCAGCTGAGAAATAGTCAACTGAAAATGAGGAAAACAAATTTCACTATGAAATCAAGAACAATTCCATCTTTTATGCAACAAGCTCAAAGACAGGGTGGCTCATCCAAGATGTGCAAAACTCAGATTCTGTTCTTCAGTTTCCTAAAAGGACATTAACTCATATTGGCAAATTTTCATGTCTGTAACCTATTGGCTAATAGTCTATAAAAGAAGAGAAAGAAAAAGGAAAAGGAAAGAAATTGGAGCTCACATGTCCAGAACTACAATTCTGAACAGAAGGATACAAAATCACAGAATTAAAAAAGAAAAAAGTTTGAGATAGGAAGGGACCTTGCAAGATTATCTGGTCATTCTTTTTGAATTACTCACCAGGATAAGTTTTGCATGGAAGGTTTTTTGCTGTTAAGATTTTTGCACGTTAAGTTTTTGGCTGTGAATATCTTACACTCCAATGTATTAGAAACTGCACACAAGAGATCAAATTTGTTTTCCCCCAGGCAGAAACGGGTTTCCTAAATCTAATTCCCAGTCCACTGACCTAACCAGAGAAAGAACTATCATATTCCACCTGATCCATAAGGGCTCTGTCTTCTAACTTTATCTAAAAATAAATATTATTACCTTCCACGAGAACAAAATATTGCTATTTGATAATACATGGGTCATGTATTCATTTCAGTAAACAATATAAATACAACAATAAAATGCTTGTTTCTGTTAGATGTAAACTACTACAGCAATTTTCCAGCTGTTTTTCATATTAAAAAAAATACCCTAGGGGTCTGCTGGTCTAGATGATTAAAAAAAAAAAAAGGTTCAGTTTGTTACTGCAGAATCGAGACAAAATATAATGAGAAATTGAGAGCAATAATGATCTTGTATAACCACAAATAAACCATCAAGAGAAAAAATGCATAAAGAAATAGCAGCTTTAAAATTTGGGAACCCTTTCCTTATTTTTTCTTCCATAATGTCATACATATATACAATATGTATCATATTTAATTTTATCATTGACAAAGAGTGTCTAAAGAGTTACTAAGATGTGTAGCCTTTTGACTCTCCTGTGGCTTCTTATAACAACGGACTGACACATATCTGCTGAAAACCAAGGTGTTAGAATGGGCAGGTTGCCTTCTTTTAATGAAGTCTTCTCTAGCAAAGGGCGCTGGTAGTGTAACCTTGGATTTTAGCCCATCCTTTTAGGTGGCCTAGCTGCCTTCATAGCACCCACATGGTGAGGAGATAAGTGTTAGAGAGGGCAGGCTGAGGAGCTATCTCCCCTCTGTGCTCAGAGTATGAGTAGACCATGGGACACTGGTGACCTCTTAGTTACAGCAGAAGTACAGAAACCCTTGTGGTGCTCATTTTTGCTAGACCCAGGGCATAGGTCTATCAAGATAAAAAGAGTATATCTGGCATTCCTGCCTACTGTGTTGACAAATAAAAAGCACATACCTGCCTAGGGCAACAAACAAGCAGCAGTAACACATCCATGCTGTTTGCCCATCTTTGGGTGTGTTGACAACAGAGTGGGGAATTAGCAGCGGTCACCAGCCACAATCTATTCTCCACTCCACAGTTCCTCTTCTGCTGTATTCCAGCTATATTCTTGGTCTCTCCCTCTTGGGACAAGACTCCAGAAATTTACTGATTTTAAGAGTCCTTGTTCTATTTGGTTGCCTAGTCTGCATAGAAACAAGCATTTTTCTCCAAGTACATTTTTGGCTGAAGTTTCAGAGGAGGCCATCATCCTGACAAATTATTTTTCCCAGCTACATGTAATTAAATACATGGAAATAATGCTTGATTGCTGACTTACAGCTTTACTAGAGAGTGGGGAAATACCATGGAACTAGAGTGGCAAATCATGGCTTTCCTAGTATCATAGTTAGGTGAAGTTCTCATCCTCTTGAGAAGAATATGGCTGTAATACCAAAGTCTACAATACTAAGTAATTTTGCAATATTCTTTGAACGTTCTGACATCCTGTTTTGCTTACTGACTGGAAGCATTTTGATAAGCTTGCAAGAATTCTATGGAGTCAAGACAAACTCCCTAATGTGCATATGCAGTAGCAGAAAGATGAGGAATGCACACTGTGTGTGCTGCACAGAATAATGACATATGTTAAATGAGCTCTTGCTAAAAGTTATGGAAGAGTGAAAGGGTGTATTGGCAAAGTTTAACTTTCTTAGCTTTTAAATGCAGACACTTCCTCTTATTTCTGATTGGTAATAGCCTGTAAGAACACCTTGAGTGAGAAAATGCTTTTCTAAGAGCATTAGCATTTAAAGAGTCTTTATTGATGATCTGAAGAAGTGTAAGTGGTATATTACCCTCGAAAAGTCGTGCTGCTGGTTGCTATTTTTTAGCTAATGTATTGATAATCAAGAAGAAAAACTGTGTTTTGATTTAAAGGCTATATTCTTTCTTTTGTGTCAGTCAACTGCATTAAGATCATTTCGTTTTCAATTATCGTCTTTCATTGAGCACCATTATCACTCATCAGCCCCTGAACAAATATCACACTGTCCATCTTCCCAGGCAAGTACTATAATTACTCAATAACTGCAATATTGATTCTGGAAAACCTGAGTCTTACTGGCTGGCATACCAAGTGACTAACTCAGAATTTCAACTGAGGAGAGGTTTTTCTAGTGCAGTTCTAAGCAAGAGGTCACTCAAATTAAATTTCAAGCTTTCTTTCCTTATTTGACTCTAGTGTTGTGTTCTTTAATCAGATTTAAAATCATGTATGAACTGAAATGGTTTTGTAAAGCTTTGTTGTAGGTCTGCAAAGCTTGACATAAGCAAAAGCATGTCAAATGCTGCATAGCCTTTTCAGAACACATCTGCAATGTACTGTCAAGATATCATACTGTGAAACATTAAATCCCTGAAGATGCAGCCCAGAGTAGAGCATCACACAGTCATTCCCAGTATGTAGACTTTGCTTTCAGCTTCTCATTTACAAGCCTGTTTTTTTCTCACTCTTGCTTCAAAGAACTTTATTCTCTTTGCAATTCTTCCAATGGCAAGCTAACAACACAAATCACAGCTCTAAAATGGAAAGCAATTTATTCAGCACTTGCATGTGGTAGGACATGGAATCAATTTTGAAGTCTCGCTGAGACACTCATACTTTGGCCAAATATTCTCTTGTAAATTAAAAGATCACACCAAAGGATGTTTGGGAATCTCACTTTGTAGATTTACTGCAACTGGGAACTGTAATGTGTGCCAGACAGGCTTGGAGACTGCAACATCTCAAAAAAATTTATAACAAAGGGTGTTTGTACCTGAACCATGCAATTTAGAAGCTGCCTTTATTGGATGAATTTCTTTCTGATTTTTGTTTCTCTGAATAGGCCGTTGAGTTGTTGATTGTTTACAGTAACACAATAAAATATTTTTATGCAAAAACAATGTGTAGGACAAGAGTGTACGTTTATGTCATGTCTCCAGTGATTCCGATTGCATCTTGGAAATTACCTACTATTTGCTAATGTTGCTGTTATCATGTCACATCCATGTTACAAATTTAGAAGTTAGAAAGAAACCAATTTCTGTGGTTATTAAAAAGTTACATCCATAAAAATCAGATTAAAATTCAGCTCTTTAGAGCACTGAAAGAGATTGTAGAACATTTTAAGTAATAGTATCAGTAGAAGAAATAGTCTATAATAGCTGAATACAGAGGACAAAAACAGAATTTCCAGTTAATTTCAGAAGGTTTTTGTATTGGAAAGTTGTCTTCATAAGACAGCTACAACTAGAGAATCTTATACCACTGAAGGAAACTTATAAAGCAGACTGACACTACAAATTTACTGTGCTTTTAGATAATCGGGCATAGGACAAACAGAGCAGGAGCAGATCAAGTTTTTATATACTTGTTGTTTTATATACAGAATCAATTCTTTATTTATTTTGGGCCCAGCAAGTTCCACACTGGAGAAGAGAAGGGTTGACAGAATTCATGCCTAGACTACAGATTCGGACCACTCTGGGCCCAGGTTTTTTCACTAGCTTATTTGCTGCACTGTGGCAGTATGAAACATCTGCATTCTAGAAGAGTCCAGCATCAAGACCATCTTGACCAGCTCCCTTCTGGGAAAGTCAGACCTTACTCTGCAACCAGTATGAATTCAAATGTTGAGTCACGGACAAGAACCAGGACAAAAAATTATTCCCTGTTTCCTCTTACCGTTAATCACCACTTTCCAGCTGAGCCTGAGACACTGTGATCTTCCTTACTGTCCTGGAAATTAACAGCTATTGGCTCCACCTCCCACCTGAGCCAAATATCTCTCCATGTGGCCCCTTGGAGAAAGGAGTGGAAGACTAAGTTTCGTCTATACCATTAACTGAGAAGATGCAATTAAGGGTACTTATCTCAAAGGAGAGTGGTGGTTCACCACCTGAGTTCTCTCTTCAGTGCCTAGCATGGAGTAGCTAACATCCTAGAGCTTTTCTTCCCCATAAAACTAAGGCAAACAGCCAAGTTTGGTGGGGTTTTGGGATTTGGATTTTCTTTCTTCTTTCAAAACCAGGAATAGGTGCTGTTGGTTTCTGCTTTCTAGTGAGAGAAACAGCATGATTTCTGTTCTCTGCTGCAGTGGCATAACAGTGGTAAGCTGCTCAGATGTAAAGTGACTTCTTATTATGTATTAGTGACCATGTATATATTGTTGCTTCCACATTCTGCCAAAAAAAATAACCAAAAAGAAGTTAGTTCAGGAACTAATCTGAACAATTATTATCACTAGTGCTGCAAAAGGCAAGTCTAATTCTTGCTTTTGTACTGATGAAATGCATACCTAAATATACTCTCGTTGGATGAAGTAGCAATACATTCACTTGGCCCAATCCCAAGCCTGTATTGCATAATATGGATGTAGGCAGAGAAATAAACTCAGCATTATTCATTATCAATTCCATTAAAATATTTTTTATTTCTTCATTTAATTATTTTCACATCCTGATGGCTTTTCTGTACCTTCAGTGTATAGTAAGGTAGTGTGTGATGGATGGTGTGAAACTCTTTAGAATGTTAACATACCAACACTCTGCAGTAAATTACTGAATATGCATATCAGCAGCAAATCAGTAAGATGTGTTACTCCAGCTGAATTTCTTCTGGACCTCTGAAGGCAGTCTAGTTCCAAGCAGCAGCTAAGATTTTCTTCACAGCAGAAGCTAGACAAGATTGCGACTGATGAAAAGTAATGGTCATAACTTTTGCAGGAGCCAGGAAGGTCTGACTTGAAGAGCCTGAGCTCAATAAATCCCGAAACATGTTGGCATCCACCAGCCAGGTGTAAATCTGCAAGCTCTAGCTCACAGGTGTTTGCACTGCATACAAAACTCATCAAGATGAAGATGTCCTCATCTCTCATAAGTGAAATATCTCTAGAGCTCAGAAGCTTTAAAACTAGCAAGAGCTGCAAGAGTCGGAATACGCTTTCTACCGCAGATGATAGCTGGTAATTCCCAGCATATTCTAGTTCAGCAGGAGCTGCGAGGAAAGCAAAATACTTCCAATGAGCCTGAGAATGAATGACTCTCATCTCCTGCTGAGCTCTTGCTGAGCTGAGAACCTTAATAAACATGATTTTTCCCCCTACCATTCAGGTAATATTAGAATTCTGTACTGTGCTGATAGGTGACCCAAACTCCTGCTGAAATCAAGAGAAATCTTTTAAGCTGCTTCAAAAATCACTGTGTCAGGTCATACATCTGTGCTAAACCAGATTGTGCTTTACAACCTCCCTAGTAGATAACAATTTCTTAATTTTTTTCTTTCTTTCTTATCTCAGGATATCACTTTATAGGAGAAAGTGACAAGATTTATGAATTTATAAACCTCAAAAGCACCTTCTACTTCTGGGTAAAAATTCCATGCAAAAATGGAATTGTCTTTTTAATGTTCCATCTGATGTCTACAAACAACCTCAGAGCTGAAGGGCTGTTTTCCCCTCAATATAATTTACATGAAAACTAAGGACATCAGGCTAGTGAGAGATGAGAATAAGACAATAAACCTTTCAAATCATAACAGGACAGAGAACTAATCCAGTGCCGTATAAAATTGTTTTGTTTCTGTTCTCTCAGTCTGTATTGCAATCCTACCTTGTACTCTTTGTCATACAATTTAATTGCTTTTCTGAGTTTCCAGGGTATTTTTTTGTTTATTTGTTTGCTTTAATTTCTACATTCATTAACTGGCTGTGAATGTTGTTTTTGGCTAGCTGCCTCTTTCCTGCCTTAGGGAGTATTTCTTAGTGGCTAACAGTAGGTGCTGAGTCCTGAAGTGTCGATTCAGAGCAGCAGAGACAGGTGGGCCGTCAGCAGGAGCAGTAAAGTGATATGCCACCATAAATAGGAGACTGTGGCAGCCTGCAGAAACAATCTATTTTCCTTTCAGTCTTCAGGCGTAACAGCTTCTAAACTCTAAAAGCCAGATGCATGTAGGAAAAAACTCCACCATAGTTTAGAAATCAATTTCTGATTTAAAGAAATTTTCCTGTTGTGATATGTAGGTATGTATGTAGGAACAGTTCAAAAGCAAGACAACGTGGTAAGTTGCAACACATGGAAATTCAAAGGGCTGCATTTGGCAAAAGCTTCTCCCTTCAGCCTTCCCCCACTTGGAGACAATTGCAAATGAGATAATGTTTCTTCTTGAGTAAACCGACAGTGATTTAACATATACTAGATGATAGCCTGGATAGGAGGAAAAAACAAACACAAATTATTTTCAGTATTACTAACATTATGCTCTCATTTGAATTTCATCATTTTAGAAGTCTGCAATTGTTCTAAATGAACTTTTCTTTCTTTCCCCTTCTCCTAATTCTCACCTGCATAACCTGCATACATTACTTAACTGTCATCAGTGCTGAAGGAGAGGAAAAAGAAGCTCCTCCACCCTGAAAAGAGAAAAGTTTTGTTTTCCTTTTTTCTTTAATGGAGTGTTTAAAGAGATATTTAATATTTTCAGTATCTTTGAAGATATTGACTACTGTATTTCAAAATGCTAGTAAACCTTTGAATAGTTAGTAAGCACTGGAATAGTTAGTAAACTGGTGAGATTAAGATGGAGGGCTCCCTACAGCTTTGTTATTAAAAGCAGGAAAATATTGTTGTGTCATAAGCAAATATTCACTCCCTTACCTATAAACATTCTGGTTTGCTTGCTAAAGCAGTAGAATGACAGCTTTTGCTGTTCATTGAGAGCCCCTATTCTATGTTCAAAGTTCACAATTGCAAGGAAAATTACTTTTATTTAACATTTTCATAGTGCTCCCCATATTCTACCCCTGGCTCGGGTACCTGAGCAATTAAAGTTGCTCATAAATAAAGTGGCAACAAACAGGTAGCACTGTGGCACCACCTAAACAGGCAGTGCCATTCACAGATGGAAAAGAGAAACCATAAGAGAGCCAGGTGAGCCATGAAAGACCATGGGCGAGATATCTGCATTTCAGCAGCTTTGCTGCCTTGAACCTGTTATGGTCATTTCTATTTCTTAGAAACACTGGAAAGAACCAGTGCCTTTCCTAACAGAAAGAATTGTGAAACTCCCCCTGAAAAAGGCTATTCTGTCAAGTAAAATAAAGAGCAAGGGATGTATCAGCAATTTGCTTTCATAAACACAAAATAAAAAACTTCTTCAGAAAGAGTAGTAAAATGTGACACTAAAAAATCATCATCTTTGAAAATTTGTGAAAATTTGCGTCTGAAGATTTCTGACTGTTTCTATGCTCTTCCCAAATAGAAACTCAGGAAGTTCTTTGACGTTTTGTCTACTTGAACCTATTTATCACATGAAGTCAGAATTCACTCTTCAAATGCAGCAATAATTCCAAAAATGGACCATTATATATACAGATATTTTTGTTACTGAGCAGGACTCAAAGAAAGATAAAGATAATTTTTAACAGTGATACTCGTCTTGTATATTTAAAGTAATGCATATAAAACTAGTAGATATTCAGCTACAGAACACAAGAATCATTTCAATTATGTGCAAATATAATTCTCAAGATAGAATGGACTTTATTAATTGAAACCTGGCTTCTGCTATTCAGGTTTCTTTTTTCTTCTACTTTTTTGGATTTTTTTTTTTTTTAAATTAATACTCATTACCCAATTTAGCTATAATAATAATGGTAAAAAACAAATCATTATGCCTGGTGCTTGGAATGCTAGAAACTTAGGATAATTAGGTACAAGAGCTTAAGTATTTCCTGGTCTAGTTGATGTTGAACTCAGCATTATTGAATAAGAGCACTTAATTCCATAACATAATATTTCATCTGTTCCTAGAAAATAACTGCAAAGGCAATAAGAGCTGTTACAAAATGTTGCTGTGTCCTGTTAAATCAGTACTCCATGCCATTCCAGACCTGGCAATTCACTGATGTGTTCAGTGATTCTGAAATATTGATTAAGTGTATACAGTTCTGAAAGAGTTTCTGAAACACCTTTAGAGCACTTTGTAAGGTATTATCAATAAATATAAGCTCATCTACTGCTATTAGTCTCAGAGAAAATGCTGTTATGTATAACTTCTGCAATTGAATACAGACTTTCAATTTTCAAGTTTCTTAGATAATTTTGCTGCATGAAAGTTAGTGAAAATTTGCAATAGTCATCAATGACTGTTGATGACTAGAGTGCAGAAAAATATCTCATATATTGACAGTTGATCAGAAAGCATAATATAACAAATCTTTCACTGAAATTAGTCAGACATCCTAGTACAAACAATAAACCCAAACTGATTGTGACAATATCACACCATAAAGATGTCAAAGAGAATTTAATTATTTAAGATCTATGCAAGTCTTAAATTGACGCATGTACTACAAATTTAACTCTCCCTCTCATTTGTATATTCTTGTATTTGAATGCATTGATTATTGCAGCAAGTTTTCAAATTATAACCCATGATTAAACTAATCAGAATTGATTCTCTGCATTTAAAATTTTTCTTTTAGCTAAAAATATGTGTTCTGATAAATAAATTCAAAATAGGTATAGACATCTGGCTTCAAAAAAAATAATAGCTGCCTTAAAAAATTTACATTATTGAAAGATATTTTTAAGCTCACATCATAGCTACTTAAATAAACCTTATTGGGCTACACCCAAAGGTTATCCATATTTGCCCATGCTGCCTTCTTCTGAAATAAATGTATAATAAACAGCAATAAACACATTTTTGGTTTGCATTTGTTAGAGTTGTCATATATTTCAAACTAGTTCAAAGATAATTGGCTCTCTGCAATGCAAAAATGCTTAAGAATTTCATGGGAAGGAGGATGCTACAAAAGGTCACAGTTTATATGATGGCTAAAAGAATTAAGACTAGTGGTAGGTGATGCTGGTTAGCAGTACCAATCTGAACAAGGCCAGTACACTTTGAAAGGTCAGGATGCAGATATATGCTGTAAGGATTTAAGGATCATGAGATACTGGGCACACAGACATGGAGAGAGTACTTCTGTTAAAACTCAGCTTTGTTTTGGATTCTCAAAAGAACTGGATGAATTTATTAGCTCTCTATAAACAATCTATAAACATCAAAACTAGAAATAGCAAAATCAATTTTTTATACTGTTACTATTGGAAATAAAATTTTCTTGCAATGGGCCATTTTATATTCATAGAAATATAACAATTAGATCACTATAATCAGCAACTATAATTTGATGTATAAAAATTTAATAACATCACATTGAATAACACTCCACACTGCATGCAAACACGCAAGTTTTTAATTGATTATTGTTCTTATCTCTGCTTCTCTTGTTAGTAATATGTCTTATGTATCTAATATATCAGGAAGTCTTCAACACCTATGTTTCTGACATTTATTTTAAGATGCATATAAAATTATAATAAGGCTTCTTTAAATGTGGAAATCTAACAGAAGCTCAAGACCATCAGATAGTAAATGACTGATAAGAAGGGCTTAAATTGCACAAACACACTGTAAGAGTTGCCAGTGCCAGTGACCTCTGACACGCTGATAAGGTGGGTTGGAAGCTGCTGCATACATAATAATAATGAAAAGAATCAAAAAAGCTGCCACTGTTCCCTTCTGCAAGAAAAATATCTTCATTTCCTTTGATTTTAAAATTTTCACCTTGAACTGTTAGTTTTTTAAGATAGGCCAATACTGTCTGAGAGATAGATAATATCTGCCCAATTTGGTTGTATAAATCTTTGATAAACAGGTGTATTTTTGACAGTTTCAGAGAATTAATGACTATTGATACAAAGGTAACAAAATTAGGTGCAAAATTCATATAAAATATTCAGGGAATCCTCCAGGAATTTTGGTCTTCAAATTATCAAATACTAGTAAGTCTATACCCAAATTCTTCTGTGGTCAAAACGACTAATGTAAGAGGAGAACTCTATTTTTAAAATATTGCTTAAAAAAACTCTATGTGTGAATGCCTAAAGCCTTCTGAAATTGTGTGGTGATACTCTGTGTATCGTGGACATCTCAACTGTGATACATGCTGTGACAGTAGCCTGGTAATGTAATCCTTTGCCTTACATGGAGAAGAATGTGGAACATTTTACATGTTTTCCAGTGGGAATTTTTTCTTTCTAAAAGGAAATTTCTACACAGTAAAAATTCTCTTGACTTAGAGTAATTTTTTCTGGGTGTTTTTCTTCTTTGTATTTATTTTTTGTGGTCTTTTTCCTTATTTCTTTTTGGTTTGGTTTAACCTTTTTTTTTAGGAATAGAGCTGAGCAGTTGCAAAAAAAAAAAATCTAATGCTATGTTAACAGTCTAACAGCTCATCTGAAATGATCTCAGTAATGTCTGTAGCCACAGCATTCTGTGGCTGCAGGTGGCTGCCTAGAAAAGAAACAATGCACCGTGTGTACTGTGTGTAGCTTTGAGATACGTCTTGGGAGGTCTTTGTATCATGCCATGAAATCCAGCCTGGAAAAAAGACTGAAGCATGTGATTCTAACCTAGGGTTCCCTAAGGGGTCACAAAATTGCATTTCCTAATGTTCATAGTTGGCTAAAAATTAATAGTTTTCATTCAAAAATGTTTTGGGCTTTCATTTCCTGCCAGAAGCTTAAATATTATACAGGACAGCAAGAGAAAAATGAACAAGATTTATTTATTTAATTTTTTTTTTTTAATTAGGTGCTTTAATTTTATGTCACTTGGATATTACTATCCCATGAGGAAATCCTTTGCTACCTGCTTAATAAATCTTTCTGTCCACTTTGCATCAAAAATATCATAGAGTATTATATTTTAAACTTTTAAAGGAAAGAGAAGGGTGCTTGTAGAGCTTAACAGTGAAACAGAGGAAGGATGTAAAAGTTGTTTTACAGAGGTAAAATAGAGCAATTTCTACTACTGCATTGCTGGGACTCTAAGACCAAAGTTTGGAAGAAAGTTTTTGTGGTATATGTAGAGGATCAACAAATACATATTCCTTTTCCAAAGAGCTTACAATCAAACTAGAAAACAATTTGCCAAGATTAAAATAAGTAGTATGTGGTGCCACACAAAGTAGTAATTTCAGAAATTTTGACAAGTGTTGCTAAGTTGTTGGTACCTGAAAGGAAAAGAAGTTGAAGGGAAAATAGGCTCCTTTGAAAAAAGGAGGACTACTAAGTTGTGCAACATTAAACGTAGACACGAGCTTGGTGCCAAAAGCAAATCCCTGTTTTAGGTAATAAAGGTGCAGTAACTACTGGAGTGGGTGTCATGCAACTAACAGCCATAAGAAAATGTGATGAACTGTGAATTGAGTAAAAACTTTTAGATTGTTTTTACTAAATGCGGTGTCCTTAAATAGGTGTTGTAACACAGTGCTTAATTTGTCAGAGAGACATCTCAAACAACTTGTGACTTGTCCTTGTTTAATAGTAACAGGAAAATCATCGCCATCTTTGTTCAGGATGTCCTGAATTCCCTGCAGGTTGAAGGTTGACAATAACTTTATTGTTCTTTCTCACTCTGAACTCCTAATACACTAAGGAAAATATTTGGATTAAAAATATTACATGGAAATTCCAAGTTTTTATTTTTATTATTTGCCAAAAAGGAAAGAGTGCTCCCATTATTTTACTGTCCTTTTTAAGCCTTGATTTGTCTTAGGTTCACTCAACTTTTCTTTCTTTCTATTTGATACATCTGGCTGGAGATAAACTTTCATCAAGACCAGCTTTCTCATCTTGATACAAAATTCCCCCTTCCTAAAATATTAGTTGAATTACTGCTGTAGAAGCAAGTCCTACAAGATCCTGGGTGCTGTATTTCTCATTGGGAGAATCTATATTGTGTTTTTAACATGGACTGGTATTAAAACTTGATTCATATAGACCTGCTTAGGAGAAAAATCTGGGCTTAGACTTGTCTCAGAATCACAGAGTGGTTGAGTTTGAAAGGGGCTTCTGAAGATCATCCGGTCCAACTCCACCACTCAAGCCAGGCTACTCAGACCCAGTTGCCTAGGCCGGTGTTCTGACAGCTTTTGAATGTCTCCTTCCCAGGTGCAGGACTTTTTACTTCTCCTTTTGAACTGCATGAAATTCCTGTCCACTCTTCGTACAGGCAGCCCCTGAATGCTGCTTTTTGCCCAAGAAAGTTTTAATCTTGGCAGGTCTAAAGAACAAACTTTTCTGATCATTCCTAGAATGTGTAAAGAATATGCACCAATTTAGCCTACCCTCCAATACAGCTACAAGGCTCCAGGAGAGAAAGCCCAGTGCTCTATGGACCACATACTGTGGCATCTACTGTGATTGAGTATAATGGCATTAAAAGCCCATCAAATCAATTATTCTTCAGGTCTGTCAAGTTTTATCTCCTTGTAAAATCAATGCAGAGAAAAATAATTAATACTACAATAAATGAAATAACTATAATTCCTTCACAACTATAACTATCCCACATACGGGAGATGGTTTGAAGACATTTTAATCTTTCCATTAGAAGCCAACATACAGAATCTGATTATTTCTAATTATTGATCTTTGCCCAGTCTTGTGCTGTTTTCGGGAGAAAAGAACAAATTCCTGATTAATTATAAGTCAATGAGAGATCTATTGTTTGGGATATTTTTTCTTGTTGTTCTTGGAAGTTCATTGTTGATTTGGGTTTTGTAAATGCATAAAAGTTTCATAAAGCCTATTCTAACCTGTTTCATATATCAATTCCCTAATGGCCCCATGATGCTTGGTATATAAAATCCTGGAGGAAGGTTTCTGAAAATATTCTGAAGGTATTTTTCTCCTTGTAAATGAATATTCACTTCAGACTTCTTCATGTATTTTATTTCTTATTTGCCTAAGCTATTTTTTAATGTCTGCTAAAAAAATTTGTATCTGAAACTTAAGGCCACTGTAGTTTCTCTTCAGCATTATTCTTTCTTTGTTTTGAAAGTATAATTTAATGAGAATTACATAAAATGAATTTATATAGAGACTGTTAAATTTGGTCCAAGCGTCTTAAAATTCCTTTGCTGGGCTCTAAATTTCCTGCAATGACAGTGGAATCTATTAAGTAAAATATTCTTCTGCACAAAAAGGGCACCACTTGGAAGTTCCAGAGACGTATACTAAATATGATTCCTAGTAATTTTTATTACATGTATGCACAGATACCCGCAAAACATATGATTAGTGAAAACTTTGCTGACTATTGTTAAAATGCCAAAAATATAACATAGAAAATAATAAAACCAATATAAATTGTTATGAAAGACTGAAATGTTATGGTTAATGGCTTAAGCATGGTTCTGAAGGATTTTTTGCTCATTATGGCACAACTGTATAAAGAATACATGAAGTGGGGATATTTTCTGGTTAATCTGTCTCTGTCCCACTTTTTCTTTCTTATTTTTTTTAAATAGGTTTTTTTTTTTTTGTCTGACTCTCCAACCAGCTCTACTGCTGTTGTTGGAGAAAACCCTCAAGCAGTCAACCTGAGACAGAATCAGCTTTTGTGCCAAACAAAAACATTGAAACCATAGGAAATATTGAATATCTTTTGGTAATAACAGAGGACTGGATTTTTGTACCTGGTCCTTCCTTGTGGAACTCACCTTTGGCCTATTCCCTGTGTTAAGAAACACAGCTGGTGCAGAGTCATGCTGTAATGTGCTATGGATAGAGGTGAAAAGAGGAGGGAAGTCCCTCACTCATAGGAGGGAGCTCTACTCTGTGAGTCCTGTGGCTTAAGTGTTACTTCTTTTTCTGAGCTGTGACTAAAAGGACAAATTGGAACACTGGGTATAACATAAGTGAAGAAAACGGAAGTGATGGACAGTTTTATGACATACATCAGAACAGTCTTGGTCTCCAGCTACAAAAAATTTGAATTCAACTCTTAGGGGGACAGACTGGTATATCTTGAAATTCAGTTTGCACAGCCTGGAAATTTGTAGGGTCTATACAATACTATGTCTGATCCCAGAAAATCTGTTTCTTTTGTGGCAGAAGCATACTGGTGCACTCAATCATACTTGAACCTGACGACTGGGGACAGCTTTAGCAGAAAAAAAAAGCAAAGGAGAAACATGACACTAGGTCAATTCTGACAGCTTAAAACTCTGGTATCTGAAAAACCAATGAGATCATATGATTTCTCAGAACATGCAGTGGATTATAGGAGAATACAGCCTGCAGGCACACTCTTTGGATGTATGCCCAAGACAGACAACAGCATATGTTCAAGCACAGGGACATCCGAGTAGTGGAATAGAAAATAGCTGTGTGCTTATCATGAGATGTGGGAAAGCAGACAGGGGCCTGTTTTCCCTGGAGGTACTTCCAGGGGCTGGTGTTTGTTACTAGGTGGTACTGGTGCTTGGAGCTAGTCTTCCTATGCCATTTACATACAGAATGGAACATGCAAGAGGAGCACTGGATCACCTTGGAGCAGCAAGTACTCCCATCCAGTAAACAGTGAAAAATGTTAAGGACTAATTAATTGTTTTGATGAATCAGCACAAAATGGTGGGATAGGTGGTCATTTAATTGTGATTCATTTGAGAAAATGCTTGGTGACTAATGACCCTCATACTCCTACATCTAGCTGTGCACTGCAGTTGTTGATGTTATGTATCTAATTCTGCAAGATGGAAAGCCCAATTTTTTAAAGATGTGCTGAGAGATCTTCCTTTTGCTTTGTATTTGAATTTCTTGTTTAGGTGTAAATTTTTACTCAGCAGAAGCATGAGAATTTCCATAAGGGAAATATTGATGCGTTTTCTTTTCAGTTTTATGCTCTAAAAGAACAGTATTTTAGCCGAAGAGCATACCTGGCCTTCGGTATACATAAAAGCTAGGATTGATAAAGCAATGCATTTATATTCTCAAAAGGATAGACTTGCAAAAGTAGTCAGGCAACACCTATAGCAAAATGCAGGGATGAAGTTCTGCTTCTTATACAAAGGTAGAGCTACCTGTCTGAGAGAGGGTTTCTCAGTGACCAGTAACTCAAAAAGCAAATCATTTTCAGCACCAAATTCTCATATACGTTCTGTTTCTCAGCTCTAAAATTAAATATCTGCACTATGGGAAGTGCCTCCTCCTGCTTGGAAAGAACAATTAGCTGTCTGTCTATGCCTCACTGCACTACTCCTTGAACATTCCGCAGGTTTTGTAGGCCAGAAGAGGAAGCAGTGAAGCATGGATATGAAGATTTCAGTCATTCAAATGGAATGTAGACTTGGGGTTCTTTAATCTAGGATTCTGAAACAAGTTTATAATATACTGTCAATGTACCTGCTGTCCATAAGCCACCAATTGTGCGGAGTTCCTAAAATCTCCCTTAGTAGGAAATAAAACCTTCTTTTGGGGATGACAGCCCATGCATTTGCTTTGAGCAATCCAAATTCAATTACTCAGTGGTGTGATACAAATTCACATTTCCCACCTCACCTAAAAAAGATCTTTAGCTACAGGAACTGCTAAGAAGCTCTGCAGGATGTACTCTTAACCCAATCTGTTAAAGTGCTCTACTTGTGTGGCATAATTAAAAAGACTTGTGAGCCTGTCTCTCAAACTAAACAAAAGCTTGGAGTGCTTATCTGGAACTCTCTTTACATAGACTACAGAGGTACTGGTCTCTGAGCTAGGAGGGTAAAAATATACATAAAGTATTGTTCATGCTCTTTATATTTTCCTTTAATATTTCCTATAAAAGATTGTGCTATACTTAGCTGAAAATAACTGGGTTTTTTTATTACCACTGTCAATGAATATATTGTTTGCTATGTGCATTCAATGAGTTCATCAATACAGCAAGCAGAATTCAGACTAATTTTGAGTTGGCTGTTGTGAAATTCAAGATGATGGAAGAAAAGAGTAATATAAAAGTTATCAGTTGTCAGGGTGAAAGGCATACACTAACAAAAAGAGAAGTTTTGCTTCCCCTGCCACACTGGACCCCTTCTCTACTGCTTAGCAACGAATAAGATGCCACTTCTTTTGAGACAGGAAACAGAAACAGCAAGAAAGCTGCACACAAAGCTGGTATCACTGCAAGTGTCCTGTACAGCTCATTGGTGCACGGAGATTTGGCCTATAATGAAGTTATTTGCATTCACATGCAGGCCCGGCTGTGTGGACATCAGTCCAGGCTCTGGGAGCTGTTGTTGCACTGAGTCAAAAGAAATTTGCACATGAAAGCCACATCCGCATTACTTAATGCTGCAGCTCACTCAGGATTGTCTTCCTTTTAGACCAAAGCAAATCTAAACATATGATTAAATCTTCAGAAGATTTATTTTGTTTCTTGTGGGTAGCTGCTAGACCTGAGAAATGGTGAACAAACTGCGCAAAAAGAATTTCAGGAGGTGCTACTCACTCTCATCTCCCTTACAGAGCCACATAACTGCAGAATTCTTTCAAATCTCCCCAGCCAGGTTTTCTGCCAGCTGGCAAGGTGAAGGCATTCATCTTTTCAATATCTCCCATGCCTCTCCAATTTAACTGCAAACGTTATTCTTATGTGCAGCTAAGATTGAAAGGAACAGGCATGCCTGGTGTTAAACAGTGATTGCACTAAATTGAAAAAAACTAAAACTTGCATCACTGTTGGATTGATAATCCTAAATTAAAAGTTATACTAGAAGTCAACTCTGGACCAGAACATACATAAGGCTAATTAGCCACATGGTCAATTCTTTTTTCCATCAGCACAGATGTATAAAGTGCCATTTATGGTTTCTCTGTTGTAAAAATACATTAGTGAT
This sequence comes from Melozone crissalis, assembly GCF_028551555.1. NCBI lineage: Eukaryota > Metazoa > Chordata > Aves > Passeriformes > Passerellidae > Melozone > Melozone crissalis. Next base: position 28,604,439 of record NW_026535796.1, on the reverse strand, counting down.
TCTCCACAGATCCTGACACTGATACAATAATTTGCACTTGTTATGGAGGTCAACCTGCCACCATTGTATTTCTGATGTAAATTTATTTTCTCTCTCAAATAAATAAATAAAACATGGAAGGAAAAGCCTCAGTGTTATGTCTGGGGACTTTAGTCATGAAGTCTTTGGCTTATTCACCAGTTACAGCCACAGCACTGACAGAGCAAATTCCTTTACAGGATCCTGTTAATGCACTTCAATCCTGACCTGAAAGAACCTTTATGGCTGACAGGATAGTTTAATTTTCATGCCCATTCAATCTTTGGCCTCTGCATTAAGACTGCCAACAGGGGTGCAAATTAACACCAATTATTCTGATGTTTTATGTACTGGGCTGAGAGCACCAACTCATTTTACACAGGCCATCACCCAGCTGTCAGATGTTAATGACTTTTGGTTACTTCTGTCCTGCTTCAGATTCATCTGAGTAGCTCAGAGTTGAAAGTATCTCTGTTTCATTAATAAGAATCTGACCTGTACAACCCTCTTATCATTCCCTTTCACAAAGCCAAGTGTAAATGTTTATTTTGCCATTAAATAATAACAAAAACCTAGCCTGTTGCAAACTCAGTGGATTTATGCCGGTATAGAATTTAACCTAGTCAGGTCAGCTGCTTTAGACATGGGCATTTTAAATGACATTTAGACATGTCATTTAAAAAACACTAGTATAACAAGTGAATAATGTAACATTGTTTCTTAGGATGGAGGAATAATAAAAGCATTTTTTAGCAAAAAGTTTATTTTACATTCACTATGGAAATTATTAGTTTTCTAACACTACTCAGTCAATGCTGTGTTGTGTGGATGTACCTTTCCTGTACCTCAGAGCACGAATGACTTCAAGGTGCCCTTTCCTTATAACTACTAACAAGGATGACTTCTGCCCAGAATAGTCTCTGAAGAAGGTATAGAAGTGCAGCTTTGGGGGCCACTGTTTCTGAGATTCTCCTTCATTTATGTGACAGAGGTTGAGTTTTGCAGCCTGCAAACTTATTATCTAATAAAGTTGTAATACCTGTTGAGCGCAGTGTCAAGGTGTGGGAATGACGAGTAACGGTACAGAATGTACATCACTGCACAGCATTCAGCCATATAAAAGTCAAGGCAAAAAGAGAAGATGAAGAGGTTTCTAAAGGCACTATGCATACATTTGGGATTTACTCATCTTCAAAATGTTCTATTATTTTAGGATTTTAAGAAGGTATGGAATATGTGCAATGACAGTTAGGACCTAGTTGAGAGAAAACAGCCAAGCTCAGTGACTGTATGTACTGAGCTTCTTTACTCCAGAGAAGTCTAGGGAGAGACACTGCAACAGTCCAAGTATTAAAAGGAGCTTAATCTGCTTGCTATACATATGGTTGAGATGAGAAATAGGAGTTCAAATTGAAGGCTAATTTAAACTTCAGAAAATCCTCTCACAAGGCATTTTTAAGAATACTTTAGAAAGGCTGTATCAGGAAGGTAAGGAAACACCCTAGATGAACTGAATGTAGATTCAGTTACCTGTCTTAGAAAATTAGATTTAACAAGATAAACTTTGAGTTGCCTAAATTCCATTATTTTGTCAGCTGACTATAATGAATGAGGTAAGATAACATTGCTTACAGTATTATTTGTCTGCAGACAATGTTTTACATCCAGCCGTATGACACAACTCTCTCTTTAAGCCCATGTTCTAACTTAAATGTAGTCCCTAGATCAGATAATCTTGTAGAACAAACAGGATTTGTCTCTAAATCTGAGTTGCTTATTTCCAGAATTTACTGAGTTGAGTGTGGGTGTGTGCCACAGGAGCCATGACTGCTGCCTCTTTCAAAACCTCCCGGAAAATCACTGTTGGATATCTTAGGTTACTCCATTGAGTTGGGTTGAGACTGAAGGGATACCCACCAGGATGAAAACTTTTAAAACACTTTGATATTCATCCATATCTGGGGAGAAAGGCTTGAAGTGATGCTGTTGGTCACTAACCATACTAAACCTTAAGAACTGAAAGAGGTCTCTTCATATCCCACCTCATGCAGGAGATAGTCTCTAAGACTAAAAACTTGCACTAAAAATGGGTGAATGTGCTTCAGGTACCACATGGCAAATTTGCTTGGCACTAATGCAGTATCTGCAGTAACTATGGGACATGTTTGAAAACAAGCAAATGATGAAATGTTTTAACTGTCATTCTGATTAATTTAGATTTTATTTTATGAGGTATGTGGGCAAAATAACTACCATTGGATTACCCAAATCTTATTTATTGAACATCAACTGTTCCATAGATAATAATTAAAGTTCTGTGAAACAAGTAATAATAGTGTTATAACAGTTTTTATATACACACACACCCTTGCACTGTATCACTTATGGCTGCAGAAGAATGCAGCATACAATTTTGCTGTGTATAGAAATACAGAAAGAAAATATGAAATAAAAATTAACCATTACGTTTCAGGCATTAAACTGTGTTCTGCTATCCTTGCTCCTTCCTTTTTTTCTTCTGCAGCTTCTTAAGGTATTGTAAGAAAAACTTAATGAATAACATCAGTGGTGCTTCCCAGTGAATATATTGAATATATTTGTAGAATACATTTGTAGAATTCATGGTATCTCTGGTAGCAGTCTTTATAATAACTCCTCAGCTGTGACACAAGCTTCCTGACTTGCTCTAGAATAAGAAGACATGGTAAAAGCCTTTTTCACTGTTTTCAGCATTTCAGACTTCAAAGTATAAGGTTTAGTAATGGGGCCACCTCAAGAAGATATAATGCAAAGATATGTTACATTAAAAATGTGGCGCAATGTAGTTGTTTGCAAAAATATAATTAGTATTCAGCCTGATGTTCTCCACTGTCTTCCTCATAATCACAACTACATTTCCAAATGTGGATGTAGTCATTTTTTATGCTTCTGTTCCTCAGAAGTATAATAATGCACATCACAGCAAAAAGTAACCCAGCACTCCTTGAAATGCTTCAAAAGAAAATGGGGACACTGATAATCATTACTTTTGATCATCCAAAATCTCCAGCATGTGTAAAGGCTGCTTATTTAGAAACAAAGCACTTGGGTGTTGAGTTTTCACATGCAGCAGGAGGGAGCAATATGGATATTGCAAACTCTTTTTAACTTAAGAGGTCAAGTTTATAATTAGTAATAGTTTGTATTGCAATGGGATCTGAGTATTTCCAAGTCAAAGAGCTTCTTTTAGGTACTGTGAGGGGTAAGACAACAAGAAAGCTCTTGCCCAAACAGAATAGGAAAATATACAAGAGAATAAACATTTAACAGTAGAAAACATTTAAATAGTAAGACCAGAAAATGCCACTAAAAATTTACTTTCAGTTTTCTTATTTCTTTGCTGCAGCTACAACTAGAATTTGTCCCTAATAAACTCACTCATCTCTATCCTGAATCCATGCCAACCCAGAAATCTGTGTTTTATGATTTTTTTTTAGTACTTTTAATGATGCGTGCCTTTGCATGCTTTTTAGAGCCAGATAAAATTATCATCTGGATTTTTCCATTTAAAAAAGTTGTTCTGAATATTTAAGCATACTGACTATTTTGTAGGCTTAGAGAGTCTTATCTGAATCTCTAAATATTCTTTACTTTGTTTTTGAGTTTTCAGTGATAAATCAAATAAATCTCTTAGGTATTTCCTTACAGTGCTTCTTTAGTAAAATAAATAATGATTTTGATCAAGGTTAACCAGCACATTTCATGTAGCTCTATGATTATGAAGCTTTTGTGAAAGTTTTACAACATGAATCATTGATGAAACTCTTTGTTCAGAGACTGGGAAATACTTTTTCAAGGTAGATAAAGAATGATAGCTGAGAGCTGGAGTTAAAGCATATCCATTGGAGAGTAATGATGCTTTACCAGAATTAGGCCTCTTCAGGGTTTTTTTGGTAATACAAGCAAAGCAAATGCCAGTTCACTGTCATTTTTTCACAGAATTAGAAGACATTGGAAGCAACAGTGTTAGGGATAGTCAATAAATCAGTGAGAGTTATCACTATCTATCAGAAAATTCAGAGGCTTTTTTCCTTCTTTAGGCTTGCTACAATAAATACATGGGATATACAGAAGCCCACTGTATAGCAACAATAAGACAATATTTACTTATCATAGCAACAAATGGAAAACTGCTGTAATAGATTGCGCTGGTATTTCAGAAGGAATTTGCAAGAGTACATAACAAGAAGTAAATGTAATAGCACATCCAGAACTGGTCCATAGAACTTTTCAGAATTTTAACTGAGGTTTAACTCTAGCCAGTGACCATTAATAAATTTTCCCCTTTGCAGCTATGCAAGATGTTGGTATGGAGATACTGATACTGATTCAGTGCCCTGTTTGTTATTGTATTGGGTCTGGCAGAGATGGAATCAACATTCCCCACAGCCCTGACAGTGGTGTGCTCTGCACTGGTAGCTAGAGAGGTGTTAATGGCACACCAGGGTTTTGGCCCCTGGTAAGCAGTGCTCACACAGAGCAAGGCTGGCTCTCCAACATCCCTAACCAACAGGCTGGGTGCGAGCAAGATCTTGGGAGAAGGCATAGCTAGCACACCTGACCCAAAAGCACTAAAGGGATGTTCCAAAGCACATGACTACAGTTCATGTATAAAAATGAAGGGAAAGGAAGAACAGGGAGGGGAATTATTGATTGTGGCCAGCATCTGTCTTCCAGAGCAACTGCTACGCATATTGAAACATTGCTTCCCAGGAAGGGGCTGGACACGGCCTAATGATGAGAAGTAGAGAGAAATATTTTGTTTTCCTATGCTTCCATGCACAAGCATTGCTTTTGCTTTATTAATCTGCTTTTATCTTGACCTTAAAGTTGTGATTTTTTCCATCTAATTTTCCCTAACCCATCATTCTGAGGAGGAGTGGAGTTATGGTACAAGTGTGGTGTGCACCTGGCATATAGCCAAGGTCAACCCACATTTATTAAGCTAAAAAAGAATACAGTTTTTTGTTACTTTTCATATTGGAGAAAATTAATTAAGGTATGTTCAGATTCCTATGACTTTAACTATACTTAGGATTATGAAAAAGAGTATATTTACAAAAGAAAAATTATCAGGTTCTCTTTTCTGCTTATGATTTCTTTTTAAGCAATACAATTACAGGGCCCGGTATGCCAGCTGAACTCTAAGTAGATTATTCAAGTTCTATTTCATTTCAGAAATCTTGTGTCCAAGATGTTAACCTGGAAATTGCTGAAAGTAGACTGAAGAGACAGAAAGTTGACTGAAGAGACAGAAATGCCTTTTTATTTCCTTTCAGTAAGAAAGCTTTTGTAACTTCTGCTGTTTACTTTGTTTTAATCTAATCATAGGAACATCTGAGAAAAATTCAGGGGAAATTAAAACTGATAAAAAAGTGTCTGGCTCAAAACAAAGTTTTAATCTCTGTAATTTAAAAATTCAGAAGGAAAAATGTGAAAAGATGTTTCCCTTTTACACAACTGTGAAGTGTTTGAAAGAGTGCATGAATATGCTGTAGCACAGTGTCCAAAAACTGAGTAATGGCACCACCTGGACCCTCAAGGCTGACTCATGTGTATGGCATTTCTTGCTTCCATTGGAAGGAACACATCTCTCTTAAGTACAGAAAGTACTGTTTTTAACTCAGGAAGGGAATGACATTGCCTTGACCTATTATCCAGCTGCCCAGAAAGTAGTTCACACACAGGTCTGAGACTGTTCTCCCAACCAAAAGGAAGCTTTAGATGAATTGCTCATTCATCATTCCAACATCATTAAATCAAGCTCTTCCTCTGTGTTGTTGCTTTGTTACTCCTCAGTATTAGCAAAGAAGCCAAGCTCAGCTAAGGCTAAGACAAACAAGATAACTTTGTGCTCCAACCTGTTGTTCAGCTAGCTTTCAATACTTATCTGTCTTATGGTAAGATCCTGACTGGAGAAAGATGAATAGAGTATGTGTTAAATTTTAAGGCTCATGTGTCTCTCTCAGACTGAAAGGGATCTGTGCTATCTTTTTCCCTTCTGCTCTGTTTTAGCTAGTACCTTTTTTATCATGCACGAGTATTCAGGATATAATCAATCCACACACTAAGAAAAGTACATAGAAAGAAGAGATGCTCAAAAACTCCACTCCAAAACAGTGACATAAAAACCTCAAGCACTCTAAATTCTGTGCAGAAAAGCAAGATCTCTATATGTACAACTGCAGGTCTCAACATTCACACCAAAGAGCTCATTCTATCCTGTAATTTTTTCCTCCAAAACTGAGAAAGAATCAATTAATGAAGAAGTGGTTTTAGAAGCTGAGCTGAAGATCCCATGAATAGTGCAATAAAAATGCAGTAAGCTATTCATGTGCTTTAGATTTGAAAGTTTAGACATTTAAATGGGATGTGCATTAACTTAAAAATGAAATGGAATATTTGGGTTTATTTTCTTCTGGTCTATCTGGCTTATAAACATCTCAAAGAATCCAATTGCTTATATAAATTATATTTTCTGCTCCTGGCAAAGGTCACGTTTCACAATGTCAAATAAGAACAAAAAACCCTATGACTCTTAAGATATAAAAAGATTCTTCAAGTAATGAACAAAAGATTGTATCAGTTTTCTTTGGAAATCATTACTTCTTTTTTCTCATCTTTAAAGAACTGATTGCCTGAACTTCTGTGCCAGTATGCTCTATAACATGTATTTTCTTTTTACAAGCTGATTTAATATACTTTTCAGTTTTAACAAAATAAAAAGTACAAATGTCCATTAAAAATACACTTCAACAATCACTTAGTTTAGTGCTGGGGAAGGGCAATTTCACCTGTAGCAATACAGCATGTCTGAGCTTTTTTTTCACTGAAGTAGGAATGAAATATAATTTTCCTGCAAGAAAGAAATTTTTTTTTTACTTATTGTAGAACAAGGTTATTCCCTTTATATATATCTAATATCTGTGATTCACATGAACAGGTTTTTAGTGGTTCAAAATTAGATTGAGAAGAATGTTTTTTTAATGTCTAATTATGTGGAATAGATATTTGCCCATTGGATCATCATTGACCTATCAGCATCATCTTGGGTTTTCCCCACAGTAGCAATTCTATGATAGTGAAACCTCTTTAGACATTTGTGGCATTTCCAGTTTGTGGTTCTGTCATTCTGGGACACAATGGTTTAACTGAATATCTGAATACTGTTTCCAAGCAAAGAAAGCTGAATGAAATAACTCTAAAAATCATCCTAAATCAGAAGCACTGGTGGTCCTTTGTTACTTTACCATCTCTGAAACTAACAGAACTTGGAGTTGGATGATCTATTTTTCTTGTTCCTTTTTTTTTTTAAACCCATGATTTTATTTTTCAGACTTCTCCTCTTCACTCTTCATTACCTAGATTTTATTTACCTCACTCCAGCCTTCCTCCATACATTTCCACTTCATTTTTTGTCAAAAAGTTCCCTAAACTTCCATTCTCTTTATCTATGAATGTAAAACCTTAGCATGTTCCTCCATTTCTTTTTATCTCTATTAATTCCATAAAATCCTTTTGTAGAGAATTCACTTACTTTCCACTCTCCAAGTGGTAGCCTTATGTTGATTTTCTCACATTTACAATCACAAAGAAGGAATTCCCTCCTTATGTTATGTTCAAAATCTAAAGACTTGAAAAATGTCTGTTTGAAGTTGTTATTCTCCTCTTTCTTCTCATTTTCCTTTCTCTCGTCCAGATTATCATCTAGTTAAAATGTCTTTGGACATTTTTGCATAAACCATCGCTGCATCTATTTTCTGACAGTTAATCCTCTAATTACATCTTCCTTCACATCCTTTCCATTCAGTTTATTACATGTCATCTACACAATACTCTGTCTGTACAAGTTTTTCTAACAGCTTTCATGTACTGCTGTCTTTCAGTTGTATGCAGGGAGAAAGAAGTTCATGAGTTGTACTGTACGGCAGGAACACAAGTCAGACTTAGAAAGGGAAAGTCTTCTCCTTCTAATTTTTACTCCCCTTCCTGGTTATTGCCAGACTGGAATTGTTGCAACCAACAACGTTGAGAAGGATGGGAGGAAAGATGCAATAATATCTTCAGGGGTTCATCTGGAGGAAGCAAGATCTCTCCTTCAGGAAACACAGAGTTCAGATAACCCTTGGGATTATGGACCTACAATATCTCAAAAAGGAATAACACATCTAGTTTTTGGAAGACTGTTCTGTCATTGTGAGAGGCAGAGGATCTAAAGTGGACTGCTTCAGTAAGGGTTTTTTGTCATGATCTTTCAGGCACCTAAAATTAAGACTCCTTCTCCCAGTAGAAAGGTAAATCCAACTTGGGGAAAAAAGAGAAGAGATAGAATCCCTACAGCCCAAGCATTAAAGCTGATTTCTGGGATTTCTCTCTGTATGGTTTTTTTTTGTGTGTGTGTTTTTTTCCCTGTTTTTATATAATGTAGCTGATCTTACTAACCCAGACTGACCTAATCTCAAAAATAAAAATGTTGGATGTTGCTGTAAGACCCGCATAATAATTAATAGATATTTGAACAAGGAGTAAAGACTATGCTATTTTGACTGTGTTGCCTCTGGTTACAGTAATTGCATACAACTGAAGTGTCTCAGTTTATGTTTTGCCCAACATACATTCTCAGTGAGAAGGCTGCATTTTGCGAAATGAGAAAGCCTCTTAGTAAAAGGAAAGGGCTCTCAAAGCTTTCAGCTGGCAGTAGTGCTCCTCCAGAGCAGCTCAGTGTGTCAGTTGATCACCTCACTGACAGCCAGGCTACATGTCTAAAATACCACAGTCCTTCTCATCTGCTAGTAAAAGCTATTTCCTTCCACCTCTGTCTTCTGACACTTGCAGTCTAAACCCTGTTAAAATGGAGGCTAATTCTTTGCAACCAGAAGCTGTAGAAGTAGCCCATGGTTTTAACAGGCAAATAGCCTGTGTTTTACTACAGTAGATGAAAAATTATTATGTGTCTGGATGAGTGAAACTCATTCATTGGTTAGCAGAGGCACAAGCCTTCAGAGAGAACTGGCTATCTGCCTGATGGCCCAGCTGCTGAAGCTCATGGAAGTTATCTGTGTGTTAACTGACAGATGCATAAAAAGTCACGTAGATGGACATACAACTCCCTGCTAAAACTGCTCTGCAGCACAGGTTTGTGTGACTTATTAATTCCAGTACACAGATTCTGTTCTGCTTATGAGTGATTAGTTTCAGACAGGGGTAAAGACAGGCAAGCACGCTGGACCCAGACCTCTCACATGCTGGGTTAGCTTGGCACACCCTGTGAAATGCTTCACTCCCCACATTAACTGTGACCTAGCTCATGTTTACTGTCAAAAGTGCCCAGGTTGTGAGTGAACACCTGCATTCAGCTTTTCCTTCCATAAAAGTAATGAAACTCTGAGCTCTGGTTACTTGTCGTAATGCTGAGGGGCACAAAGCAGCTCAGGAACATCGGTTTAGACACTAACGGCTGTCACTGCCAGTTGTGTTAAACACGCCCTGTTGCAGGCAGCTGGCACTGAGCATCACTATAGCCTGACTGATGTAGAAAGTGTGGCCTAGAGCTACTTTATAGAGACAAATGGTTTCATATAAAGGAAAGTTTAATCATGAGAGTTGAATCTGGCCTGTGAATTTGGGTTTTTTTAATCTTAGTACCATAAGGAAATGGTCAAATTGTTACATTCAGTAACATAAAGTATGATTTTTGTTTCAAAATGCAATGAGAAAGCAATAGAGGTAAGGAGCAACATATTCTAAACACAAGATCCAGAGACTTAGGGGTTATGCAGGGTTCCACTACTAATAGAACCTACGACTTTATATTAGGCATGTCACTCAAGTATCTAAATGTAAATTATATTTAATGCTATTTCCCAATGGTTTAATATCAAAGTTCTCTTTTTAGTATCTACAGTAATAACCACATAAGCTCTACTCAGCTTTGATACCTCAATAAAACAGTAAAGCAAAGTTTTCAGAAATAAAGTTTTAGGAAGAAAAGTAATTTGAGGAAGAGCAGGCAGATTTGTATACAAATCTTAATTAATCCTAATATATAAGCTTATAATTTTGATATACAGTTTTCTAGTAAGGGGAAGTTAAATAAAGCAAATATATATATAAATTACAAAAATTTTTCAAATTTTGAATAACACAGCTTAAACTATCATGGTTTAGGAACAGTATTCCCCTATTTAGACTCCCACTGAAAAGAAAACCACAAACTATTCCCCTCCCCTTCCTGTGAGAGACAAAATACAGAGATCATGGGTTGAGATAAGCACAATTTACTGGAAACAGCAATGAGATAAGAAAAACAAGCAGTAAGGGCTTAATAAATCTATACTGATTACAAAAGTATACAAAGGAGAGGGTAATTGACTAGCAAAATACTTATAAGGGCACTCTGGCAACAATATGCAATGACTGATGATTTTCCCCCTCCCACCATACTTTTCTCAACCCCAAGCCATGCCCCTCTCCCAGAGAGGTGCCTCCCAAGGATGGTATACCTCCTATGGAATAACAACCTGGACATGCCCATATAGCTCTAGGCTCTGCCCTCTCACAGCTACAGCAAAAATTTAAAATTTCTGTCCTGACCGAACCAGGACAAGTCCAATGAGCAAAAAAGTACACAATTATTTTAACTCTTGTTAAAATAATAACTTTCATTAGTTCACAAATATAGACATGTGTTGACACACATTCGCACACGTAATTCTAGGCTTTCAAGTCATTTCTTATTACCTTAAGAAAATGTTCTTCTGTTCAGTCTAATTTTTTTGAAGAAACACTGATTAATATTGTCAGTGGAGAATCAAACTGATTTAGCTTCTTGCAAAAGAATTGCTATAACCAATATCTTTTTCAAGTTCTCTCTGCTGCTGCTTCAGCTGTCAAAGTCAGTGGTGCACTGCAGCATTGAAGGTAATTTCCATTTCATTGTAAAAGCTGTTTTTCTCAATTTTTTGGCTTCTTTGTCTTTTGCCTTTTTTGTCTTTCTACTTGCCCCCTATCCATTTAATACCGCTCAGATGTCATTGGCACACTACGTTTACCACACCCCGGTGATTCCTATCCACCTATATGACATGCCTGTAGCACAAATGCTGATGATGCATTATATGCCCAGCACTTTTTGTCGCAGTGACATTCCTCAGCAAAGTACTGCCTAGGGGCAGCTGCTGGTTCAGAATCACTCTCTTAAGCAGCAATTACTCAGTTCGATTAGATGTTGATGATAAGCTGTTAAAAACCACTCATGCAGAACCTTTTATTTACCAACAATCATGGCATTCTTTTTTTACTTTCTGCCATCTAAAAAATCTAATCGAGAACAAAAAAAAACCCAAACAAACAAACAAACAAAACCCAAACAAAAGACAAAGGAAAACAAAACAAACCAAAAATTCGACAGGTTCTCAAAGTACTTGGGTTAGTTAATGGATGTAAATACATCTGAATTAGCCCTAGTGTTTCAAAAACAAATGCGCAGAGAAAATGAAAGAGGGAAAGAGAGAAAATAGCTGTATTCAGAAAGTCAGATGCTCTAAATAGCTCGGGTCTTGTGTTTTCAAATTATTTTGGGAGAGGAAGGAAGACAGAATGCATGTAAATCTTATATTGATGCATTAACAAGATATCAAAGAGTCTAAACAGAATTCTGGTGGGCAAGGTAAGACTTAAAAACAGACAAAAAAAGACCTCAGGTATTTAACTAGTACCACTCCGTGTGTTACATATATCTGTGTTAAAGTCAGGGAGAACCTCAAATAACCATTCTTTTTCATATAGAGAGAGCATTCAGAAATAGCTCTCTTGATTTATTGATGTGTGAACTGGAATAAATGAAAAATTTCAATTCATTATAGAGTCCTATATCTTTAAAATGAAAGAAGAAAAAAAAAAGAGAGAGACAAAGGAAAATGCTGCAGATCTATAAAGTGATACGGTATTTAAATCTGTCTATCTTACAGATATAACAGAAAGAAAGGACCATAACATTGTCAAATAAATTTTAGCTATATGGCACTACATAAAACTCAGGGCTCAGTAACCATTCAATATGTTATCAAACACGAAATTAATGTAAAGAAATATTTGTTCTCAAGTGAAGTAAATTAGTAAGACCCTAAAAGCTGCTAGTTTATTGCAGGCCACTTCAAGCTAAAATTTTCAATAAATAACCAGCATTTTAAAACCATGAGTATATACTATTAGGACTTCAGATACATACATAAAGTTCTTCCAGTGATAGCAAAATGCCCTGCTTGTTTAATCTGTAATCCATTGATTTGACCTAATTATGTGTATTAGATAAAAATGAGTTCTCACTGTAGGCTAAAATCCCCCAGTGTTATGTGTTGAACAATACATGAAGTAAAATACAACAGGTTTTTGCAGGGCTAATTCTTTTATGTTGGAATTTCATGGCTCCTAAATGTCATGGGTCCTAAAAGAGAAAGAAGGCAAAGAGTTACCACACAATCAATAGCCTCCTGGAATGGAAAGTAATAAGAGTAACAGTAACAAAAAAAAATAGCAAACACAATGATAATAATAACAAATGATTAATTAATAATAATATATAAATAGTATTATAATAACAGAAGGGACGCCATTTGAATTAGGTAAAACTTTCATGAGTATGTCTTTTTGAGTTAATGCTAATTAGCTCAGTAAAGGTGCAAATCAGTTCCTTAATAATTGTAGTTTTATGCCCAGTGTGTAATTGTGCAGTGCAGCAAATTTGAGGAAGAAGATTACACAAACAAATGAAATATCTGAAAGCTGGATATTGCAAGGTTAATTTCAAGGGTGTGAGAGTAAATTCATTCTTGAGTTCCAAACCTTTGAAACAAAGTGATCCTGAATTGAAGCCCATATCCTCTTTTGTGGGTATTTACAGAAGCCATTCATAAAACACTTCAGCTTTCAGGTAAGCCATTTTGCCATCTAAACATCAGTATCCGCTTTGATTCCCCCTGTCCTATTTGTGGCCTGATTACCAGACAGACTAGCTGCTCTGCCAAGTGGAAGAAAGGAAAACCATTACTGAAATGTCACTCTGACCCCTTTCAAAGAATCAAAGACTTTTCAAAGAATCAGGTCTCCGAGTAAATCCTAAGATGCTCAGCTTTTGATTAAAGCAGTTTTTTTCCTCCTCTTGAAAGTGCTGGAGCCACAGCAGAAATAATGAACTGCTCCTGCTACTGTGCATCAGCAACATACAGTAGTTTTGAGCTGGATACTGTCAGTAGAAATGATCTGATTATAAAAGCTTTATCAGCCAATTCATTGTTCTTATCTTTTTATATATATATATATGGGTGAGATATTAACAGACCACAGGGAGAAGAAAGCTGGACCACATAAAGTCAGACAGTGTCACAGGCAGATTGTATGGAAAGGAATTACTTGATATACATATGGAATTCATTGTAGGATCATAAGGACAGAGCACTTTCCCAAAAGATTAGAAATCAATGGGTTTTACACATTTAGCTGCAGGTAGAAGTTTTCTGCTATTGGAAAATAATGGAATAAAAATATTTACATCTATAAATAATTACAGATTTTAAATGAGACAGAACTCTTTTCTATTGCTCTAGAAACTAGAAGAATTTAAATCAGAATACTCTAAATTTGGAATTAAATTACCAAATTTTTTCTGTATACAGGAGAAAATGAGCAAAGGTTTTCTTAGCTGTCTATTTTTCATTTCTTTAATTTACTATTTAATGATGCAGGCAGTCAGATTAATTACAGATAATAATTATTTTCTAAACTAATTCCAGAATTTTATTTTTTTAGGTAAAGATTGCTTAAAATATGATTTATTGTCTATCTTAATAAACTTGTAATTTATTGGCTTTGCATTTTCCTAGAGTTCGTGTGGGAAAAAAACCTAATATGGAGTATGCAAGGAAATAAATTGATTGTAGGTCCACAAAACCTAATAATTTTTAAAAAACTCATAAATTTAAATGTGGATTTGGTGCTGTAATCATGGGGAAATAAAAGGAAGATTGATCTAAATAATAACAAAGTGCTGATTTCTGATGCACAATTTTTAGTTCAAGTTCAACAAAATTATAAAAAACAAGACATTGGGGTATCTTTTGGATGGTTTTCGAATATGAGTAGATAACTCAATAGTAAAATGATCTTTAAAGACTTTAAAGAGTGGAAAAGGATAGGCTTTGCGCAAAGTTACGCACAACTCACTAAACTGCAACCCCTCAGCAATACTGCCTTGTTAGGGGAAACAGAGGAATTTGACTGAATGAACTTTATATCATCATAACTATTCAACAAACAGTTTCAGAGCATAAGGATCTGACAGTCTATCTGAAATATTAATATCTGCTGCAAGAAGAAAGAGATATAATCTTCCAAGATTTTTCATCAATACAGTCTAACATTATATTTGATATTTCAAGCTGTTCTTTGCAAGAAGATGCTTGGAATTGTGACAAAATACTTATTTAAGGAAAAGGTCATCATGCTACATTGGAGTGAAAAATCATCTACTTGATAAAATTCAGCTTCAAAGGGTTTTGGAACAGAACTACCTAAATATATTTTTTAAAAAATAATAATAAAAAAGAGTAGCTTAGTCAGATTGTAATTTGTACCACCAGCACCTCTATGGCTAATAGAATGTAAACTGTAATATATAGAATAGCAATGAGAAATTTCTGTATATAGCTCCTCTGGGTAAAATCTTTCCTTAAAACTTAAATACATATCTTTGGCTTTATCTCGTGCTAGATTGGCAGTGAATATCAATCTTCAGCGTTGTAAAACTGAAACTCAGCCTATCCTCAGGACCCTAGTCAGCTGTCTTGCTGCCAGTAATTGCAACTTATGGCAATAAACACTTATCTTAGAAGTTTTGTGTGCAGGAACAAACATTTTTTACAGTTATTGCTTCTACTACATTAGAAAACTACTTAGAAGCACAGAATTTGCATGCAATGCAATACAGTTAATGCTTGTTCCTTGTTCTTTGCAGTTCAACTTTCTTAAAAGGTTTTTTTTTTTTCTGTGGGCTTGCATAAACTTCAGCATTTTGGAAGGGAGGAAGACTGTGAGATATCAAATTTCCAGTTATACCATATTAACTGAAATGGAAAATGCAGCCTGGGTTTTTTTAGCAAATATAGTTTCTTGGCTTGGATTTAAAATACAAACTTAAATGTCTGGCCACAAGTAGAAGCAGGAAAATTAAAATTTAAGGAATGTGTTTTTATTAGGATGATGAGGATAATTGAGAGAGAGAGAGTAATTTTCTTCTGTTTAGGAGAGGTCAGGGAAACAGCTCATCTGCCAAGGAAGCTGTAAGCCTTTCTGAATAAAAAGCAGGAAAATTGCTTGTATTCCCCCAGGATAACTCTAAATCTACAAAAGATGCTTAAGGCAGCTGAAGTACAGCTTCGTGTAATGTTACAAATAATCTGAATAGTCTGTTAAAGACAGTCAAGAAAGAAATTGGGGGAAATTTACAGCTCATGCAAAGAATTTGAGTACTTGAAATCTGAAAAAGAAGTTTAAGGAGCAGAACCAGCAGTGCAAGGCTCAGCACTATGCCCTTGCAGATGTCTTGCATTCGCTACCTGTGGTACAGTAAGTTCAGGCAGGAAGAGCAAACCGATGCATAACAGCAAGCACCATTTGAACAGGGGAGTTAGGGCAGTGAAAGGGAGCTCAAATAAGGTTAATGACAGGAAAAAAATTAAATTTAAATACTACCAATTGAGTAAGATGATCTGATCATTCATTTCAGATGGTATCAAGATATGTAGAGATAGAGGTTTTGACCTAGGGTTTGGGATAGATTCCCAGAGTGCCTAGCAGTCCACTGCTAGCCCATCTGTACTCTTCCTTCCATGCTCCCTCTGGCAAAGAGTTAGCATGGGTGAATAGCGCCCATGCTATCAGCTTTGGTGGTCCTGAATGTAAAAGAGTATAATAAATGATCAAGGAGTTACCATGGCAGGCTGAGATCCAGTCAAGGCTGTGTCCCAGTCCTTCATTACCCTAACCGGTGGCATGGAGTAGTGCAGACAGGAGTCCACCATCCTAGAAACACAAGAAGACTTATTTCAAATTAGGTCATTTGGAGAGCATCTGTTACTTTCTTAAATTGGACAGTAGTGTAGGCAGCATTTAAAGGCTTGTTGCAGGAAATAACAGGTCTGGCTCCCAATGACAACTTCATTGAACTCCCAAACTAAGTTGTTTTGCTCAGACTAGAAACTCAAAGAGGGACTTGGTGGTGTTTAAGAATATAGAAACTACAGTAATTTCTAAGTTTATACAATTTTCTGGTTGGGACTTTTAGAATTAATGATTGAAACACTGGAAAACTGGTAGATTGAAAACTACCTCTGACTTCATCAGGGTAGTAATTCAATGAATGGATACAGGGAAAAACATTTACATTGATCTACTCAACTGTTGATAGCTTTTTAAAATTTGGCAACATTGTGGTCTCCTCTGTGGTGAGATAAAGTCAGCTTTGATGTTCTGATCAGTCTGTTCTGATCAGTCACACCCTGCACGTGAGTTTCATGGGACATCATCCTTACTCATGTCCCTCCACTCTTTTGTCAGTACCACACTGGAACAAATTGTAAGACACATAACTAGTCCCAGAAGTAATAGTGAATAAAAAAAGTATTGTTGCCCATATTTCAGTTTGCAAGTAGACATCAATTTCTGAATCTAGTTATTAGCAGGGAGTAGGTAATACCAAATATGCAAGCTTCGATGGTCAGTTTCTGTGCAAATTGGTGATTTTTTTATAGATTCTGACAGTGATACCTACCAAATATGTTTCACACAGATGGATAATCTGTAATTACTGAAATCAAAGATGTATATATTAGGACTTAGCTTATAAATGCACATCTTGCTGTTAATGAATAGCAGTGATTCAACATTTAAAACCCCTAATTTTATACACTTGAATTTAGGAATGCAGTAGTGGCAATAAAGCACTGTTTTCTAACAAAATTTATGTACAGTAAATTTGCACAGCCTTAGAATTAACTTCTGCCTTCCTTTATGTAGTTCTTTAGTGCTCACACTTAAATTGAGAGTTGGGAAAAAAAATACTGTATGTTATACAGCCTACCCAAATAAAGATTGTAAGGTGAAATACAAATCATAGCTATTGAAAAACTAATTTTCAGTGTCTGCAATATATAACATGAACTCCAATACAATACTTGGCATTTCAGTAGATTTTAAAAAAAGCTACATGTCCTCATCCATAACGAGGTTTAATCACTAGTACAACAAAATATATTCAAGTCCAGGATAGTTAATGACTAGCAGATTTACCTCCTTAAAGGGTAGGTGTGGAAGTTAGTGTTCACCATAAAAGTCTAAGTCTTTCACAGTAGTTTAGTCTTTCACACTCCTGGCATGAGAAGTACAAAAGTAGCCAACCTTTAGATTGCAAATGCAACGTCTTAACAAGGAAAGCTTGGGGATGTTACTGAATAATTTCTGCACTCACAATTTATGAGACATGGAATCTTTTAGATGTTGCAACTAAGGTTTATAGCAAAATATGAACCAGGAAAATAACTGAAGAGGCAGGTCTTGCTTAGCAAAAAGACAATAAATTTCAAAGAAAACTTGGAGACTTCCTTTTATCTTTGGAATTCTCAGGAACCTGATTATAGATATGTGATTCTGAAAATCTGATCCTGTTCTAGATAGCCTTCACAAAGGAGCAGAAAGACGTAGGAACCAGAACTAAGACTACCCTGAAGTCTTTCAAGACACCCTACCATAACAGAAAGTTTATCAAGTAGATGAAGCCATCTTGCCAAATGGGAAGTCTTGAGCTGTTGCAAAGATCAAAACTAAGTTATTAAAAGAAACAAGTATTTTAATCACAAAAAAAAAGGATGCAAATGTAAATGTTACATTAATACCTTCAGAATACTCTTCTCCTGTCAAAAATTATTGAGATCATGAGGGCTTGACAGCTAAGGCATTTAGATCACCTCACCAGAGACAGTTGTAGCCTTAGGAGACCTATCACCACATTTATAGACTGAGTGATCAAACTGGAATAAATTTAGGCATTCATATATATTTATAAAATTAAGGGCTTGATGGAAAACACAGAGCTTGCCAGTTTCTTAAAGCAGATCCCTATGGTGGAATAAATATACAAGTTCCACAGCACTATGAAAATCTACAGTGGTCTTCCAAACAGAATGAATTACATTATGGGAACCAATTATATGCTTGAGTTTCTCATATTTTGGTGGCTGCCACATAGATATACAAAGACTTAGGGAGTTGTAGTTGTTCATTCTGGAGATGACAAGGCTCTGGGGAGACCTTATAGTAACTTTCTGGTACCTAAAAGTGGCTTATAAAAAAGAGGTAGAGAGATGTTTACACAGACAAAATAGACATCAAGGGGTAATGGCTTTTAACTATAAGAGGAGAAATGTATGTTAGATGTTAGGAAGAAATTCTTTACTATGAGAATGGTGAGAAAATGGAGGAGGTTACCCAGAGAAGTGGTATACCCCATCCCTGGAAATGTTCAAGGTCAGGTAGGCTGGGATCCTGAGCAAACTGATCTAGTGGGTGGAATCTAGTGGTACCTTCCAAACCAAGCCATTTTAAGATTCTATGAATCTTGGTATTCTATCCTAATGTAAGAACATTACATACACCATAAACAGGATGGGGAAAAATAATTGAAGTGGCGTTACTATGCCGGTATAATTTTGGTGCATAAACAAAGACTGTAGAATTGTTTTTAAAATCATGAGTGGGTTCCTAAGTTAGAAGACGAGCTTTTAATTTTTTTCTAATATATCATCTTGCTTCATATTTAGCAACAGTTTTCTCAAATTAATGCAAATCTGCTTCATCTGATTTTCATAGTCTTTCATTCCAAATATGACTCCTCCTCAAAAGGCTGCTTGGGACTCATTGCCCTACAGTTCTGGTGCCTTGGTAAATATGGCAAGTGCTCTAGTGTCTGGCACCTGGTATGTTTCTGAGTGATTCAGTCCTGCCTACTTCAAAAGAACAGTCACTTTCATGATTGCTTCAGATTCTACAGCTGTGGCCTGATTGCCTGCAGAGAGATACATTGACATTCTTTCTCAGTAAACCAGTTGTTGGCCTTCTTATTAAATCTACATATTTATTCAGCTTGCTATTCCAGAATATTTTTGGAAAACAGTGTGCCAAACTCCTAATATTATCTATCAATATACACCGTGGAATTCTGTATAGAAATATATAAAATATTCTGTATACTGTAACCTTCAAGACAAGAATCAGGTTGCCTTCTTCAGTTTAATTACTCTGCATAAGAAGAACAGATGTTTACCATGTTTTCTTAAGTTTTGTATCCCTTCTTCATGCCCAGATAGAAACTCAGCTGTTAGATTAAAAATTGTCCTAATTTTTATCTTAGATGTTGGTCACAAAAATGTTGGATGAATTTTTTGGAAGCTCTGTTCATGTATTCTCTTTTATGAAAATTAAATTAATATTTCTTTAGAAAATAGTAACAATAGTAACAATAGTAGCAATATCCTTGTATTTAGTTCAACCTGCTTATTATTTTGTGTACCAAATGTAATAACAGGGTTAATATAAAATTATGATTTTTGGGACCCACTCAATAACTACTCATAAATGGAAATCAGCTCCAAGCCTATTAAAGCTAGTACTCCAAACCTCCATAATGTATTTTTTTATTTAGAGCTATCCTGGAATTTACATTATTGTTCCAACTAGCCCTACTTTTAAATAGTCACTTTAACTGAGATCAAAGTATTCATTTGCTTTTCTAAAGGCAAATTATTATTGAGTAGTTTAAAATAGTACTGTAACTTTACAAGATTGAACTCCATATGACCTTACCATAGGCATATGGTCACAATAATAAAAAATTAAATATTAAAAAGAAAGTATTTTTAACATGCAGCTGTTTCATTTCAATCTTTTCCATTCAGTAATTCCTTCTCTCCCTGAATTTGCAGTATGTTAAACCTCATTAATAAATCATAGGTATAATGTTAACTTGGCTTCCTTATGCCTTAAAGAAAGTTTGAAAATTAGGAATAAAATGCGACAAATTAAAATAAAACATTTTCAGCTAGCCCAATGTAAAAATAGGCCAAGTTCTGTGGCAAGATCCTAATAGATAGGTCTTCTGGGAATACTTCTGTAATGTTAACTTACTTTAAAAATGTTAGAATTAAAAATTGTTGGAATTCATCTTGAATTATTTTATTGAATAGGATATTTCAAACAAGGATAGGGCTTTTTCACATTTTTTTTCTTTTAGCTGATATTTCCTTTCTTATTGTTTCAGCAGACTATTGGGACTGTGTATTTCCGGTAGTAATATGCTAAAAGGTAAATATTATTGAGTGTAAATAAGTTGACTGCCTGGAAAGGGGGTTAAGATGCTAATAATAGCTTATCTGTTCAGTAAAATATACATATGTAAGTTATTTATGGTACATAACTCCTTATCTCCATATCTGTGTTACAGTCCCACCATTACTCATGAAATTAAAGAAAATAAAGCACACTGATATTGCCAACATTTCAGAACGAACGGACTTGATAAGAAAATGCATGATTTTCTTATTACAAGAGTTATATTTTAATATAGTACCTAGGTATGAACTCAAAAATACCTAGGGTAGAATTTAAAATCAGGGAGTAGTTTCCCTTTAAAATATATGAAGAGGAGTATGAATTTATGGAATGTAATTCATCCTGCCCTAAGGTATGCAATTAAATTGCTTCCAAAAGTATTTATCTCTCTCTGTTGACTATAAATTGGAACTTTATAGACTAATTTGCATGCAGAAGACTAATAGAAATCTAAAGTTAGGTAAAATTAATTCCAGACCTCCCATCTGGTTCCATTATAAGACTTGGAAACTAGAATTATTAAAGTCTGTGTGTTTAGCAATTTAGCATATAGAAGGTGCACTCTATGCCTCAAAAACTCTAATTCTTTGCTAGGTGTCTGTAAGTAGAGTTTTAAGCCAATAATTAATTTCTCCATAATGAAATATTTAAGGTAATCTTTAATGTTCCTTTGAACGAAACCATTCTATGATATTAAGATTTTATGAAACATAAATATATATCTGTGGAGAAAAATCATTTGAATATCAGGAGTATCCAGAGGATCTCAATGAGACTGAAATAGGGTTAGTATCCAGAGTAGGAAATGTCATAAATAGGGTTGATATTTCAGCAGTACAAAGATGATCAGACTACAGACCTTTGCCTATGAGGAGATGAAAATATTTTTCTTTCTTATATTGACTGTGAGGATACTTGAAAATAATCTCATCTCTGTCAGAATCTATTGCTTCACAGGTGTTTCAGGAAGCCAAGAAAACAAACTCATTTAAATAATGGTAGCCTTTTTGAATAACCTTAACTGTTCTAGAAAGTGGGCTGTTAACCAGCATCTCTACCTGTACCTAAATTCTCATTATTAATCTTTTGACAAATCCAATTGAAGCCTAAGTGTTAATGTCAGGATATACAAGAAGTTTCTTAGTGGAAGAGATTTTCCTTCAAATATTTTTATATCCTTTTTTCATAGAAACATGATTTTAATTGTGTCACAAATCCATCCTAGAAATAAATTTCTGCTTTTAATTAGTGTGATGTACTAGAGAAAAATATGTACTAGGATATAACACTCAAAACCTGAAATGAGAAATTTTTTTTTCTATGCACGTGCTGTTTCTCAAATAGAAAGTGTGAGGTTGATGTAAATTTTACTGGGTGATGGTGGTTCCATGACCTACATTTTAGGTGAGATAAGATGAGACAATTGTCTCACTCTGCTCTGAAGTCATTTGCATCAATCTCTTATCAGTAAACCTTTTAAGGATAGTCAAAAAGCATTGTGCTATATTTTGAATTTTTACTACTTCAGATAAAGTGCATTTGTATTTACACCATCTTTTTATTTTCAGATGCAATGATTGTGGACATGATTACATATAGAAAGCGCTATAAAATACTGATTTAAAATGAATCATACAAAGAGATGAATCTCTATGGTTTATATATAAAATTTACACACACTAGTGTTGTGGTTATATTATCAGAACTGCATATATTGCACATTGTACAATGATGTGTTCATTCATACAGACAAAGGTCTGACATTCTATCACAAATATATACAAAGAAGTCCTGGAAAGGATGACCTTAGATAACTTTTAGTGAAACTGAGGTTAATATGCTTATTTTCAATGTTCTATGGAACTTGCATTCTATCCAGTTTTGTTCAGAGCGCACAAAAAAATGGCATGTAAAATTCAATTCCAGATCTAGGATCATTGGTCTATAGCACACAAATTGCAGCTCCAGTACTGTGTGAGCTGTGTGCTAATGCTGAAGTGCAGAATCTCCATGACATGCTGTATATGTGTAACAATATGTAATCTGCATTTCTCAGGTTGAAATGGTTGCCTACATAACATCAATAAAATAAATTTAGTTTTTCTCCTTTTCCTAGTTGTCATCTCTCTGTATTGAATACACTTAATATAAGTAGAGCATTAAAATTCTTTATGTTTCCTCATTCGGTAATCAATGAACCAATGAAAGAGTAGAGAAATCTTTGAATTTCTTATCTTTGCCTTTTGATTTTTTCTTCAGTTCATTATCTTCAGTATACAAGATGCTTTGTTCATTTATCTGTTACTTTAGTGTTCATCACTCTTTAAAATATTCCTGTTAATGTTCAAAAGACAATGCTTTTCAAAAGAAATGCTAACATCACAGTATGTGATTCAGAAATTCTGTGTTTACTTACAATATTGGTAACTTTGATAGCACTTTTATGTGGTCACCAAGGTGAGCCATTGGAATGGGTTTTGAAATTTTTGGAAGAGAAAAGATCTAGGTATATTTCTAAAACACAGAATGTCCATCTCACTTGACTACTGCAAGAAAAATGTAATGACTGTAAAAATGCTTCATTATGAATTTGAAATTTTTGCCACTTATGTAAGAATGAGGGTTTAATGTGTTTTGCTTCCTGATCATTTATTACCTGATTTAAACTTCTATTGCAAACAATAATAAAGCTTTATATGTAATATGGCTACTGGGGAAACCTGATCCTGCACAAGTAACATTATTTACTGTTTCAAAGAAAGCCCAACTGGATATACAAGTAACACCACAAAACAATTTCAGCCTAAATGTATTTCAGAATTTAATTTTCAGAATTTAAGCAAGCATAGCATTACTTTTACTATTGTATCAAATTTTTTTGAGTGTGTGAATGATAAAAAAAGGTTCTGTCTCACTGACATGTAGGGATGTTTATTTCTGATGAAAATTATTTCAAGAGAGAAAGAAAATCCCTTTACAAGTGAAGCAAAAGCTATGTTGGCAGCAAAAGTATGTGACAACTATTTGGACCAGTAAATCAACACATTATTCTAGATATTTCAAAAAATATTTCTCAGCTTAATTGATTTGTACTCACTGCTGGTACCTGAAAAATTATATTTATTATGTATGTCCAATATTTTTTTTAAAAACCCACTCACAATATTTGAATATTAATTTGTATCATAGAATCATAGAATATCCTGAGGTGGAAGGGAACCACAAGGATTGTCCTTTGGATTGTCCAAGGATTGTCCAAATGCCTCTTGAACTCTGGCAGGCTGATACTGGGACCATTCCTCTTCATCCTCTCTATATCAATGTGGATTGTGTTGGGAAGTTCAAATAAAATTATAATATCCTCACACATGATCCCAAAGTTTGATTTTTTTCTTTTTTTTTGTTTTTGTTTGTGTTTTTTTAAATTTTCTCTCAGAATTAGTTTCCAGCATTCATGTCAACAAATTAGTGCTAGTATCTGATTCCTTACTTCATGACATATCAAAATTCTTTAGACAAAAATCGTTGAACTACCAAGACGTCTCAAAACTTTGACCTATGATTTGTGTTTTCAGTTGGGTGAAGTGACTGGCTTTGAAAGTAATGTCACTATGAAGAATATATATGAAGGAGTATAAAGAGTACATTAGCAAAAGTTGAAATATTTGCTTCTTGAGATTTTTAAACAGATTAGACAGCTAACCCTTTCCCTTTCCAACAAATTTCCCTTTCCAACAAATGTTTTAATGCTTTTGCTATTGCAAAATCTGCTCTATAGATAACGATACCTCTGACTGTCTAAATTCAAATAAAACTCAAACTTATATAATTTAGAATATATATTTCTAAGAAGTATTTCTTTGGAGTCCAACGTTTTCAGATCAAGTTCTTTTGCAAAAGACTAACATATTCCACTGGCATATACTCAAACTGCATTTTCAAGATTTTCACATAGTTTTAAAACTCAAAGCTGAGTAAGGCTCTTGCTTATTAAGAGTGTTTATTAAGGCTCTTGCATATTAAGAGTGGAAGTGAAAAGAAAGAAAAAAGCTTCTAATGAAAGCTCATAGTCCAGCTAAAGAGTTTTTTTATTTAAATATGAATTTAAATGCATAATTTCACAAAGTTTTTTTGCAGAGGGCTTACAGATTGTGAAAACTGCAGCAATCATGAAATGCCTAGGGACAGTTGGCAAGTGCAAAAATAATTGGGATGATAGACATAGATACATTATTTAGGAAGGTGAAACATAAGAAGAAAATTACCATAAATTACAGTAACATACTAAAAAGCACATATTGTAACTGTGGAACTTCTGTCACTGGATGCTCAATATTAAGCCAAAGACAATAGAAATGTCATAAGCACAGTTGACTTTTAGACAGGAGAATGAGATGAGCAATGTCCTGAAGTCATTTTTGTATCATAATTCTGCCTTAGTCTGACTAAAAATAAAGTTCTCACATGGTTTGAGATGACAATTTTTTTTAAGTGACTTATGGTTTTCAGCAACACTGACTGCAGAATATTTTTGCTTCTGTTTAATTTTGCCGTCTAAGAAAATTTGACCTTTATGCTAATCACATTGTCACTATTCAGTATTTTACCTGATGGCTTGCTCTTACCTGTTGAATAGATATGAGCAGCAGACAGACTATATACAGATTACATTTAGTTCAAGTAGATTAATATTTAACCTATTGTCCCCAGGGGATGTTAGATACACCAGAGTGAAAAAAACATGTATATTTAGTGCTGGATGAAATAGTTGTTCTACATACCTGCTTGCTGTATTTTCAGAAAATACAACTATTTCTAGGTAAGCAATAGTTTGGGGGTTGCTGTATTGAATCTCCATGGATCACTACTGGCATGAACAGCAGACACCTGTCAGAAACATGCAGATTTTTCTATGTTGGTGTTTGCTTTGTAATGTTTAGCTCAGTATCAGTTTTGCTTGCTCCATAGCTTCTTCAACAGCCTGGCATGAAGAACAGCAGACTAAAACTTTTAGAAAAAAGTAGTAGAATCATGGAATTTATGAGAATTTGTTCATGATTATTACTCATCATATGCTTTGAGATTTCCTTGAGCTTTTTTTTAAGATCAAACAGAGTATTTTCACAAGAGAACATATAATGATAAAGTAATTTCTAAGCTAAAGAGACCCTTATATAAAAAGGCTGGGATGAGTATGGAATTAAATGCTGAATTTTAGTGATTATTTTTAGCAATTAGACAGTGATATTTTGCTAAAAATTGGCACTCCTTATACTGTTCACTAAAAAGACAAAATTTTACATTCCTCATGGAAATTCCATCTTGTAGCTCCTGAATCATAAAGCTCCTCATAAACATATGACCAAATAAAGCTCTAAACTCTAGTTAATACAATGTGCTCTAGTTGGACAGCAGAGGACAAGTAAAGATACTAAAAGGATGTCTGAACTGGCACTTTATTTCTAAGCAGCTTAAATAAGTACTGTAATAAGATTAAATAGCTTGTTCAATGCATTTAATCTGTGTCTGTTCTTTGATAAATTGTTAAATAGATCCATGAAAAGTCGAAGTCTAGGTGATAAAATGCTTTATTATAAATACTGTGCATTTAGAACCATGATCAGTTCTTGTGTAGAAGGAGCATAGCACCTTGGCTTGCTGTGGAGAAAGTAGCTTTTGCCTAAAGAGCATTTGTGTATACATAGGCATAAGGCCATTAATAAAACACTTTGCCTTATTTTGGTGGTCTGTGTAGTTTTTGTAGTGTTACATAGCAAAAGATAGCTTAGTGAATTTACTGTTACAATGTTCTTCAGGAATGGCTTCTTAAAATGTGTAGTCAATTTGAATATAAGAAGAAGATTACCTTTCCACAACAAAACTATATATATACATTTAATATTCTGATTAGGTAATGGCTTTTTCAGTTCTTAATCATAAATGTGAAGGAATTTATATAGACATCTGCTGGCATGTTTTGATAACTTTTTCCAGACTATTTTCTTTGATTTTTTTGCCGTAATATTTAACGACTCCACT
Organism: Melozone crissalis; assembly: GCF_028551555.1. NCBI lineage: Eukaryota > Metazoa > Chordata > Aves > Passeriformes > Passerellidae > Melozone > Melozone crissalis. The sequence continues at coordinate 28,577,907 of NW_026535796.1, read as the reverse complement.
GCAACAAAAAACCCCACACATCTTGATTTCACACAGTAAGCAGATCTGTTTTGTGAAATGTGTGCTTTCTGTCTCAAAACCATAACATTAGAACAACTCCCTTAGTTTGAAAAACTTAGAAAGCAAAAGACTTGACACAATTTGTCTTCTAATTATTTCTCTTAATCTTCTTATGTGTCAAAATTTGTAGATTCTTTGAAAAATAGATATTTTTATGGTCTTTTTTTCTAGATAAATTTTGCTTCTAAATAATATCACCTATAACTGCAAGTATCATCTGCTTACTGTTGTCCAAACTACATAGCTGGTAAATCAGTGGGAAGGATAATAATCTCAATCCAAAGGAATAAATACAGAGACCTGAATTTTAGATTCAGATTGATTCAATGCAAAGTACTGCATTCTTTTCCTTGCTAACTACGTAACTGTGACACTATTTTAGATTATCTAACATGTCATTTAGTAATAGAGCATCTGAGGATTAGAATTAAAATCTTATCACTAAAATAAAAAATATATGATGAGAAAATACATTGCGGAAAAGAAAAGAAGATTTTTAATAAGATTCCCTTTTTCATTCTTTGACTAAAGTCTGACAACTCCTGACTTTTAACTGATTGAATCCTTTATGTTCAGGTGTCATCTTTTATTTGTATTCCACAAGGCCTCTTGTATTCTTAAATCGTGTCTTGCTTTCTGCAGTTTTATTACACTCATTCAGCTCTGAAGTACAAATAATTAGTTGTCTCATTTGTAGGATTTGTGGTCTTTATTTTTGTTGTGGTCTTAAGCCCAGCTGGAGATGAAGCACCACAAAACCACTTGCTCAACCTCCCTTCTCTTCTTTCCACCCTTTGGAATCAGGAGGAGAATTGAAGTAAAATTTGTATGTTGAGATAAGAGCAGTTTAATAATTGAAAGCAAAGTAAAATGCAATAATAATGTTAAATAATAATTGATAACAATTATAATAATAAATAATAATTATAATAATGAATAATAACACTTATAGTATAAAGTAAAGCCCAAGTGATGTACAAAACAATTGTTCACCACATGCTGACCGGTGCCTGACCCAGCCTTCCCAACCTTCCAGGTAATTCTCCCCAGCTGGATGTTCTGTGGTGTGGAATATCCCTTCAGTCAGTTCAGGTGACCTGTCCTAGCCATGCCCTCTCCCAGTCTCTTTTGCAAACCTCTTCACTGGCAGAGCACAAGACAAGGAGAAAAAGTCCTTGACTTAGGACAAATAAATTCTATCAAAAAAACTAAACTAAACACAACACTGTAGCAGGTACTGAGAAGAAACTAACTCTACCCCAGCTAAAACCAGGACAGTTTAACTGTTAGTTATTTAAATGATCATAATACACAGCTTTGGACTCTCCAGTATCTTTATTTCCTTTTTCTTGTGTTAACTATCTTAAGTCCAGAAGTCAAGACTTACCCACACTTAAGGTAACAGAAATTTTTTTAGGATTGCGCAATCTAGATGGTAAATTTTATATACACAGGGGAAGCTGTTTATACTACATGTGGCATATAAATATAATTACTAAAAAGGAGAGAGACAGTATTCCCTAAGTTCTTCATTGGAGCTTTGGCACAGAGGCAAATTAAATGACTCAGAGAAGGTTCTGGCTGTACTCTTCACAGCTTGGCTCAATCCTGCATACATACTCCTTATCTGTGACTGAAGGAAGACCTTTAAAAGTTTTCGCTATCCTAGTAGTCTTTTTTCATCAGTCTACTGTAGAAGGATTGTAGTCTGAAAAAGATTCAAATATTTCTAAAATTCTCATTGCATGTTTTGTGATAAGTAACTTTTACTTCCTGAGAAATTTAGATCTCAGTAGGATCACCATTTCTGACTGTAGCAGTTATTTTGTCAAGCTGTCCTAGAAAAATACCCTATGATCAATAGAAATAATAATAACTAATAAGCACAAATGTTACAAACAAGTCCTAAACATAACTCCTAATTTGACATATTGACTGTATGAGTATACAACCATTTGTGAGTGAACTAAATAAAAGCAAAAGGATGAGCCTGTTGAAGTTATATGAGAAGCAGATACCTATTTGCATCCACAGACGCAATGTTAGAATGAACTGATATAAAAACATTCCAGAAACTTTTTATCATATTTATATTTAAAATTTAGTATTAATTAATATCCATCCCACAAAGCTGATAAAAAGGGTGCTTTAAAATAAGTATGCTAAATTTTTTCAGCTTCACAAAATATTTAACTTTTTTCCTCACTTTTTTACTTATTCAGTTAGCTGAAATATTTTCTTTAAAACAAATCCTCCTAGCTGATTTTTTTTTTTTCGTTTTGCATTTGTTACATTTCAGGAAATATTCCTTTCTCTGTAAATAGAAGACAAAAATGTGCATCTCTGTAAAGAGTGTGAGCATGTTAGCACATACCAACATCCATGAAAGGTTACAGAATAGAAAAAGTTTGAGAAGGATAGTAACAGGAGAGAAAAAAACATTTAAACATTGAGTTCCCATTAAGATTATTATTTTGCTCCATTATTCATATACATTATGCTGTATTGTTTATCATTTAAGTAGTAGCCTGAAAAGCAAAACTTGAAAATATGCATGATATTTTCTTTATGTTCTCACTTTTTAGTGACTGTTGCACTAGTATTGTTCCCAGAAGGAAGTATAATCCTTTCTTTAGTATGACTATAATTATTTCATTAATTCCCTTTGAGGCCTGCAGTGGCTGGAGCTGTCATGAAATGTAAGGTGGAATTTGTTGTGGAGTTTGGAATTTGGATTTCATTTCAGCAATATAATTAGGAGTTTTCACACAAAATTAGCACAGCCAAATTCATGAACAAGTAACTTATGAAAAAAAATGCCCATGCCTTTGGTCATCTACTGCATTTATGTAACCATTAATTGCATGCAGCATTGATATAATGTTTCTTAAAGGCAATGTTGTGATGCTTTGCACTGTAAAAGTGCCTATGACCTTTGGAGAGGTATTTGGTTCTTTTCCTGAAGTGGTATCCTATCCCTGTTTTAGATTTGGCTTTTGAAGGATTGATGTTCAGCTGAAATGGGGATCACTTGTAGTCAAGTGAACAGCACTGAGGCTGACTGGCTTAGAGTAATAGCAAGATCTTTTGTACCAATCCAGCTGGTAAGGCAACAAGGTGCTGACATTCAGGAAACGCAGCAGTGAGCGGCAAAATGAAATTGTGTGGATGATATACACCCTGGAGGTATTGTGGTTTGTTGTATTATAAATAATGCAGTTCAAATTATCCCTCCTGTGTTTCTGCAGCGTAGTGGAGCTAATAATGTGTAACTGATAGAATTTATAATAAAAGCTTATTAAAAATGTTTGTTCAGCAATCCTATAGCCCCTTAGTTCTGACTTCTTGTGGCTGATGGTATTGCACTTACAATTCCTGACCAGCTTATGTGTTCTATTTTGTTTTGTAACACCCTCCTAACTGGTTATTTACTCCTGTTTGTTAGCGACATGTCTTGATGAATTCAATCAAAAGGGTGTGATAATATGTGCTGAATGTTTTATACCCTTATTTAACAAGTCTTAAGACTGAAGAAGCACAAAATGAGCATCCTGTGACAGAGGGTACAAAACTACACTTCTCTCCCTAATGCTTAATGTATTTGAACTAGAGGCTTGGAGTGGTTTTGTGTCTCCATGGACACAATGAGCAATGACTTCAACTTTGCTCAGATTCAGAAACAGCTTTCAAGATATTTGCAAAACTTAAACACTTGCCACAGTGGAACTTGCTTTGCAGGCATTCCTGAGGGTACCTCTCTTTAACAGAAGAGAACGTGCCACAAGAAGGCAAAGCTGGGGAAAAAAAGCCTCTGCATTAAGTACACCCTCATGAGGGAAGTACATAGCAGTCTCAAACTATATACATTAGAACTCAACAGGAGATTTCTTTCCCAAAATCTCACTGACATTCATCTTCAGTCGAAAGCAGTGACAGTTTTGAGAAAACTATTACCTTATTATGAAAGAAGTGTCAGTGGACTTTCAAATGCCTTTTCTGAAACTAAGTGCTAGTAATCAAAAAAAAAATTATTTCTTTTGAGTGAGCTTATGAATAGTGTTGCTGAAATTTGCTTGAAAATATTTTAAATATGCAACTGTTTTACTGCAATATACAACAATATCAAAAAGCAATTGCTCTGCTGTTGTGATTGCTTTGTATAGATGCTTTCCTAAGCTTGGATAAAAATAAATGCATGTAAATGTGAATGAAGGCTATATCTGTAAACATTTTGCTAGTTATACATGAGGGTTGAAATTACCTTTCTAACAATATGGCCACTCAGAGGAACTGAATCATTTCCTACACTGCACTAATGCTCTGGAAACAAACAAAACCAAACCAAACCCAAACCCTTTCCCCCTTCAAAATAAAACAACAAACGAAACACCAAAAGAGTAAAGTCCTCAGAATACTGATGTTATGAATCAGAATAATTGATTGAACAATTGTTCAGGAATCCAAATGTAGGAATGTAGGAATCCACAATTTATTTCAGGAGTCATGTACATGTCATTTCCTCATGTCATGGACATATGCTTCAGTGACTACAAGATCGTCAAGACCATTGCATTCCGAGCCCTGTTCTGCTAAACCCTCATCAGTTTTGTTAAACTGTACAACATATACACACCAAACTCAACAACAAGCTTGTGAAGGATGTCAGCTGAGCCATACTGTTCTCTTATATAGCAATATAACCAGAAGGAACAAAACCATCCACATTTTCCCTCATTACTTGTTCAAAAGAAACCAAAACTTGATTTACCTTCTGTAAATGTCTCTTTAGGATGGTAAAATGAAGAAATGAGAACATTGGAAAAGCACTGGAAGGAAATCATCATCAAAACAATGAGAAATTCATTGGTTTGTATTTAGTGAACAGCCTAGTTCTTTTCAACTCATGTTACCTAACAAACACAAACTCACCAGATGGTGAATAAGAAAATCAAATAGATTATATTCAAACAAATGTAGAAACACATTGAACAGTCATATCAAGAACAGCCATAATCTTAACTTTGCCAAAATGAAAATAAATCCAAGAAGGAAAGCTCAAGATGAACTGAGTATCTATGAGAGACAGAGGCAAAGACTACAAAGGAAGAAAAATGGGATGCACGATGGAATTCAGGCCTCAGTGTTTCAAGCCAAAGACAGGAAGCTAGCCAAAGAAGAGCACTAGAATACAATACAAAGAAAAATAAAAGATGGGGAAAGCAAATAATAAAGCAGATAGAACACTGCAAATGTGCCTTGTACTGTGAAAGCACTGTATGAAAAGAGATATATGGCAACAGTTGGAAATACACAAAAATCCTGAAATTTTTCATTATTTCAAAAGCTGAAAAGAAATCATACTTCATAATGTATACAAAACTTGAAGAAGAACAAAACTAAATTTAGGACCATTAAATTTTACATAAAACAGATATTTTGAAGTTCTTGTTACAAAAGTACTACAAATTATTTCTCAAGAATTAGTAGGAATAAATTCTAAAGGCAATCAATAGGCAGATATTTGTTTGACTTTATAGGCCAAGCTGTCTGAGAGAGTAGACTCATATTTTGGAATACGTTTCTGTCATATGAAATCATGACAGTTAATGTTAATGTTCTTGGGAAAAGAACATATCTGAACATGAAGACTAGCATCAAACACATCTGTTCTGTCTTTCTATCAATACTTCTAGCATCTAGAGCATAAAGAAATAGATAAAAAAATACTGTTGATATTATGGACAGATAGCTGGGGAAAAATAATTTTCAAAATTGAGGGCTCAGCATTATGACAATGCCTTGAAATACTAAAAGAGAAAAAAATGTTTAATATGGTAGAAGAGCTCACCAATCTCAGCAGAATTCTAATGATGTGTGGAAACCTCAAAAGTGCAGTAATAGTAGAGTGAGAAAAAGCATAGATGGACTCAAAAGTTCAAAATAAAAAGTCCTGCCAACACTGAGGTATTTCAACTGAAATATGTTATACAGGAATGAGAGTTTTAAGGTGTTCTGTAGAAAAAACCACCCCTTTGGGACAACAGCTGAGATACACCTTGCCTGCCTGGCAGCCTTTTTACAGAATTCACTTATTTAGCCAATATTCCTCATTCTGAAACCAATGCTTTGAAATATCTTTGTGAAATTTTCTCACTAGCATTAAAGAGAAATATAAATCATAAAATCATAGGAGCTGAATTGTTGTTGTATGGGACCCACAAGGATCATTCAGTCCAACTCCTGAGGCTTCACAGGCCCACCCCAACAACCACACCATGTGTCTGGGAGTGTTGTCCAAGCTCCTCTTGAACTCTGGCAGGTGGTTGAAACACAGCAGCTAAAGAAATTTATGCGCATTAAAGCAGACAGAAAAATCTACATTTTGTCCCTTAGGAATGTATCAATTTCTTCTTAAATGTGGTGAAAATTATATTTCAGCTCTACTTTTTATTTGACTTTTCAGTACATGTAATGCAAATAAGTAGTTTGGAAGATGGCTAAATCAATTATATCTGAGAAATCAGTTATTGTACTTCAACTCTTAATGTGAGTTTATACTTTAGACTTGGAAACTTTAGAGTTGTTTTTTATTTTGTACTTCTTCATTTCTAGTTCTATAAATTTGCATCAAAAAGAGTACTGATGATGGCTGCTGAGTTCAGTTTTTTTCTGAGAAGGCCCTTAGATTTTCATGGCTGTCCCAGTCCCATATGGAACTGCCTTCTCTTTGGCTGAGGTTCCCTGCAGTTCCATTTGGCTGTGTGCTACAGAGGAGTTACTGGGTTCACTTTGACAAAGACTGCATTTCAGTAGTTTAAAAAATTGATCCTTGTTGTTACAATTTATAAAAGCACTCAGATGGGGCTTTGTTAACAGCCATTGTCAATTTTTTTAATAGTCCCACTTGTATAGAGGAGCCATCATTTCACATTATGAGCCCACAAGAGTGGAGCTCAGGCAGTGGGATATGCTGTGTGTTTAACACTTCAACTCTTGTGCCTCCTACCTAATCAGACAAATTTTAAAGGGCTCACACACAGTTGATACAAAGAAAGAATTTTATCTTCCAGCTAGCTTATCCTCCCAGTACTTAGCCTCTAGTTAGTTCTTGCTCTTTTTTCAGTCTCTATCCCTTTGAAAGGTTTAGAGAAAACACTTCAAAGTGCTGTTTTCAAAGATGAGCTACTCAAGATAAACTCCTCTCCAGTCTGACCCTCTCCTCATATTTCTACCTGACAAACATCCACATTCAGCTTTCTTTTCTTCAGTTTGCTGCTGTTACATGCAGTGGTTAAGCGTTATTCTCATTTTGCAGATATTCAGAATATATTAGAAAAAAAAAAGAAAAGAAAAAAGGGTGAAATGATATTTCATTTTTCAGACTCCTTTAAAAAATTTCCTAGTAGTTGAGTATTAGCAGTGAATGAACAGATTGAGGAAGAGATTTCAACAATAAAGATGCACTGCTAATGTATTAATACACAAAATAATTCACAATTTTTTCAAAATACCCTTGAAATCGAAAAATGTGCAATTCTAATTGAATTTCAAAAGTACCTAAAGGAAGATAAATGTCAACAAATTTTCTGGTTATAGGAAATTTCACTACAACTATATATATAGGTATAACTTTAACTATATCTATCCTTATCATCATCTATCTGGTTTGCAATTTCCCATTCTATGTATGTGCAACACAGATGGTCTTGCCTTGGTTAAAACTTGTTTTGTTATAAACATGTGAGGCGGTCCAGTCCAAACCCCATTAGTTCCAGTCATGTGCCTTACAGTTCTGCATCCAACCCTGTCTTCAGAGTTCATGTCTTTGTTTTATTTTTAGTAAAACACCCTCACCAATAACAGAGACAACCTTCCTCAAAAACAGTTACCAAGGATTCTGGCTAACAAATAATGCAATAATAAAAATTTGTTCTTCACCCTTGCTCTGCTTCATTTCCCCTTGGATTTCTAACCAGTTCAAGCACATTGCCACTTAGATGATACTTGATGCAGGATTTGTGTCAGCCAAGACAGATCATTGAGACTGATAAAGTATTCTGAATAGTGCCTGGTTAAATGTGTCAGCTTTGCTAATAAATTGGTGCTATGCAAAACATGTAGGTCATGTTGCCCCTAGCCTGCTCCTTTGCATGCACTCAAAGTTGGCACCGTGTCATCCCAGCCACCTGCTTATTCGCTGGCAGGACACAAGAAGATGATGTGTTCTGGCAAAAGGATGTCCAGCAGCTGAATCACTGCAATGAAGGCAAAAACCCCCGAATATTCATGAGAAAGCATCCTAGAGGGAAGATCCCTTGTGACTGCCAGTACTGCCAGTCACTCATTCCATCCCATTTCCCCTCTTTATGCCATCTATGGAGTCATGTTACTCAGTATCTCTGACTGGCTTAGTGTATTCTTATCGATTATGTATTTGAAAACTTGACTAGATTCAGAACGGTGCTAATTTAAACTTCTCTCTGGCTAAGTTCCAGGCCACACTTCCAAATACTCTGATATCTTGACTTAGTAATGGCATGGGATATTTAAAGATGGACATTCTTCAATGACAGCAAAACCACTGCCATTTTCATAGAATTTATAACACATTTGTGTTGAGTGCTCTTATATATACTTACTGATGCCAGAATATAGAAAAGAGCAGAAGTAAACCCTATCATAAAAACAAGATTACAGAAAAGAAATCTTGCCTTCATAAATGTCATTCATTCTGGGATTTGTTTTTCTTTAAGGAATCACTTTATGAGCTAAATAAATTATGGCTCTCATTCAGAAAAGCACTTCAGCACATACTTAACTCAAGCATGATCTTGGCATGCCCACTTCTCAGTGCTGGCTTGTGATGATATTGCTGTAACTGAAGATAGAAACCCTACACCTTTTATTCAGTACACAGCAGAAGTAAATATATTAGATGATAGCTCAAGAAAATAAGTCACCTTTTGGCAAGTATATCCTCAGTACCATAAAATCTATGGGGCAAGTGAGTTAACACCATTGTTTTCCCCAGCTTGTCTCTGATGTATTTTGGAATATCCCTGTTGCATCGATGAGTAGAAACTAGATTTATTAAATGGACACTAGCTACAACAGGTGTCTTTGAAGGGAAAAACTCCACAATTATTCAATTAAACAGACAATTCAAACCTAAACCATGACCCCTACCCAAGCCTGGAAAATAGTTTTTTAGAAGGAAATTGACCTAGAGCAATAAAATATGGCCAGCATAGGTAATTGTGTGAAAGATTGAAATTTTAATTGTACATTAATCTAAACATCCTCTGTCCATCTAAGCAATTAGTAAGTAAATATTTATTTAAGTTACAACAGACTTCTCAATAGTTGTAAAATAAAAAATGAAAAAAGTCCCCAGTAATATATCAAATCAGGATGTTTTTAATGTATAGCAGCCTTGATGGGAAGCAGATATCCAGCTACACTATTACTCACTCTAGGCCATTATTTAAAAGAACTGCTTATGTTTGCCTTGTTCCCACTGCCCATGTTCAGTGCTGCAAGATGTGCAATATGGACAAGGAACTAGAGGAATTTCAAGTTTTTTTTGCTTATTCCTTCTCTAAAAATTAAGTAACTTAAACTAATTCTTACACCACAGAAGCAGGAAGAGCTTTTTTCCTAATGGAAGCTCAGTCATGCTTCACTTGCTTTTGGGAAATTTGAAGGAAGTAAGGAGTTTTTACTTCAGAATGAACGAACTGAACATATGTTTAAGTTCCCCTTTACAAATCTAACTATTTTTCAAGTACATTTTTCATGTTATGTGAATCTGAACAGGTAACAGTGAAAAAGGCAGTATTCCTTAGGGAAACATGATCCTGTAAAAATGTAAAAGAAAAATGAAGTAGCAAGGAGAAATGCAATTAAGTAGAGACTTTGAAGGCACAATAAAAGTTCATAAAGCAAATATTGCAAAAAAAATTCTAGATGGAAGTATCTAAAATCTGTGTGACTACTTCAGACTGAATTCCTTAAACAACTTCTCAGCAAAAGCTTTTTTGTTGTTGCAGAATGTTGTTTCCCTAACGTGACTATTAAACTCTTGGATTTTGACAGCACTATGAGGTAAAGGTCTTATCTGACTCATTAACTTTCCATGTTCCACTCCCTGCTCTTATGTTGAAAGTTTAAGGATTAATGCGGCAGGAAAGTCCTAATAAGAGCACAATGATTTATGACCAAAACCTATTGAGTAGACATTGGAATTTGACAGAATCCTTATAAATAATGTTGAAGAACACTGAGAGTCCATAAATAAAATGCATTGAGGGCAAGAACATAAATACCATGAAATGCCGTGTATATAATGTTGTACAAGAAAACCAAATTCTTTAAGAAAAATTCAAGACCAGAGTCTGACTTCAGCTGTGATATCATCTTATTTAATCACAATCAGTTTCTGGATCTATTTATGTACATGTGTATGTATGTGTGTGTGTAAGAGAGAGAGAGAATTTTTATGCAAATGACATGTGGTTTTCTGTCTCTTCCTGTTCCAAAAATAGAAATTCTTGTAAGTAACATAGCATGACTATTGCTTGCTGTAAAGGTCTAACTGGACCTGTCATCTGTCACTTCTTTATCCTTTTTATAAGAAAATCAATAAAACTTGTCATGTTGTTCCTTTTTATGGCTCATTGAGCTCTTACCAAATACCCAGTGAACTATTGATTAATGGACAAACTGGGACTATCAGCTTTTACTAACCTTGAAATACTTTTTCTGTGAACAGCAAGACCTGAAAATGCAACTTTTCAGAGGTTTAGTTCTAGATTGTGAATCATACATGGAATTTCAGCTGTTTCAGTTCAGCATCATCAGTTACTCATCTCAGTGTTCTGGTCTATGAAATCTGCAATTAAAATCAAATGCTAAACAGAATATTAGTGCTTTTATATGGTAAGTCAAGATTTTTTATTCAACTTAGATCACTACAGAAATACAAGTAGAATCCAGCAAAGCAGGTTTTTTTGTCTAAAGAGATTGCATGTCAATTAATGGATCTTTTTTTTTTAATTTTTGCATCTTATGCAAATTAATTGAAGTTACTTTGGTCTGCCCCGAGTCAAAACAAACTGGATTTCTTATTTCCAATCACAATTTTGCATTACTGCTCATACTTTTTTTCCCACCACTACTCCAGACCCCTGTAGTCTTCATTAACCTCCCCATTTATGTACTCAGCACAGGTTGAAACAATTTCTTTGTGAGAAATTAATAATTTCACTGTAGCTGCTGCTGTAGATAAATTCCAGCAGTTGTTAGGTTATATATTTATATATATGAAAATTGGAAAGATCACTGGTCTTCAGAGAATGTACAAAAAACTCAGGCTTTTAGTTTTTGGTTTTATGGGGCACCATTTTTAACATCTCTTTTTCTTGTAATCAGTAGTTACTAAGTCTATTTTGGTTCTGCATACATGGGTATATGATGGTATCCAAAAGCTCATAAGAAAAATCTCTTTACAGTTGTTTTTTTTTCCTTTGATGTTGTGTGATGTCATAGTAAGGTTTCATTTGCCTATGTTTTTCTTTAATTTTTAAAAATATTTTTATGCAATTAGCCTGCTTCTTCCTTCTTTTTCAGTAAAGCTGCAGTATAGAGACACCTACTGGGAAACAAATGAACAGAAAAAAAAAGCAAATATCAATATTTATAATAATAATAATAATAATAATAATAATAATAATAGTGTTGGCTAACCTTATTGATATTTGGTATTTTTGATTTCCACAGAAACCATATTAATTTGATCCAGAAACATTCTAGACAAGGGTGTTTCATTTGAATATTCAATCTAATTATAACACTGTTGAAACTATCCATGGAATTTCAAGTCTTTCCACACATTTTTGCCTTTGAGAAGCAATCAGAGAGAATTATTGTGATTGGACCCAGGAGTAAGAGATGCCATGTGCCAACTTCTGTGCATTGAGTTCAGAAGCCTAAGCAAAAGCTAGAACTAGATCTAATGATTATATAAAGAAATAAAAAGGCAGTATCACAAAATAGAAGCTAGGGAACACATTGCTGAAACCTGTTGTGAAACCTATGCTGAAACCTATGTGACCAATATTTTCACACAAATGGATAGTTAAAGGCAAAGCTTCATTTCAATCTTATATTGAAGTTTTCATCTCTCATTAGATAATAAGCCCCCTATCAGCCATATCATTCAGGAAAGTCTTCATTAGTCAGAAAGTCAGAATCATATATTTGGCTAATTACTTTTTAATTATTGGGTAATGATTTTATTTTTAAAGCATATATTATATGCTGAATGTGTTATTTAATTAGCCATCTCAATAATGGTAAAGTGTAGGGGTGTTATTGTTTACTCTTTTCTATAGTTTCTGTCATAATTCATAGGACAATAGATTCCTCCTCCACTTCAGAAGTCTCCTGAGGATAAGTGCTGTAGCACATGCTTCAAAACATTTACAATGGTGTCTCTATGTATATATAAATTAATACATTCCTGGAAAAAATCATTCTAGCAGTTAATATTTTGTGAACACTTTCCTAAGAAAATAAATGGTATAAAAAAGTTAATATGAAAACTATTAAATTTTTGGATTTTTAATTTACTACCAGTGGTAACAAATAACATTTTCCAAATGATTGCACTCAGGAATATATTTATAAAGGTATTTTAATGCTGCAATATTTTGTATTAAAAGTTCTTGGCTTGAGGCATCTAGCTACTGGTAGAAATGACAACATTGAAATAGCTTTTTCTGAGGAATGACAGCTGAGGGAGATTCACCACTCACTTGAAGGAATTCGACCACGTTTCACCCTCTCTCTTAGCTAAGAATGCTGATCACCAGTGTACAGGACAGTCTGGGGCACTGCCCTCACTCATCCTCTGCTTTCTAGGGAGCCCAATCTGGGCTGGGGAGGACAATGTGCATTAATGGAAGTTTAGATATTATAATGGAGATCAGATATTTTGTAAACCATTCAATCATGCCCTTTGAAACTGCCTTCTAAATGAATAAATATACCTTATTGTACTCTGGCAGGTTTTTGTTGCTTAATTTCATTTTTTCTATTAGTGGACCTTCTGACTCCATTAATCCTTGATACTTAATAAATACCTATGGAAAGAATAATATTGATTGCATTCCCCTATCAATCTAGGTGCTAATGCAAGTCAGGACTAGAGCAAAGAAATAAGTCCTTGCCCAACCCAGTGTTTCTTGAAAAATACTTCCTCACATAAAAGAAGGTACTATATTGTTACATTTGGGGGTAATTTTCATCCAGTAATGTTCGGTCTCTATATACACTTACAGTCTCTCTTTATATATACTTTTTATATGTGTTAGGTGTTCCTATTTTTTATTTAAGTTCCTCATATTTGGTATATTTCATTGTGTTTGGGGTTTTTTTTCTTCTTTTTTTCTTGGAGGCAATACTGGGGAGTAATTGATTGCCTGCTACTTATTTTCTTAGCATGACATTCCAGTATTTTTCTAGGCTGTAGCTCTTTGACATCACTCTATACTCCACCAATTTATGTACAATTTTTGTCCCAGGTTGCAGTGACAGCTACAACATCACATGCATCTTAGAGATATTCTAAGTAGAAGATTGAATTAAAAGATATATTTTTGTCAACTCTGCTTCAGAGCATAGTTTAAGTGGACTTCCCAGATAATTTTGCTTACATCAGTAACCTAAGATAGAGGCTTAGATATCAAGAAATTAAGACTACCAAGCAACTTTCCTAAAAACTTTGAATTTACACTTTTTTCTAACAATCTGAAATTTGAAGATTCATGAGAAGCTTGTCTTCCCTGTTATCAACTGTGTTCATTATGAGACTATATACAGATTTTATGTGAAATGGAAAGTTAAAGATTAGTGTACACTTATCTGAATATGTACATGCACAAAAATATATGCATGTACACAAATATACGTACTAAACTATAACTAGATACTCTATCATATAAATAACAATAACTAAGTTCTTTGAAATAACCTATTCATGTAAAATTTTACATGTACATACTTTTATCTCAAATTGTTTCTGCATGTTTTTCATGATCAGTATTTTCAGTATATAGCATTCAAAATTAACAGAGATTGCAATTAACCTTCTTACTATAATATTTTTTTGGTATTTGATGTGAAGGCTAGCCTCCCCTGTGGAGGATGTATTAGCACTATTTTATTCATTAAAATTTCTTGGGTTTTAGGGTTTTTTTCAGAAATTTATTTTAATATATGTTTACAGATCACTCATACTTTCAGTATTTTCTAATAATTCTCTATAAAAAGGAAGTTCCATGTGTATCAGTCTGTCATGACTCTAGTTGCATAAACTGAACAGTTATGAAAGTAGTTGATTTGTCTATCATAAAAACTATGAAAAACACAGCTTAATGCAAATTGGCATTTTAAAGTTAACCAGATAAATTTAGTCTGGAGTAATGTTGGACCACAGCTGCTCAGCTAAAAGAAGAAGTCTACCAGTATTCCATGTGGTATATAAAACATAACTCATCAACATTTGACTTTGTGGCACACTGACATACATTTTAAAAATGGTGCAAGTTAAGGCAAAAGGCAATAACTGACTTCACAGTAGATGAGAATTTGAGACACAACCTGTATTATTACCTTTTCCAAAGCAGATTTCATTACAAGAAATAATATTTACTACATTTAGGGTCACCCAAGGGACCAACATAATCGACATCTTGAAGTGGCCTCTAGGTCATCATTACAGAAGCATACAGTTCATGTGTTATCTACTTTCTAAAAACAGCTGCTCTGGTGAAATCTAAATATTAATTTGCACAATATATTTTTTTGTTTAATAGAACCAGCTCTGTAGAAAACATATGTTCAACTCTGAAATATATGCATCTTGCATTAAAAATATCCAGCTTGGATTTGCCTTTGGTTTATGCGTCCAGAATACTTTCATTCTCTTTTGTACTAGATGCTGCTTCATAAAGGCTGGACAGGTACTGCTTTAGCACAAGTATTACTGCTGAATTCCTTTTTCCTCTCTTGTAACTGAGCAGGGGTTCTGCTGTTTTTGTTCTTCAACATATTTTACCCTATATGTAAAGCAATACATGAAAGACAGAAAGATTTTCCCTTGCGTTAGTATGATTAAGAAGACCACATAAAACATCTTCTGAAGAATAGTAGCTAACTCTTTCAAAAATTATTTTGAATCTATCCTTACTGTTCTTAACAAAATTCAAGCTGCCTAGTTTACCTTCTCTGACAGTGTTTGGTAGTTCAGCAGATCTTCAGCTTGCCACAGTGGGGCTAAAGGCCAGGTAATAATGTTAGTGCTGGGAGGGAAACACTTAACCCTGATACTGGTGCCATTTCTACTACAACTTGTACTTTAATTTCACTTCGACATTTCAGGTCACAATTGAAGACTCCTACCTGAAATTAGTTTAACAATAATGATTTCAGGCACCCAAAAAGACTAGGACACTTCTCCTCCAGTTTCAGTAATGGTAGGTGTTAGTGAGTGACTCAAAATAGTGGAATAGACCCTAGAGCAACATGAAGAATACCTCTGTATCAATGTGAAGAACTCTTAAGTCTGTGTTACTATGTTCTTAGGTTTATCTTAGGTATGAATCGAATGTTTTAAGAGACAAGCAAAATAAAATCTCTGAATTATTTGGAAATATATTGTTTTGTCCACTCCAAAACCAAGAAAGGAAAGTAATTTCCTGTGAGCAATCACATATTGGTTTCCTGTGATAGCTCTTGAAGAAGGTAAAAAAAGTATTTGTCTCCAAAGTCAACTAAAAATTACATAAAACCTAGTTTTAAACTATTGGGTAATTGATTTTGAGCTTAGACCCTTAACATACCTTACAAAGTCCATGTGCTTATTCAGAAAAAAATGTTAGACGCACATTTTTCCATATTCCTGTGGGTTTTATTATATAAAAATCCTTTCCACAGAATGTGGGTGGAGGCTGTGGGGGGTAGGCATGTGTGTGCAGGTGTGTGTACATACAACAGTTCTATAATGATTGAAGCATACATACAATGACAAATATACCTGGACTCTGAAAAGAGCATGCAACATTTTCAAGAGACATAGAAAAACTGCATGTTTATTTTGACTCTCCAAAGAAACACAAGCCACTTTGTTCAAGGCAATATAGGGTGACATATCTATATAAGTGTGTTGGAGAATTTTGCTCAGACATGGCTTGAAGGAAAAAAGGCCATGAAAATATACAGCTGATTGAAAAGTAAAAGGCAGCTGTAAACAGCAAAGTTCTCAGACACGTTCCTGTAAACAGCAAAGTTCTCAGGCTTGTTTTTTAATAACAAGTAAATACCTTGTCCTTAGATAGTGATGGGAAAGCAGGATGACAAACATGGAGGCCTTGAGAACCGTCAATAACAGGATGAGAAAAACAAGCTTTGGTCTCAATAACAAACCGCAGGTATTGAAAACAAGAGGAGGGGTTGGTGTGTAATCTGTAGCCAATAATGAGCTCGGGTTTTGCAATATGTATGAACTTAATTAACACGGTTATAAAAATGTGCATATTGGATCAATAAATTGGAGTTCGATGCTCATCAATCGGATGGTCGTCTTCCTTCACTTCCTCATAAGTGTTTCTATAGCTGTAAGCATATAACTGCAGAAGCTGAACAAATTTCGTATGGGCTTTAGCTTATCTTTTGTTTACTAGCAGAATGGATTTGATACTTACATTTTCTTCTAAAATATAATAAAACCAGAATATTTTTGAACCTATATTAAAGGATTTCCATTTGCAATGGCATTACTGACTGTGAATAATTCTTACATTGAAGCAAAAGGAACCAGCAGGAAGCAAAGCACAGGAGTGATGAAATGAAGTAACCAATTATTTTATGTTATCAATTCTTGCAGCAAATAAGGCTGCACTACATAATTTTAACCAGCACTTAACACCTGTCTTGGATCATGCTGGTGGAGGAGACTAGCTTAACTGTATGTGTAAATATACATCCTGTATTTTTAAACTCTTTCTTTAGAATAGTTTCTCAGGGTTATCCCAAATTTTTCTCTGCAATATTTTCAGTTCCTCCTAAGTTTAGAGGAAAAAACTTACAGGCACAAAACCCCCTTGTTTTCTAAGTCTAACATATTGAAAATAACAATATTTTCAGACTGGATTGGCCTTGGGTTAATGTACTAATTATAACACATTAGCACATGCACACATAACACAGAAAATATGTAAAAATATAAATCATAAGTGCCCTGCATATAGATGTCTCAGATCTCTAGGAAATAACTTGTGAGAAAAGGAGAAAAAGCAACATTTTTCATTCTTATTAAGAGTTACTTGTTCTGTTCTAATATCACAATTAGGAGCTCCCAAGACTCAAAGCTGGAGACAAGATAATATTGTGACTCTGATCACTTTTCTCACAAGATAATTACAAGCTAAGGATTAATGTTGTGATGGGGTTTTGCTTTGTTTATTTTTTTGTTTTTTTTTTTTTTTTTTAATCTGAAGGAAGATAACTTCTGCGCATGGAATCTCTGCTGCACAAAGTGCACTTTAAGAAAAATATATGCTTTGAAAATCAGAACTCAGCACTTCATTTTGTTATTTTCTTTTAACTATGGCTATTACCCAAACCACATTTTTAACACCAGTTATCAAGCATAGAAGCAGATATATAATAAGCTATCTTAAAACATAATGCATATATATTCATCTATACATTCTATAACTGGGTTGCTAAAAGCATCCACCATAGCTCAGTAAGGACTTCTGAAATTAATGTTCATTCTCATATAAGAGTGTCAAGCATCAGATTCAGGATGTCTCACTGAAGTAAGCTCTCTGGGCTTTCCATTTTGTGGGGAGAAATCCAAACAAAACAATAGAAGCTTAACTTTTGGACACATTTCACAAAATCAAGTAAGAGGGGGCTGCAAGAGATCTTGAGAAATTTTCATGTACATTTAATGTTATTTTCTAGTAAAACAAAGCTACCAGACAAATTTTAAATTAAGTACTTCCATGTTTAAAAATAAAAATTGTACTGGAATTGTGTTATGGAAAAAATTCTATTTTCTGACAGGTTTATTAAACATATTTGCCTGTACCAGCACAAGCTATGTTTACATTGCAATTTTGGTTGAGAGTGTGAGACATATTCACAATGCTAGTACAGATAATGATATTCCTAACTACAGATTTGCTTGGATGGATATTCAAACCTTGTTTACTATTAGGATATATGTCTTGGAGTCATATCTACTTTTTTCAGCCTAGATGAGCTTCTGTCTAGCAATATGTGTGTGGTTTTCATAGAAGCTCTGTAGTTACACATTTCTGAAGTGTGCATTAATTTTTAAAATGTACAATGAACTATATTTACTATATCAGAACAAAAAAAAAATGCATAAATAGTTGTGAAGTTTCTGCACGCACCTAAAAGAATAGCTCTATGTTCTCAAAGTAAATATCTATTACATTATGGAACCATTCACCATCTATCACATTTTATTACCACCACACTAGTTATATCACACTAGAACTGGCTCCCTTCACTATGGAAGATTTTATCGTTATTTGTTCTTATTAATCCTCCACACACTAGACTTTTTGAGGCTTCTAAACATCTACAGAAAGAAATATGTTTATGCTAGTCGTGGACTGATGATTTTAAGTTATATTTGATGTATGCAACTTGAGCAGTGGCAGTCATGTATAAGGGCAATTGATTTTGGCATAATTTAGTTTCTAGGGACTAGTTAATAAATAAAATAATGGTGCATGGGACATGTTGTTTCCCTCAATCTGCATCTATGCATTTCTGTCTGATTAGTGATGTCATTCTTTAAACAAAAATAAAAAGTCACATAAATGAATAATGGAAAAAGAATGAATATGGTATTTACATCTTCTCATTAACCAGGAAAACTTCAGCTTTGAAAGAGAAACGCAAGAAAACACTTGAGTTGCCAATAGTACACAGGGTGGATAAGAAATGAATTTATGGCCTGTAGTACTGCTACTTTCTGAATCAACTCCTGAGCTCCAAGACATAACAAGTCAATCTAATTTTAGAAATATAAACTGTCAAAGCACCTGCAGTACATAACAGTTCATTATATAGACAAATAACTGATATTAAGTGATTTTTTTTCTCTGATCAGTACTTCCCAGGCAGTCAGTCTAAAGAGAGTTGCTTAGAGCCACAGTGAGCTCCCATGCACAGGTATTGCAGTTAGCATGCACTGCTAAATTAGCTACCAAATAAAGGATGGTCTTATTAGCACACTCTATCTCATGGCAGCACTTCACAACAGAACAAATTAATTCCTCAGGGGCACATGTCTAACATACCTTTACTGGTTTAATAATTGAAATAGCTCATTTGGGGTCAGTTAACTCGGCAACTGTTCATTGTACTGCATTAAAATATACTGTGACTGATGGAGCAATAAGTGAAAAACTGCCAAGATTAGACACTGTAAAGAAAAGAGTAAGAAAATACCCTTTCTATAGTGAGGGTGTGTTTAAGCTAGATGGTACTTCAGGATTTCAGATTGTCAGAAGTAGATGGAAAAATCTACAGAAATGGTGCTGGAATTCTGTGCTGCTTCTGGGTGAAACCAGGTTCTTTTCAACATGTTCTACCCAGCAGCAACTCTAATACTTTAGGATACCACAATACAAGTTAGCCATAGCCAAAAAATCTAATGAAGAAGAAGACCCAATTTAAAAAAAAAAAAAAAGTCTATAAAGAGTTTTGCCAGCCAGCCTCTAAGGCCCTGCTCTTTGTATTTCTTCAGCTGAGTTGACTGTGCTAGGAATTTCATGGTCAATTACAGAAGTTCACCAGTGGTAGAACACTTCTGACTGCAGAAAGAATATAAATGTTTGAAGAAATCAAGTTCTGTACAAACTGTGCAATCAAATAGTGATTCATGCTTCCTGATCCAAATAAGCCCTTACTTTTTGCAGATTTAATTTTGTCTTAGCTTGAAAACTAATTTGTGTCGCTTGCCTTAATTCCTTGCTGTGAGGAAGGGCAAGAGAGCTAGAACACTTTTCCTTGGTTCTATTATTAAGCAGTAGGCTGAGGGAATAAATATGTGTAGCAAGTCATTCCACAAGCTCCATAATATGGGTGTATTTTATAATGACAGATGAGATACACAAGAACTAATATTCTTTATGTAAATACATCTGGGCTGAATTATGTAACAAATTCTCACTAGTTGGAATTTTACAACAATGTAGGCTTCATATTTCCGTTTGGTTTTGTTGGTTTTTTTTTAGTAATGATGAGCAATTTGTGGTGGAAACAAACATAACAAAGTACATGTATATGTGGGTTGAATATTTAATAAGTGGTTTTATAGAAATAAATAAATAAATCATGATTTATAACGTTGTCCAAAATTATGTCAAGATGTAGAATAGGCAAATAGTATGAGAATATCAAAATTTAAAAAAATAAAAAAATCTAAACCCTCAAACAGTTCACTTCTGATTGATCTATTTTACAGATGCAATTAAACTAATTTTATAAATCTAGCTAAACCAATTTCATGGAGCAACTAAGAGTATTTAGCTAACAGTTTTCAATCACATTTTGTAAGTGATTGTAAACCATACAAAATAAAATGTTTGTTCTTCCACTCTTTATTTGACTGGTCTACTTTGGCATTTTTTATCTCTTTTTAGAAAATACAGTGAAAGAAAATGGTTTTTCTATCTTGTTTTAAGGAACTTGTCAGTGGCCAAAGGACAAGGGCAATTCATGAAGACAAGAATTAAGAACTATGTCATAGTACAAGGTCTTTAAAGCAGAATCTTTTTCATATATCTGAGAGGATGGGGTCCAATTACAGTGTTGTACATATAATTTCTACCTCAGCTACATATCTCCTGTTTGACCTCAAAGCACCTGAAAAGATCAGATGCACTTCATCAATTTTTTTACCATCTTCAAATACTTGGTAGAAATAATGATAAACAAGTGATTCCAAAGTAGTTTCAGATTAAAAGTATTCAGTCTGAATTCATTAAGTGAGCTATCTCTGTGGCCCATACAGGTAGGCACTTCCAGAGGGCAATTCCTGACATCCTAAAATACATGTTAAATCTGCTGAGATGAATGATGTTTTGGAACATCTTATTTGCTCCCTTTGGCTTAAAAAATGCTCAAAGGACTAGCTTAGAATGCATGTCAAATTTATAAAATGGCTACAGATAAATGTGATGAATCATATTTTCAATCTGTTTTTCTGTAAATTTTGAGCATTCTGTCAAAAAATATATGAATTTTAGAGATGCAAGAAGATCTTGGAGATTACCACCCAATTAATTACTACTGGCAGAGGCAGATAAAAATATAATGTAACATTTAATATATACTGTCCCGAGCCTAGTCAGGATTGGTAAAAAGCACTGTAATACAAATAACAGTTTTATCTATCAGTCCTTGGAAAGAATAGAAATTAAAACTATTTAAATCTATCTCTACACATCTAAATGACAATATTTAAAGGAAAATTCCTTGGCAAGCATTTAGTTATTAGGCACTGCTTGGGGATACAGGGAGTTTAAAACCCACATCATTTAGGAACAGCAATTTGCCAAGAATGCAGCTGAAGATTTGTTGAGAAAAGTACTCAGGCAATTTAAATGAGAATTTCAACACATGAGAGATGGTTGGAGCTCTAATTAAAGGGATAGCCAAGTTCTAGAGCTTAAACTAAAGCAGCAGAACATTAGTTCATGTAGTTATACATGACAATAACACAAAACTCTGACAACTCAAACAGCTGTCCAAATTACTGCACATATGTGCTACTCTGATTTTACAAAATCACGCACATACATTCAGATTATGAGTCTGCAGAGGGTTCTTCGAGCATGAGAAAATATCAGGGCAAGGACAAAAAATTTCAGGATAGGGGAAAATTAGCATCATACCCCTAGGGAAAAATATACATACTAAATACCAGAGCAGAAGCAGATTTCATGACTGAATATAAGCTATAAAATCTGTAAAGACATCAGGAGAACTGCAGAAAGTCACTGGAGCGAGCAGGAACCACCAGCACTAGAAGAAAAGCTTGATTTGTTTCTTCTTTCCTTCTTCTTTGTAAAACCCCTTACAGTGCACTATTTAGTCCATTCAGAATCTCTCTGAATATAACACTAGATTCCGTGCCAAACCAAGAAAGGAGCTTTCATCAAGGTCTGTTTCGATTTCTGTATATTATTTCTAAATATAGGGGGGGAAGACATAAACAACATATTATGCATTTGGTAACCATGCATTTGTAACACATGATCTTTTAATCTAAAAATCCATTAGCTAATATCCAGTGTTTGGGCAAACTTTTGTAACATTGCTGCAGCCAAACACTTACAAGGAGATTGGCTAAGAAAAAACAAGAATAATAAAACCAAAATGTTTTCTAAATTACTGTTGCCTGTGTCATTAAATTTCATATTGTGCATGGAATCTAAATACATCACTTTGTTCTGCATGACAAGAAGAAGTGAGCATTCATACATTACTCAGCCACTTAATTAAGAGACTGGGATATTTGCAGTTAGCAGAAACTAATAAGGGAATCACATTTAAATTCAAATCACTCCTTAGGGTAGCTGTCTGCAACATAAGCAAGGCTTACTGGGTAGATATTTCACTAAATGCTAAGCTAAAAGCTTCGTTTTACTGTATGTTTGAGGAAAAAATAATTCTTTTTTGTTTGAATGAGGTGAGAGTAAAACAAAGTAATCTGGTTTTAATTTTCAATTTATGTTTTATTTCAGCTACTTTTTAATTCCAGTATGTCTATTTCTTCGTATAATACAACAAGAATGTGAATATGGCTTTACTCGCACAAAACAAAATAGATTCTATAACAAAATAGATTCTACAAAACAGTCAGCTGGGATTACCCTTCAAATGATATTTCAAGATATTTTGAAGGAATTAGATCTATTCCAGACAACAGGCAACTATCTTAGCAGCCTTGAGGAAATGTCAAAAAAATCAATGCCCTGGCGCATTGTGAGCTATGTCACAATTTGAAAAAACTTATTAAATAAATGGAATTTACCTTACTATTAGTTCTCTTTCTTACTCACTACTGAGCTGCTCATTTTGTCATTTTTTAGGGAACTTCCCCTCTTAAGGAATTTCAGATTTTCTCTACAATGGGCCAAAAGTGAAATAGCAAAGATAGTGCTAGTAAGTATAATCAATGTCATTAACTAAGAATATGGTCAATGATGATTTGCAGGTGACTCTTACTCCATTGCTAGGGTTCCCACACCAGTTCTAATTAATTTTTTTTTTAACTTTTCTCTAGAGACATTTGTTTAAAGGATCAGTGGATCTGAAATCTTAAAAATTCCAACAAATTCTGAAATTTGAATGGAAAATATACCTCTAAAAAATTTCCAAAAGATCCTTGTAAAATACAATTTTCTTATGACATTTCATATATATCTATATAAAGAAATTTATATTAACCATTATCATATTATTTAAAATATTAAGGTAATGACAATTTTGTTAAAACAGTCTGAATTTTAAAATTTAAGGACAGGAATATCAAACATTCATATCTGAAAACTCACAGGATAAAATGTGTTATTAGTTACTTTCCTGCTTTAAAAGTTGAAAACAAGGCAAAAAAGTCAAAAAAATTTTCATTAAGTATTTTAAAGTAGAAAAAAAATGACATCAGTTAAAAGATATAAAACAAAAGCCAGCAATGTAAAAAAAAATAAATTAAAAACCAAGAAACCAAACTCAACCTCAAAAACTTTCATACAAATGTTCAGCATGAGGAAAGTTGTCAATTCAAAAATGTAGGCAACAATGAATATTTAAAGTTTCCCACAATTTTTGGGTGCATCTGTATCACAGCAGATACATTCTTGCACAGCATACAAGCATGGTTAATGTAGCTCTGCATGAATTTTGTAGGATACTGGTACATTTCAGTGCTAGAAAATTAGTGTTTCTAGCTTGGCACTGAATCACTGCTGTAAGCCATTACTGTGTCACTCCTTGATGTCCATCCATATTCTCTGTTGGCCACCTCACCTATTCTTCAAGTATAGCTGAAAACATTAAATATCCTTTCTTCTGTGACCTTTCTACACTTCTACTAAGTATAATGTTGGGGTTTTTTCTTTTCCTCTGAAGTTATTGTCCCAAGGCTCTTTCTGCTGGTTTAGGATTTCAGTAATTGAGACTCTTGACTTCTACTTCTAAGTATTACATTTAAAGTGCTCAAATTTGGGTGATTTTTCAAATGTTATGAATCTTCAGCATTGATCATTTACAATTCTTAATACACTTATGGTGTAATTTACAACATATTGTTATTTTGACACTTTTGTTTCACTATGTCACATGCTATGTTCAAAATCATATTATTAGTCTTTATTTTTATATGTCTTTCTTAGGTTTATTTGTAACCTTATATAAGACATATCGTAATGCATCTTGAAAAGCCTTGAAGAATGCATTGAAGAACATTTTCACATATAATGCCAAATACACCCCAAACCATAAAAGATGCCCACTGCTTTAACTTGACTTTTTTTCTTTGGGTATCTTTCTACTTGAAAAGAAGGTTAGAAAGTACATCACCTTGTAGCCCAATAAAACAAATAGCCTGGGAGTTATAAATAGACATTGGCCTAAAGTTTTTCTTTCTTAATGTTAAGTATTTTCAACCCCTTCTGACACTTGTCTTTTCTTCTCTCCAGTGTAATATAAAAAGAGATAAGAACAAGAAGTGTACTTGAGCTTTTTGAGAAAGGAACCTTATTATTTGGCAAAGGAAAGAAATGCAAGCAGAGACAATCTGCCTTCTCATTTTCAGGATTAAAGGAATGGTATCAAGAGCAATACAGAAGGTACAACTAAGAGGAGAAAAAGTGCTTTTCTGCTTTAAAATTTATTGATTTCTTTTGGGAGATCATAAAAACACTTGATGTGAGAGAAGTGTGAAGATTTCAGAAGTATTTAGGAGAAAGTAGATTATGCTTGTCACTGGCTGTGCGATTCAGTCTTGCTCATGATCCTTTCACAGGTAAACTTGTATGCACATTCACTGGTGTATTTAAAAAACACTTCATTATATGAAGACATGTTTTCTTCCATAGCACAGTATTGCTGCAGAGAGGAGACAGCTGGAAAAAATACTGCTCATGAAGCAATGGAAAGTAGTCACAGAACACAAAATGGAGTATGCAGCCTGAGCAGCTAGTAGCAGGTTGTGTACCTACCTCCACAAAGAGAAGATTTAATCACACGCCCAATCTTACAAAATAAAGCATCTGTCTTTCAGTTTGCTCCTGAATGCTTCCTTTGGAACTGAAAGGGTAGAGAGGGAGAATCCCCACAGCTCCTCCCAAGTATGTTGTTTACTATAATACAACTTATTTTCAGCTGCCATCCTCTCCAAGGAGCATAAATGAGCTTCACTGGATTTATCTGGGAAACACCAGAACAAAAACCCCATGAAATGTACACTGCTCTGTAGCAGGCTACAACTAGTTATAAATGCAGTTTATAAGTACCCCTTGATTTAAAAAATGCCAAAAGTATAGATAGATGTTTCTAAACAAAATGCATATTTGCACAGATTAAAAAACAATTAAAGTATCATGAAATAACTTCTCTGCATTCAAGTTTGCTTCTATACACCAATTTACCTCACATAGGAAAAAACCATATCTATTCGGTCTGAGTCTGATATTTCTTTTTGTGAACTTTAAATCTTTTTGCAATTTTTCTGTGCACTCAAGTTCATGGAAACACATTTCTCAAGAAACTCTTCTCTCCTGCGCATGTGTAGTCCTTAGGGTATCAGCCCACTGAGCTGGAAGACAGATTTAAGCCCCCATAATCCAGGAGGAAATGCTCAATGACCTGCTCTTCCCTTTTGACACCCACTAATGTGTGGGGATAGATAGGATCTACTCAAGGGTCCTGAAGGAGCTGGCAGAAGAGATCACCAAGCCACTTTCATTCTTTTACCAGCAGCCCTGGCCAACCAAGGATATCCCAGTTGACTGGAGATTAGCTAGTAGGATGAACATGCTGGTTCTAAGCTTACAGTTGGTCTTAATGGTCTTAAATCTACCCCCAACAGAAATTTTTATATAATTCTACATATGCACATGATGGCACTCAACCTTCTCCATGACCTGCCCTGGCACTCAGGAAGTTCCCTGGATCCTCCTTCCAGATGTTCTTGTAGACAAGTGTCATATATGCTAGCTTCCAGACAACTGGTACCGTCATGTGTAATACTACCCAAAACACTCTCCTGAGGCTCTCTTTGCAATTTAAAAATACTTACAAGTACTTTTAATTGTGGGGGGTTTTAATACCCATGCAAAAAAAAAAAAAAAACCAAAAAAAAAACAGGAAAAGTTTCTCTAGGAATGTATTTTTTTTCATGATCAGTTACTCCAATAATACTTGCAATATTTTCTTCCCAATTAGTTAATTTAGTTACATGTAATTTTCATGCTGTATTTGTCTCAAATGGAGACAACAATTTCAAAATAAGGGTGATCCAAATATCTGAAAACCTATGTTAGGTATTAATGTGTAAAAAGGCATAATTCCTAAAAAATAGCATTTTGGCCTGATTATTATATTAATGGCATAATCAGCTGTTCTATCCCACTTTTCTGCCCACAGATCTCAAAGGACCTGAATAATGTTTTATTTGTAGATGTAAGAACTGAACCATGCAAACTGACACTTGCCTCTGTCAAGTTAAACTGAAAATTCACTACTTCTTGTATGTCTGAGCTTGTCTACATTGGTCTACAGTGATATCTGGTAGAAGGGTGATTCTGTTTGTCTCATGGAATGCCACCTCCAAGGTGCTGAGCATTAATCACTTATACCCAGGACAGGATATAATTATGGACATGAATTTCACCCAGAAAATTTTCATGCATAAATTTAAGTCCAAAGTGAAATGTTTGTATTGATGGCCTCTGTTTTATTTTATTTAGAAGGCCAGAAAAATATCAATGTACTTCTGAGATGTCACAGATCTCAGAACAGACTTTAATGGTGTATTGATTCTCTGTCAGGGATGAAATTCAGTCGATACAGTTCTCAGCTCTAGGTACAAGTCTTTGCTTCTAGTATCTGCCACCATTAAATAAACATTCTTTTATTACCTGTTCTTTCATTGATAATTCAACTTTTACTGTTCCATTATTCTCCAACAAAAAAAAATACAAAAACCACTTTTATTCTAGAAATCAGTGGAAATTCAAAATCAGCTTAATTATCAGCACACAGATATATCCTATATGTATTTATACCATCACATTGATTTTATAAATAATTTTGCATACATAAATTCCAATACAAGGCACTATATAAAGAGTTGTATTAAAGATATGTTAAATAATTGTCATCAAACCCAGTGCTATGGTATCTTTAGGATTAAATTCCATTAATTTAACACTTCTTAGATGGAAAAATTTTCTTTATGAGGACTTTTCTTCCTTTCTAAATTATTAGTAGTGGTGACAAAAACAAGGGATTTTTTCCAAGTCCAGAAAAGCATGAGGAAAGTCAGGTAATAATAATAACTGAACTGGTTATTCAGTTTTAGGAGTCCTCCTAAAACTGAATAACCAGTTCTCACAGAACTTAATAGGACTTTTTATCATGCACATTCAAGGACAGTGCTTGGTCCTTGGAGAGGATTAGCTTGTGATGTAACTTCTGCCAGGGTAGTATACATCTAACCTGCAATTTTTCAGCTTTTTCAGTTGTGTCCCTGTCTCAGGAAAAGCCTTTCAGTTGTGGTAAATTATATGGGTTTTTTTGCAAAGGGGATAAACAGCCACAAGGACATTAGTCTGTGATAAGAACTAGATCAAAAACACATCACATTGTCTAACCTGAACTTCTATTTTTTATGTGTTAAAATAAATTACATTCTCTGTAGCGTTACCACTACAATCCAGAAAAGATTTTGCGTGAAAGACAGTTATGGGGTTTTTCCATGCAAATGAACCTTTCTAGGATGGGTGATGAGAGAAATCTGTTCTTCATCTCACGTTTAATGGAATAATAATAAACTATATGGGGGCCTAGTGACAATTGACATTAAGAAGCCTGAGAAACTCAGAATTTTTGTTTCATTTTCAAAGGCAATTGCTCTTCACTTACCTTTAAGTCCCTGAATTTCAAGGCAGGGACTTGGCAAGTGAAATCCAATCCATCTCAGGAGAAAATCAGATTTGAGACCACTATATACCATGCACGAGTCCATGAGACCTGATTAGATCCATCTTAGGGTCTTGACTACTTCAGGGCTGACAAAAAATTAAATCATGTTAGTGTTGTACAAATATCTCAAACACATATCTCTGCACAACTATCTCTTAAGACATACCCCTGTCTGTGACTATATGATCTTTAAAGGTCCTTTGGAAAGAACCTATGACTCTATAATTCAATTTCTTTATCAATTTATAAGTTAACAGAGTTAAAGAAATTAGCAAAAAACTCCTCAGTGTTGCATTGTTCTGGGGTTTTCAAAATCATCTCTTGTAAGACAATCTGTCTTTCAAATTTGGCAGTTGATTACAATTTTAGTTCAGGGAAATGAATAATAGTTTTTCCTGATAAAAATACCAAATAAAACACTGCTTGTTGAAAGTAAGAGAAAGTCCACTGCCATCACAATCAATTTTGTGTTATAAAGATAGGTCTGTATAGTGAATGCCATATACATATGATTTTATCAAATGCCTTTCTAAATACTTCTGCAAACTCTGTGTGTCTAGTATATAATGACTGTTTTTTTAATGGAGGACATCAACGTTTTATTTATTGCATTAGAATGCTTCTGAGAACACTTCTGGAGTGTGCTCATGACTGCAGGCTATCTCGTCTGTTACATCTTGAAATGAAAGCAATACATCAATTTGTAGGTGATTCAAAACTCTGCAGCAGAAGGGGACAGTACCGTATACAGACATTCTTGGTAAATGTTAGTCTGTTTCATCACAATCATTTGATGTACTGCAAAGAAAAACACATCTGAACACAGCCCTACAGGTCCTATGTCACAGGCACTTTTTCTGCTTCAGATGACTGATATACTCTTCACTATTGCATCAGCTGAAACAAGTCTTTCAACATAACCTCCTGTTTCAGTCTCCATAGAGTAAATACAGGCAAGCATTTTATAGTAAAGTTTCTGTTAGTTTTAATATAACTACACTTAAATTAGCTTTCTAGCACAAAAAGCAGCACCCTATTCCTCCAGCTAGTTAAGGCAAACAACCCTGTTAGGTTTACACCCACTTTCTCGATAGGCTTCTTTCATCCAGCAAACCTGAATTCAGCCTCAATATTTGACGTCAAGAATAGGGCCTCAGAAAAGGTGATTGAAAGAGACTTCATCTGTGTCTATAAATATGTGAAGGAGGGGTGTCAAGAGGATGGAGCCAGGCTCTTCTCAGTGGTGTCAAGCAATAGGACAAGTGGCAACAGTCAGACACTGATGACCTGTGCTCATTTTGAGTCAGAACGTGAGCTGCATTTCTCCTGTCCTACATTGTCTCACGGACAGAGACAAAAGACAGCTGGCAAAGCTGCTGCCTCAAACATAGTCCCTTTGGATGCTGCATTAGCACTATATGTCCTGTTCTCCAGAACATCCCAGGAATACAGAAATTTTTTTCCAGATTTTTTTTTTTCCTTCTCTTCTCCAGGCTGAGCAAACCCAATTCTCTCAACCTTTCCTTGTGGGAGAGGTGTCCCATTCCTCTGTTCTTCATGACCCTCCTCAGAAGTCACTCCAGTAGCTCTGTGTCCTTCCTGTGCTGGCACCCCAGAGCTGGATGCAGCCCTGCAGTGGGGTCTCACCAGAACAGAGGGGCAGAAAGTCTGCAGATGACTCAAATTAATTTTTAGCTTGTGCCAATACAACTGTGATGATTTCAAGTAAACGTAGTAGAGTAAAGGAGTTTACTGAACTACCAACTCCAATTTAACTGTAGGATTCAGGGGAGGAAATGATGGAAAAAGAAAACTGCATGACATCAGAGAAGAACCAAGAATAAAATTGTTTACCCACATATAAAAGCCCTAGTTGAAAGTAATTGTAGAGGTGCCACAGAGATATTATGTATACCAATAGCACAGCCTCACCTTGAATGCCAGTAATTTCTGCTACCCTACCCATAAATTACAAAAAACTAAAGCATTTAGAGAAAAAATACAAAAAGGATAAGCACAAAGAGGGTCCATAGAAAGTGCATTGAAAATATGAGTAGAAGGCACCGTGACAAAGGAACAGAAAACCATGTTTCTATTCACATGCTCTCTAAACATACCAAGGTTGCTGCTGAAATGAGATTAAAATGTTGCCATCTCATTGCAAAAGTTCCATACCTTGCCAGTGATTTCTCACAGACTTCTCCTCACAGCACTGTCTCCTTCATCTTCTTCACGACACAACCAAAAAACCCCAACTCTCTCCTCACCCAGCTCACCCACTCTTTTGTAGCACTCTTCTTCTTATTGGACACAGCTGTGGCCTGTTAAGGGCAGGCCTGTTGCTAATCTTTGGTGATTAGCACAGCTGCAACTCCTCAGGTGTGAGACTGCCTTCTGCACTGTTCTCTTACATTCTATCCCTCCACATGAAGTTTCTGTAAGATGAGATATACTTCTTAAACCAAAGGGTTTGGAAGGTTACTCATAATGCAGGTTATGACTTTATTTTCTGGCAAAGGTTTTTTACAATTTTTTGGGAACAACTGACACAGGTCATCATAGACGAGTCCCAGAGCACGCAGAGCACTAGAAAGAAAAAAAAAAAAAAAAAAAACAGAACAGAAAAAAAATATGGTCTGAATTCTGGGTTTTTTTCTTTTGCTGAGGTTTATTAAATTATTATAATTTAATAAGTATATTTGATGTGTTTTTCCTAACATGTTAAGATTCCATAGATTTCTAGATCGTGATCACCATCTAGAACTTCCTTCAAATTACTCTTTATTGTCAGGTTTTCTTAATATTTTCCTCTTTTTCATACTTCTATTTCCTCAGATCCTTCTGTGAATTCCTTTCAGAATAACTGAAGTTTCCAATACAGCTTGATAAATTGAGTTACTTTCTAATCAAATCACTGTATGGTGGTGATATTCTCCTCCAGAATGGCTTTTTCATTCAATCTTCCCCTTGCCCAAATCCTTGCAGTCCTTGAAATACTGTTGTTAAACCAGTATTGATCATCACGGTATCCTGTCACTGACTTAGTGGATTTTCCAACTGAATTTGATAAGACTTGCATCTTTCAGAGGTGCAAAATTAAACTAAAACCTTTCAGAGAGCAAAATTCAGGCCAGTGTAAAAAGGCTTGATAAGTAATTATGAAAGCTTCTTCTGAATTTTGCTTTATTAAAAAAAAAAAAATTACTTTTCTCTATTTCAGGCATCAGGAAGATTGTAAAGTGTTAGTGTGTTTCATTGAATGAATATCCACAGTAATTAAATACAAATGTAAAAGGAAAAAACAAAGACAGGAGAGGGAGAATGTTTGTATGACTAATTCTTTCCTGAAATAACATACTTAACACATCATTATATCTTTCTGTCTTCCACTTAGAAATAAAAGTACCAAATATTTTTAATTCCTCACCTTTCTCTTCACCATGAGGATATATAGACAGTATCATTCATTCCTACTGTGGTTAGTGTAGTGTTTGTCTCTTGCTGCTGCACTCCTTTCTTTTCTTGCTTCTTTCTCTTAGAGCTATAATTCCTCCTAATGAAACTGAGGAATACAGTAAGTAATTTCAGGGGGTGATAACATATAAAGGATCTCATTGAGCAAGCAAATGCTAAGAAAGGTAATGTGTTAATAAAATTGTTGTATTTTCTATATTATGCAACTTATTAACTATAATAAAGCTACCCATGACAGGTAACATTAAGTGTTTTCATATTTCTTCCTGGTAGATTGCTTAGAATACCTTATACCTTTTAATAAAGAAAACAGTAATTATCCAGGTGAAAATACATGACATTGGAATATTTTTATAACTTAATAAATACAAAAGTAGACACAAAGTCCAGTGAGGTCAATGAATTGATATCTAGAAGGCCTTACAAAAAGAATTTGGTACAAAAATGTCAAAACCATGAATTAGATAGGTGTGGTGGTTTTGTTACTGCTGGAGTTTGGGTGTCAGTTTCTTCTTCCCCTCCCCCACCCCCCAAAAAAACAGTGCCAAATTTGAACTCAGGAAAAAATTTTTCAACATTTATCAGTATATTTTCAAACTCCCAGACAAGGATGACTAATATCTATTAATTTCCAACTTTTTCTGTCTTAGAAACTATTTCCTTAATAAGAAAATTTTTTTTGCAGACAGTTTTTCTGCTGTCAAAGAAGATGCTTTTTTAAAATCTCTGATTAATTTTTTTTTCACAAAAATACTTCTTCAATATGCCGAATATAACTGTCCTTCCATGGAAATAATTAGTCATCATAGCTAAAACAAATATTTTAAAATGTACTGCATTTGACTTGCTGCGTATGAATTCCAATATTAATTTAATTTTCAGATCATATAAATTGCACAAACCTTCACAATTTACTCCAGTCCTTTAAAACATGGTATTTTTTCTGAAATTGATAAGTCCACTTGGAAAAATAGATAGATAGATAGATAGACAGACAGACAGACAGACAGACACCACTTTAACAGTGATTAACAGAAATTGGTTATATTAATCTCCCTAAATTTAATATTTGAGTGCTAAGAAGGCAAATCACCTTCTCTATTATTTATATTTAATTAAAGAATTAGAAAACCTTGAAGAAAAATTGAAATTAATAAAACAAAAAAGTATGCAAAATATTATGTATGGGATTATGGGGTTTAATCAAAATATACAGATGTTTTTCTTTGTTTTCATACAGCACTTTGTGTTTTATTGGTTTTATCTTCAGAGCACACATCCATTCAGGGCTTATATATGCCTAAAAATAGAGGACCAAGCAAAAAAGGTTTAGGATTCTATTTACTTTTGGATTTTATATACTTAAGGATTTTCTAGCACACAGTATGACTAACTCCACTCACCCTCTAAAAGATAAACTGTTTTAACCTTATTTCATGAAGCAAAGAAATGGCAATCTCTTCACTGATATCTGAAGCACAGTAAAAATCAGTTATTTCTGATGTATAAATTTTTACCTCTAAAGACAAAAATGGAAATATTTCCAGTCATTTGTAATGGCTTCAGACCAATGTCCCTGATTTCTTTCTTTCACCCTTGTGTTCCAGAATATTTAAACTCACTTGATAAATATCAGTGATCTTCAAAATGAACTTGCAATGTCCTCATTTGAGCTTTGACTTGTGATGTTGACTTCCATCAGTTGTGCTGGTCCCTTATATTTCTTATACTTTGCCTCACCACTACAGTCAACAAAACTTTTATGTAAAAAGAGCAAAATGCCACTCCTATTTGCTATGTATGCTTCTAGCATTTCTCCCTCTCTGTCATATTTGTTACTTCACTCTCAAAACCTGGTTTTACTCTTAGCAGTAAAAACTAAGGGGATGTTAATTAGATTCTTCTGCCTCCCATATTAGCAGAAAAATAGTCAGATTTTAGTGACAATGACTGCATGATTCATTAAAGATTTTGATTTTCAGACAAGTGCTTGATAAAACAATGTTTTGAAAAGATGTGGAGAGCAAAAGGGTAAGATCCCACTATACAATTATAAAAATGTTGCAAGCTGGCTGGCTGGCCCAAGGTTAGGCCCAGTGGAAGCCATTTGAAAAGATTTTCCATTCACAGCTCTAGAATCAGTACCATGAGCACATTTGTAAGAGGGGATGGGCTAAACTTTGCTTTTCACCTTTAGCAATTAAGTCGTACTGATCAGGCTGAAGTACTGAAATTTTACCAATTCCTGGTCCAAATCACTCTGTGTAATGAGAGCGCTGTGCTGCTCTCTTGCTGTTTTCACATGCCATAAGAGTATATGCTTACAGAAAATTTGTAATTACTCATTTAAATAATTCCTGATGGATATCTGGTTTCTTGTACCAAAAACAATGTTTCCTTTTAACATGAGTTAGGTCAAGAATGAATGTGTGGTAAAAATACTGTTGTGTTTCTGCATATATCCAGACTGAATTCTTCAGTAATGGATAAACAATATCATTAAAAATAGAAAGATTACATACTTATCACAAATTTAAACCTTTTTGTGGCCTAAAAGAGAGGAGTGAAGCCCATTGCAGTCTCCTGTTGTGCAAACATGGCACAGATCCAGAAATCTACTCAATTTTTCTTCCAAAAACTAATGTTTTGATTTCTCAGATTACAGATACGGGGCTCTCTCACATGTTAACATGGGTTTCAGCACATCTTTGAGCAGTCTTTACCACACATGCCTAAAGCCTACCTGTGTTATTTGCTAATTTCTAGCAATTGAATAAATTTTTCCCTTCCAAATAGTGACTGATTAAATGTCAATAGACTAGAGGCATCTTCTCTAGCAGTGTGAATCTTTCAAGGGTCATGGCCTGTGAAAGTGATTCAGCTTACAATGCTTTGCATTATTCTGTTCAGAATGCATTTCAAAAAAAGTTGAAAAAAAAAAGAGTGGGAGAACCTTTAAAATGTGTGTTTCCATTAAGGTCTCATAGAATTATATAGCCTCTTTTCATTGAAAGATTTATAACTCAGGAGTGATTTCAGAAGGGCAAGATGAGACTATCTCTTTCTAGTCTTTTGTATGACCTTCTGAGTATCACCTAAGCCATAGGAGTCTTGGGCCATAAAGATAACTTAGAGCAAGTCCTCAGACCATTTTTCTTGAACTTTGCTAGCCATCTAAGTTAGGTATACCTATCTCCACTAAAATTAGGGGTACATGAGGGGCATTCTAAGTGCTTCCAGAAGATTCAGAAGCAGCAGTCTAAGTGATAACCTGGGTGAAAATACAACAAAATTAGAAAGGAAAATTCTCATGTTAAGCTCTAGCCTCTACTCAACATTTTTCTCTACTTTGACATAATTCAGCCTCCCTGCACCACAGAAGATACTGCAGTGTACTCTTGAACATCATATATCCTTTAACAGTATAGTAATAATTCAATGTTCCTTTCTTACACCAGCTGTGAAATACAAAGAAAAATAATGATGTATTCACAGGTTTAATTCCTAAAATCTTTCTTAACAGCTAACATGTAAAAGAAGATGCTGTAGTCTTGCTAACACACGTAGTTCAAAAACCGTAACTCTAATACTATAAAATCCTAGCATTGGCCTAAAAGTCCAGAGGAATTTTTAATACTGCCAAAAAATCACCCAAGTTTCATGATATGCTGAAAATTTAACATTAAATATGAGACAATGTCTATTTCCTATCATTTTTCTGTTCTGCTCAGAACTCTCTAGTTGTATTCCTATAAATTCTCAAATATACTTAATCATTATGACTATATCAATTTCAGCATGTTGTTACAACCCCCTGCTCCTCTGATCCTCTTACTGTGCTGGTTTTTGATACATTTTTCTTCTTCATTTTCAGCTATCTTAAGCTTTTCAGCAGGAGCACTAATTTATGTAAGCAACATTATCATACCAATCTACTGAAAACTGAATACAGCTGGTGGCTACTGAACACTGTTCCAAATACCTTTAATACAACTGCAGTAGCATAAATATGTTTTATTAAATAAACAGAACAAGTTTACTTTTGTAGAAGCAATTTTTTTTCTGTGCCCTGCTTTTTGTAAATAAGTATGAACACAGGGAGGAAAAGAAGGTAATGACTACCAGAGCACTGGATGAAGCAGATAGTATATTGACTTTGATCTACCCATAAGCTTAGTTTTATATAACAATGATAAGAAACAAGCCTGAAAATACTGTTGGTTTTGAAACAATAACGTCTCTTTTTAAATTATGTATGTAAAAATGTATGTAGAATACATCTTTGCAAACTGAGAGGTGTTATTGTGTGCTTGCAATACTTAACTTTTATTGAACAAAAGGCCTAAGCTTTTATTGAATAAAAGATAGAGTTTCAGTCTTCATGGCAACAACAGAAAAAGAAGCATTCCCTGTGTGCCAATGTAGAAAAGCAGCCACAAACAAAAGCCAGAAGCAGTAACCATTTTTATCATCAGCTTTCAAATTCTTTCAATAAATATAATCTTAAATATCACAGCATTCACGCTGAAAACTCTGCAAAAGATCTACACAAAATACATCTCAGCTGAAAGAAATGGTAATGGACAACAAAATGAAGTCTGAGAACACATGAATTAATACAAAAATCTATCATTTTGGTATAAATCTGTTTTTAAGTGGACATGGATGATATTCCTACCCAAGCTCTAAAAGTGTGATTTCAGTCTAATCAGTCGATTGCGATCTTCTTCCCAACTCAGCTTCTGCTTCTGCAATAAATCCTTCAATTTAACATAGAAAATTGCTACTTATAAGCCATTGTTTATTGGCAAGTCATTTGTCAGCCCTTCCTTCTTCCTGTATAGCTAGGCAAACTTGGACGTGTGTTGTCTCAAATATCTTAAGATACTTTGACTATTCAACAAGGGGACAGAATTTTAAAAGTCTTCATCATGCTCTTGGATTCTCATTGTAAGAAAGGAGACACGTAGCCATGAATCTCCTAACTTATTATTAGTTATACTGACCTAACTACGTTAGAATAAAATTGTGCTGAATATTATGACTAATGTTCATAAACTGAAGTAGTTAACTTGGGCTTGAGATTACTATTTGATACTTGCAAAAGTTGTTGGCATGAAGTTTCCAGTCTGTTAAGGCCTCCTCACCAGAGAAAATTGCCTCTGAAATCAGGTTATGATTGTTTACAAAGCCCATCTAATGAAAACTAATAACTGGAATTTGCAATCACACAAATTCAAATTAAAAATAAAACATGCTGCTGAAAGAGTATATTACTGGATTCTCCATTTGCTGTTGCCTCCTAAGCAGTCTTCAGTCTCTGAAGAGGTATTTGGCCATAGTCTCTCCACTTATGCATTTTGCAAATTTATCAACCAATCTTACCATACGAATTCAGGTTTGCTGCTAATTCTGGTGTTAATTTCCATGAGTCCCACAGTACCTCATTTGTCAGAAACTCAGAAAAGAAATAGGTAAAGCAATGACTTATAAATCACCTGACAAAAGCTTTTGACGCATTGTTTGTACCAATACTTAGTGTTCATTTTTCCTACATTGTGTTAAGAATCTTACAGTAAGAATGCATTTGATCCTGACACAGCTGGCTGAGTAAC
Source organism: Melozone crissalis (assembly GCF_028551555.1). Lineage (NCBI taxonomy): Eukaryota > Metazoa > Chordata > Aves > Passeriformes > Passerellidae > Melozone > Melozone crissalis. Next base: position 28,540,438 of record NW_026535796.1, on the reverse strand, counting down.
TGTCAAATTAAAAAAGGCATGAATTTAAAAAGAGATTTTATGAAAAAAATCCAAGCCGTTTTGTATTTAGAAGTTAAACAAACTCTCCTGTATAAACATAGTATATGAAATCCCATAAAGTTTTTAAATAAACTAAAAGAGAATAGAAGCTTCTTCAGTACCATTATTGATAAATCTATCAGGAAACCTCCAACACCTATGGAAACCAGTGCACACATAAAGACGACAGGGAAGAAACACTGTCTGTTCTGTTTATTCAGCCAATTTAGGTTACCATCCAGCAGTTGCTTATGTTAAATCGGACAAACACAATCTAAAGTATGCAAAAAGCAGAGAAACAATTGTCACATAAAACCAAAATTACTGAGATATTTTGTCTTGCTAATGTTAAATATATTTGATCTTTTTCATTTAGTATTGCTAGTCAAATAAGCTATTAAATTATTTTTATTTAAATACAATTCCCCCTGCCACTGATTTTACATCAACTGAGAGTCCATGTTCTCTCAGGATTGCCTTTAAAATATGTTACACATCTATCTATCTATGTATCTATCTATCTATCTATCTATCTATCTATCTATCTATCTATGTATCTATCTATCTATCTTTGCTTGTGTTACTTGTTTCTTTTTCCAAAGGTATTAAAATATTTCAGGTTTACACCTGCTAATGTTGATATAAATCTAACTTTGGGGTCCCTCACTCAGGTAGTTGTGTTCCTGTAAGCTATCATCAGAATCTTAATCCAGAAGATTTCACCCAGATCAGATAAAACTTTGATTTCTCATACATGCAACTAGTTAGTTGCCAAACATGAAAAGACATTGGAATTTTATTTTATTTAGTTTTTCATCTAGTGCAGGTATTTCACTTCAGTAGTAGTAGGGGATTTGGGGCTTAAGTTTTCACTTATAGTGCTCACTTATCTGGCTAATACATATTTTGGACCTGACTTTTCACTATTTAAACTACAAGAACAATAAAGAACTTTTTTTCCTTTGCATACATAAAAATTTATCCAGCTCATTCACAAATTGTTTACTTCCTTTTATACCTTAAGTTCTCTGTCTTTTTATTTTTTCCTTGTGTTCTTATGCATTGTACTGAATATTATGTCCTTTTCCTGCAAGCTCCTGCCTCTATAACCATGCAATTACGTAGGAATCTTTCTTCTTTTTATTTTTTTGTTTTTCAGTATAATATAATGTAAATTATTCTATCCATCAAAGTAACCTGCAAATTTCTAACATATGTTTGTAATTTCAAGCTAAAAAATATGATCCACAAGAGAAATCAAAGGCCCGGGAATACCTATTATAATCTCAAACCTTTTAAGAAAATAGAATGTATTCTATGAGGCTTCATTATTAATATTTTAATGCCTGAAGAAATTAATGTTTCTTTAACATCTATCATAAAATTTATATAGTACAATAATGTCTTTTTATATCTAAAAAATATGGTTATTTCCCATTTAGGACAGTATCTTCATTTAATGAGTAAGTACCACTCATAACAGTTAGCACTCATGTTGAGATGTATTGGACAGTTTAAAATATAGGGAAAAGAGAGAGAGAAATACTTTCATGACATTCTCTAGATGCTGATCCCTTTTTAACTGCTTTAGAATAGAAATTTAAGGTATGAAAGGCGACTATGGAATGCTAGGTAGGAGCGGCATGCTGGCACAGAGCGCGCAGAAGGCGGCTGCGATGTGGTGTGGAAAGGTCCAGAGCCCATCCATGCCCCAGGAGAGGAGTCATGAGTGAACTGTTGGTGGAACAGGCTGAGGCAAATTGATCCAGTGCTTCTGAGCAGTGTTAGTGAACCCCAAAATAAGTGATGGCTACATAATTGAGATCAGGCAGGAAATATGACTTAAATCCCTACTTAAAATACACTTCTCCACCTCCCAGACCACATGAACTTCATGTCAGGATGGATCATTGCTGTAACTAAAACAGGATAAATCAAAATATTGGATTTTACTTATGGTAACTAACAAAAAATTCTTCACCCTTCATACTTTTGCAAATTTTATTTCAAACTTTTATATATATTACTCCAAAATTTTTCAGTCTCTTATTCTCTTCCAAAAAAAAGGCTAGTCTAAGATTTTATGTCAAGTTTTGCTATATGAAAGCATTTGCAGTCGAGTTGAAAACTGTTAAAGCTGTTGAGATGAAAGTTAAGAAATCTTAGCTCTAAGTTTAGTCTGTCCTATTTAATATTCATTTATTAGTGGAGAAAAGAACACATAGAGTGCAAAATTTTTACTTTTTTTAGACTCACTAGGAGACTATTATGCATGCATATGACAGCTGGTGTATTGATTCCAAAATGGCATGGATTTGTTTCAAATCTATTTCATTAAATGTTTAGGACACATGTAGAGGCAACAATTATCAATAGAAGAAAAGAGCACAAAAATCTTTTTTCATCAACAATTCATGTGATCATAATTTTGAAAGGAAGTCAAGTTATTTCAAATTTTAAGTCCATATTCATCTGTGTCCAAATAGTTTAACTTCATAGGAGCTAGCGTTCAAATGATTCTTGTACACATTCTCTTCTAAAGAATAATTTTCTAACCAGGACCATATTTTTAATGATTGCTGCAATTTTATCAGGATTGATCCTGTAAGAAAGAAAAATATTTTATCCATAAGACACACTGCCTTTGAAAAAAGAACCATAAAATAAATTAGTTTTACAGATTATGTCATTCATTGTGATTATACTGGGGGAGAATAATATTGTATTTCTATTTTTCTTTCTCTCACTGAGTACTTCTGATTTGAATAAGTATGATTTGTTTCTTTCTAAGCAGCTGATTTCTCTAACTAGTTGTTCAGCTAAAGATTCATAGTCTGTCAAAAATAATTCCTCACTTAAAGATGATCAATGAATTGGGAAGCCATTGAACAGTGTAGAAAAAGCTGATGAGACTTTCCAAGTTTCTGAATTAAAGCATTAGTCCAAGAGTTGCAGAGGTTAGCTCGGGAAATTTTAATCAAATAAACTAGTTACATGATTAGTGATTTAGTGGAGAAAAACAAAATAAAATTAATTTGCTTTAGAAACACATGTTGTACCCATGGCAGAACTTTGTCTATTATGAATATACAAAGGTAGCATAAGTGTACATTTTAGCATTAGAGATTTGTGTATTTCAACTCAGGGCCAGTGTACAAATTCATACTAATGATCATTGATCTATTGATTTGTGTGATTTCAACTGTGCAACTGTTGTAATTGTTAGTTCTACCTATGCTCTCTAAAGAACTGGAAAGTATAGAACTGAAAGCCACTTTAAAGACTCCTATATAACAGAAAAGAAGGATAACAACCTTTTCTGTATTTTCTTTGTATCAAACATGGATCCTATGCAATAAGAATATCTGTACTTTTTTTTTCATGGTAATAGAATTACATGATAGCAAGAAGAACATATATATTTGGAGAAAAAACTCAAGTAATTAGTTGATGCAGTATAATGGCATTTTTTTGAGAGAAATATAAAAATAATTTGTTGAAGCTGTTCCTAATTTCTTCAAGCAATGTATTTCTGGACAGTTTGAGATGCAGTTTATTGATTAGACTTTAGAATTCTTGGTTGAAGAAAAGGGTAACAGAAACATAATAGATATTCTCTGCCAAAAGCACATCTTTTAGTAGATTACTTGAAGCTGGCTAAATTCAGAAAATCAGTCAGTATAGAAAGTAGATCAGATAACTTCTGAGTGCAGATTGGTTTCAGATTACCATAAAGGAGGAATGATTCATGAAAGTATTAATCTGTTTGTCCATTGTGGGTTCATATGCAGCGTGGGTTCATATGCAGAGGCCTGGGATTTTTTTGTTGAACTAGTTTCAGACATTAATTTTACTATTACTATGTTGACTTGTTTCTTCTCAGACTACCAATAAGGAGGCACACTGGAAGCCTCCTAGCTCAGCTGTAAAAAAAAAATTTAATGGAAATCATAGTTTTCCCTAGTAAAAAATATAAAGGAAAATGTTCAGCAACTGATAATAGTTTTATTTATATACCACAATAAAGCCAACATGGTGCTTTGACCCTGGAAGGAAAGCACGTGATATTACAGTAATTTATATTTTAGGAATTCTGTCACCAAATGTTTTGCTGTGCTTTGATTTTCAAACTACAGGTGTATTTTTAATTAATTTTACAGATTCACTGGCAGAATAAAACCGTGGTACCTAAGGCTGAAATTTTATGTTAAGCCTCTAAAATATGTGGACTGAAGTAAAAAATAGATGACTGAAACCTGTGTAGAAATGTCTGAGCTAGTTTTAAGCTATCAGTATGAAGATAATAACAGTAAACATATAAGAGACTGAAGCTCAGCATGAGCTATAAACTAGGCTTGGGGAAACACATTAATACATAGGAAATAACTCTGCCATAAAATCGGAGGTATTAGAGCTACCCTTTGGCTTATAACTGATTTTTCATATTTTTGACTAAAGTATAAAACAAGCACATCCTGTTTTTTCTTGCCAGTTAGCACTGTGCTCTTATCCCCAGTCCTTGGCTGGCTCCATGGCTATCCAACAATTGGTGTTTGAGACACACGTGCTGGCTTTGTCCTCTGGGCTCCTCCAGCCAGCCATGCCCACAGCTGGTAGCTGCAAACAGTGGCACAGCAGGCAGCAGCGTGGGTTTCTGCCTGCCCTCCAAAGGCTGCCTTCAACAAACTCCTGGTACCCATGCTCTCTAGGTGCTGCTGCATGCCAGATTAATTTGTGTAGAGACGTGCAGCCTGCTGCACTTTAATTCTGCTGCGGAGTTGAATGCCCCTGCGTAGCTGCGGTAGACAATCTCTCTGACTTGTACACATCGACACTGAATGCAGTCAAACATGTTTGAAGAGTGTCTCTTTTCACCTGATAGTATATTATGGCATAGCTTATCCCACCTGAGTCTGCAGTATACGGGTAAATGCAAAAGGCAGATAACTCACTATCATATCCACAGCAAAACATTTTCCCTACTCATCCCTGATAAAATTTGAATTCAGTTAATTTACTTTTGCGTAAGCTTTGCCCTTCATTTCATATTCTTGGTGGTATGAGTTATTACTGACATTTAAGAACCCTGTTTTATGGCTGCGTTCAAAATGGAATGCAGGTAAATAAAAAATGACATTATACATAACACAATATGAAGGGTTATAAAAAATGCAAATTTTAGTAGCTCATCCATGCTTGTATTTAGGTTACTGGAAGTATTAGTATACCTCGTGAAACAAGAACAAATGCCTTCTTGCTTGTGGTAAGATGGAGTAGAAAAGAAAAAACAATTAGGCAAAAAATCTTTGGTCTTATCCTGAATAGTCATCTTTGATAGTAAGCATGGTAGCCACCCTTCATTCAGTATTAAACCATGTACTAATAGAAAATTGTGGGAAAAAACCCCAACATGAATACTTACCACAGGAAGGAATTTACAGTGTGAAGTAAGAAGTAAGCAAGCTTACCCTTTAAGTACTGTATCAACCTATATCTTAATAAAATGTAAGAGAACTGGAACTTTTGATGAGTTTTCCTGGTCATCCATATCTAAAAAAAGTACAGCACAAAATCTTAAAGGCTTAGTTTGGATGCTGTACGCCAAGCCTAATGATGTGCTGAAATCCAATACGAGTCTAACTGGAAATAATTTTGATTTAGAACTGAATAGGGATTTTGGAAATGCTCTAAATAATGATACTTTCATATTTTAGTCCAGATTTAACTCTTAGTTCTGGTGCATTTTGAGTTTGGGTTTGAGGTTTTTTTTGTTTAGGAAGAGAGGACATTTTTGGGTTTCTTCTTCCCCATCACTATCTAAGTCAATATTTTTGTGGATTAAGAAACAATTACTTGGCCTTTTAATCACATTTTATATGTTGATTTTTTTTCCATTTCACAAGTATCAAAATAGAAGAAAACATGTAGAGATGAAAACATCAAAATCCCCAGTTATTGGCTAGGTGAAGAGGAATGAAAATTTAGCAACAGCCCTTGAATATGTATTTTTTGGAATATAGGTGAAGAACAACTAGGAACTAGATAATTTCCAAAACCTAAATCAAAGCTGAATTTAATCCTGTGAGAGATTATAGATTTCACTTGTGCAGTATTAATTACATCCAACGACCTTATATAAGGAATTATTTTTAACAACAGTTAAAACATCAGATTTTCTGATAGAAAGTCATAAGTTTCCTGGATAATTTAATTTGACTAATTTGTCCTTCAGGGTGCTAAAACCATGAATGGCCTCTATTTCTTTCTTCTTTCTCTTTCTCTCTTTTACACCACATATATTTGTATGTATTTCATACCTCACAGCATGACCAGTTCCTCAAAGCACTGTTGTTTTAACTTGCTGTTCATACTTTTTTTTTTCTTAAAAACTTCTTTTAATAAAAATTTACCTCATATGATATTTTTGTATATGTTTACATATGTTCATTCCTCATGATCTTCTTGTAAATCTGAGATTTTTTCCACACTGGTTATGCAAACATCTTTTAATTAAATACTACTTGGGCTGAACTCCTCTAATGATTCTTTTACTGCAAAGAACACCCTGCTGATCTTCAAATGAAAGACATGTCTATGGGTATAAAGCCCATGGTGAATTTTGAGCAAGGATGACTGCTTTTATTTTTTTTGTTAGTGGATTATTGGGATTATTGGAATATTCAAAACCAGAAACTATTAAAAAAATCACTATGCATAAATTTGCATTTGCACACAGATAGATAGGTAATTAGAAAAGAAAAAAAATATAACCTAGAAGAATCAGACTGGATGTTTGTCAAAAGTTGCAATTAGAAGGATCATCCTTCCTGGCTTTTAATGTTGCTGTCCTGCAGTGGTGCTGAAAGTGACTACATGGGGCAGAAGACCATGAGAAGAATAAAATTCTGACTCACAGGCATCCTAAGTTCCACATGCTGGCATGAGGGTAAACTGAGATTTCCAAATGAAGTGTGTCATCATCCTTTACACTCTGCCAGACTCAGTAGAGGGGCTTGAATGGGAGTGAGAATTTTTCTTGTATCTGCTCAGAAGAAGATCTGTTGCCTCTAAAAGAAGACTTCATGGCTTTTCCTAACCAAAGCTCTGCACAAACTGTTCCTGAGGAAGTTGCTGATCAGGTTGCCAAAGGAGGTTGCAAAATGGCCATTAATAGGTGTTTTTAAAAGCCTCCTAGAAAAACATACATCACTCATCATGAAAATGCAGCTGAGGCTGCCTTTAAGGCAAAAGGATTCGTAAAGGTTTCTTCCACTTTGACTCCTGCTTTCTGGGATTTCATGTTCACTGTGATATGATTTCACATTATTTCTCTTCAGCCCTAGTGAGAAAGTGAGAAAATATTTGCTTACAGGGAGAACAGCACATACAGTGACTACGAGATTTGAAGGACAAGCTGCTACTGAATCCAAGATGGAACTCAAAGAAACCAGTTTCTGCCCAGCCTGTTAGAAAGAGGTCCACTTCAGAAGTTCCAGATAAACAAGGCAACTGATTTTGATGTAATTTTTCTTCAGTCACTGCAGAATTGTACAGAGATAGAAAGCATGACTTTGATGAGGTTTAGGTATATCCCACTGGGAATCCATTTGACCTGCAGACTTTTCTCCACTTTTTCACATATATTTATTGATTCCATTGGTTAAGGCATCTGTTTCATGTGAAGTCTTCATTTGTTCTTATGGAACACACTTCAGCAGCTCTTATAGTTCAGAGTAAGAGTGGTATGATAAGACTTAAACTAATACAGAATAATATTTTCACACTGAAAACAGCACTATCAGTAAATCCCACTTTTTAAAAAAATCCTGCAGTACTTTTTTAGTATTTTGACTCTGATGGCCATTTAGTTTGTTCTGCATTCGTAAAAGGAAAAAAAAAGAAACTTGAAACAGCAAATAGTTTCTACTTAGATTATGTTTCTATGCAGATTTTTTTCTTCCATCTTTAACCTTCTCAGTTTAAAAAATTGGTTTTTATCCTAGTTATGGCTTAGTTTTTCAGATAAATTCTGTCAGACCACTGAAAAGCAACACATTTGTTCATTGTAATATTAATGTATCCAAGAAATTTGGAGGATTTTTGCATGTTAGTTTAAATTCCCTTTCATGGATAAATGTAGGATAAAAATTTTCATTGTGATGAGAAAATTTTGAGGCAAACAATTCCAGGTAATTTACAGAACCACTGATAAATACCTGCTAAAATTACAAAATGTTCAAGCTGTGGTCTAAATCAGATTTTTTGCTTGCATAAAAAAATGTCTCTGCATCTATAAGGGTGAATCTTCTTAAGAAATTTTATACATAAAGCCTTGTAACATAAAATACTATGTGAGGTAGAAAGTAAAACATCTATTAAAATGTTTTGACTATACTGTGCTGCAGCAACTCAGTGGTCTGCTCAGATGATTTTCTATCAAAGTTCTGGCCAAAAGAACAGACTTTTATTGTCTGTGATCAATTAGGACAGGTAGAAATTGCTGCTGTACCAAAGAATTACATTGTTTAAGATGAAATAAAACATCAAGTGCTGCATACCGTTCTGCTCTTTGCAGAGGAAAAAGACTGCAGTAAAATTGCAGTAAAAGTACTGCATCCCCCTTTATACTACTTCACTGAGGAGATTACAAAGCTTCAGTTGTGTAATCGAAACCTCTTCGTTTTCATATCATCAAGAAAGACAGACAGGGAAATACAGAACTTTTGACAATTTCTCCTTGCTCCACGCTGGTGTAGATTTGCTATACCTGCCAGCTGACACTCATTTTGTATGTCAAACATTTTATACAACTCAAGACAGAAGAATTGCCAGCCATCTGAATTTCACTTCGTTTAACTGCTTCTGGTTATCCTCTTACTTTTCACTTCTTTGTGGTCTTTACTGCTGCTGAGGACATGAGGATGATGTAGAAAAAGAAGAGTTGGATTTCAAATATTAATGATCATTTCAAACAGATGGAGAATTCAGAGGTGGCTGGATGAAAACTGCTCAAAACTCTTTTCCTGTCTAAGTGGTAAGAACAAACTCTTTAGGCAGAATTTAGCATTGCTGGGAAAATTCTTAAAGAACTGGGTTCTACCAGTCTTATGGTTGTGCATAATATTCACTCCATGTATATGTGCAAGCTTAAAACACCAGGAAATGAACAGTATTTTGTGTAAGATAAAAGATACCTCTCAGAGCCACAAAAAAGGCACTGCAGTGTGTCATGTTGTGTTTGAGTCTTCTTGCTTTCTGCAGGAGCTGTCCCTCACAGCTGTGATATGATAGCAAGACAAAGATTTTCAGTCTCCACTTAGTTTTGAACTAAGTAATTACAGTAATTACAAACTAGAAGTCACTGTCTGTCATATATATATTTGCTGCCACTCAGCACTGTATACCATGTCCCCTCCCTGTGGTCTTTGTTATGATCCCATTAGGTCTTTCATAACCTACAAGTCTTAGGCAAATAACGTGTCTAAGGTAAACTCAAACTCCTGCAATTATATTCCCCAGAAAACTCAGTAAATGCCAGATAGCCTGGGATGAACACAAAAAAAAAATACATTTGCAAGGTTTTAGGCCTCAGGTAAGTATATAACCTTTTTTTCCACTATCAAGTTATCAAATTGCCATGAAAAAAACAGATTTTATGTCATTTTATAAGATAAAAATACCAATTCCAGCTTAGAAACACTCAAGGCCTCAGACTGTTGTAGGCTGACAGGCAGTACTAAGGGAATAGCATGGTAGTCTGGCCACAAACAGTCTTGTCCAACTAAGCACTACTGATGATTAGAAATCAAATACTAGGGTAGAAGTTGAGCATGGCCTTCTTATTAACAAACTGTGATTTTGGAAAACGCACATTGGTTCAAGATTTTGAAATAAAAAATGTTTACAATTAGTATTCTAGATATCTTCAGACATCTAAAAGAAGAGCTGAAGCACACAGTAGTTTTACAAAGTTGTAACAGGTCAGGTATAATATTAATAATGAGAAAGATGCAACACATTCTCTTCTTAGTGCTTCATGCAGAGAGCATGTCCTTGATCTGCATGAGTGATGCAAAGATTATTTTTTATTCTGTTAGTATTTTAGTATTTTTTCTTAATTCTGTGAGTATTTCTTACCTTCTGTTACCCTGAAGGCCTTAGAAGGGCAGTAAGACCCAGAAAGAAAAAGTATATTTCAGACTTAGATTGGAAAAGAGGAAGGTGGAGAAAAAGTATTATCCCAGCTGACCACCCAAGAAAGGTAATTATGTACCTACAAGGACTTTTGGACAGAGAAGGAAAAGAATGGCTTTCCCTTCTTTTTGAGGTTATCGGTCAAAGATACTTTGAGAATGTGGGTACAGATTGGAGTTCAGCCTTCATCTCCTTTTGAACACCTCTTAGTTTCCAAATCACCTTGACCCTTCATTTGGTGATTGAACATTTACAAGTGGTTTGCTGACTGACACAAGGCAATGTCTCAGAAATCGTGTGTGGATATTCCCCCATGCCAACAATCTTTTGGTGCAAATGTGAAAATGTCTATTTTAATAATATTAAGATTTTATAGGTTCTTGCTTCTACAATAAAATGTACTGATCTACAGTGGACAACTCAGTATCCAAAAATCTTTAACATCTGATGTAAATAACTTTTTAAGGAAAAAGGAAAGATGGGATGCCTTTTTACCTCTAAATTCTGATAATCTGGAAACCACTTAGTCAAAAGAAGAATGTGATTTGAAAACAGACCTAAATTTTAGCTGCTACTCATTACCAAGCCCATTTATCTTGGAAGGAAAAGATATGGGAGGAAACAGAACTATCTAAAATGTCTATTTTATTTGGAGCTTATCTTCTGTATATTGCATTTTGTTCTGTAATGTAAAATGCATCATTATGTAGCACTAAGAAAGCAGAGGTACTGGAAAATCTGAAAAAGAATAAAAATCCTTTTTGACTATTTCCTTTTGTATTCTTCTTTGTGCTGTATGAGATGAAATGTTTTCAGCAACTGTCAGCACTGTGTAAACAAAAGAGTCACTAATTTAGAAGGTTTTAAGTGAAGGAAAAGTACATGAAAAAAATAGGATGGTAAAGAAGAAACCTGCTTTTCTGCTTTGTCAATTTTTCCTTCACAAATAAGAACAAGCTGATCACCCAGATTTTATCAATGCAGCCCCCTAAGAGAGACCAGCTGAAGACACAACAGACATGGTTATTTATGCCTGGCTGGTGAGCACTGGTCACTGGATTGAACTTTGTCAGTCACTTGTGTCCTTGGGCTATCCTGGAACAACTCCTGCAAAATGATTTTGAAGCAGCTTTTTTGTCGTTCAGTCAGTCTGGTTCCCTTGTTATACTTAGCAGGCTCTAGTGCTTCTTTTGCTAATATCAATAAAAATATTTCATACCTCTGAGGAATTATTCTGTTTTGGATTTATTTTTCCTGAATTTAACTTCCTGAATCTGTTCTTAATCCCTTACTAAATGTTGTTGGCAAGTATTAGCTAGTAAGATTAACTGTAATGTGCAAGCTTTTTTTAGTATCTGCAAAGAGCTGTGAGTAATCCTCATTTAGGCATAGATCTAATTCACATGTACTTTTGGAATTGAAGAATGGCATTAGAATGACAATGAGAATATTTCACAATTTATTTAAATAAAAATAATTGAAAATTAGTATAATTATGTAACCTCCTTATTTTTACATGTATTCTAAATTATCATTTGAAGAAATGCAGTCTATAATAGTTCACAGAAGAAACTCAACAAAACTCAGCTAAAGCAGTCAGAGAATATACCAGTCCTATGCATTTAAGCTTGCATCATTTCTATATTTATGTTGTACACATGTGGCAAGAAGACATTTACTATCTTTTTAGCTTAAGTAATAACCATGGACAAAATTTTAGTTTCAGCAACACAAAAGTACAGTTTTTAAATTGCCTCAGTGGTATCAGCAGTAATTATTAGTATATTTTCATTTTCTGCCATCTGAAACAAAATAGGAGTGTTTAAGGATTAAGCATTAATACCAATACACAATAAAACAAGTAACTAAGCACATAAATGGCTACAATTTATAGTTAATTCTTCATATTCCTTCTTTACAAGTTTGATAATCTGGACTTATATCACTGCAGCTCTATTGCTGTTTCATACCGTATTAATTACTGATAGCCTGTGGATCTGAAAAGTACTGGGTTCATAAAAAAAATTGAATTCCTAAATTATCTATTAACATTTGTTTTTCCACTGTGTTTGTTTATGGCCCAAGGGAAGCCAAACCCAATACATTTAGGATATTTCCATTATTTGGGGTCTAAATTTTTCAAGAATAAATTAGAAGATTTTTTGCTGCCTGGGCTAATGATCTCTACTTTTGCTCCAAAATTAAATGAGACTGACATCTAATCAAGATTCAAAATCTTGTTTCTTTCTGTTACAGAAGGAATTTGTAATGACATGGTTGCTCAGTTTCTTTTCCCAAGGATATCGGTTAGGCACCTTTTGCCAGGTTCAGAACTCATGTAATACTATATGGGAATTTGAGACTGTGAAATGAATGCCAGACACCAGAGCAGCGCGACTCTGTGAGGCGTGATCCCCGCTGACTTTCACTTCGTGTCATCATTTGCTGCTGTTCAAAGTGGGTATAGATTGCTCACAAACTAGATTTTTCCACCAATGCTGCTGTGAACTGAGAACACAAGGCAAAAGTGATTCTGTTAGGGAATGCTGTTAATTGACAGAGCTAGAACATTTGCTGAGCACTGAACAAAGATGGGGAAGTCACACTGCACATGCAGCTATGTTGTTCAGGATTTACTGTCCACAGTTTGCTGCTTTACTTCCATAGGGAAGGATTGAAGCCAAACCTTGGAATTCCTCAGAGACCTATTGATCTGCAAGTTCAGCCCATTAGTCAAAGCAAATCTGACATGACTTAATTAGAAGTAAAAATTTTAAAAAAGGATCCCTTGCAGGTAGGTTTATGCTGTAAAAGCTAGACTGTGTGCATATATACTTTTTTATAAATTATATATAATAGTAACATATATAAATATATAGTTTTAATAAGGTACGTATATATTAAATTTATATAAATTTTATAGATATTAATTTAAATATAAATTACTATGCTCTAGTTAATTGAATTATGAGGTATATTAGAACAGATTAGGAAATATATATGAATAAATTTTAATGTATTATTTAACATTTTGAGACTGTGATATATTTATAATAAATATTATACATATAATAAATATATAATAAAAATGGTTCCTCCACTCAAATTCTTTTCTTGATTATGATCAGTCTTAAGCATTTAGGCACAAAATGAGGAATGGAAAATCTTCTTCCAGCTTCACATTCTAAAATGGCTAACCCTAACAGAAGAATCAAATCCATTAGATGCTTTTGAAAATTCAATATTCGTCTTTCATATAAATCTGAACTATGAAAATGAGACTGAGTTAGTAGGTATTTGTTTGTATTAATAAAATATGCAATCAAACATTTAAATAACTGCAGTGTGGGAGAAAACCAACAAGCTCTCTGAAAGACTGTTCACAGCATTTGTGGATCTCCAGTTGTAGATTTATATCACATCTTTGTGCAGTATGTGAAACAATTTTCAAAGCATTAATGGAAGTGCAGACCAAGATTTTCTGAAAAATTTGGTGGCATTTTTTTTACTTCCCCCTTTTTGTATTGACCACTGCAGCACAGTCAAAACATATTTACATGCATCTCCCAGGAAGGAATATCCTGTGGTTCACCATTGGGGGGCTGAAAGCTGAGGAATGAACCTGTCAGTCACTGTGGCTGGGTTACAGATGTTAAGAATCAATCTCTCAATTTACAACTCTGTATTCTGTATATTCTATATATAATAACATGTATTCATCTGAAAGCTTTTCAGTTTACTTCCTTTTTATTTATTCACCTTTCTATAACTGCAGATGAATAGCAGGTAATCAGAAATATCTGTCTGGTTATGTTTGCATCTAATGCCATGTCCTTTTCTACCTGTTAAGGTGGGATGAAACCTGCTGCAATCAACAGCTCCATAAAAAAAGACAAGACCTAAAAAGAGATATTATTTGGGAAATTGAAGGAGTGATAAATGAATGCATTAGATTGTATATGTTCAGCTATGATACAAAAACCTTCCTAAACCATATCTCTATATGCTACTATCTTTCCACACAAATATTGAGCATCCTGGGATGATTTAAAAATCACGGCCAATTTTATTAGCTAAATTTTGTAAGGGGAGACTGAAAAATGTGGGAACATATCTTAGAGAAGATCTTACAATAATATATCTAATCTTTTCATTTTCTATTTTCACTGAGAAACATATATTTTTTGTGTCATATCCTGGCTTTACTCACACTGAGAAGCTCCTTACTCCACAGGAATTCCTGAAATCCATCTTTCTGATAATTTTGTAGGTTAAAAGACCATTTATTTAAAATTGGAAAGGACAAATATGCTGGACAGGCAGAGGAGTGAGGGGAGAAAAAAGTGGGAGACCAGTACAAACATTCATGTTTGGAAAATGAGTATGAGGCAATAATGAAGGCGCCAGCAGCAGGGATTCCTCCTGCAGCCCATGGATCAGACAGCTCTGGAGCAGATATAGCAGTGCAGCCCATGGTGAGCTCTCTGTTGGAGCAGACAGGTATCTCCTGAAGGAATTTGAGCTCATGGGGAAGTCACACTGGAACAGAATTTTTCCTGAAGCACGGTGGAGAGAACCCACCCAGGAACAGGGGGAAAATGTGAGAAGAAACAAGAAGCAGAGAGGAATTGCTGCTTACAAACCGCAACCCGCATCCCCACGAGCCCTCTGCGCTGCTCAGAGGCTGCTGAGTAGAAGAATTGGGAATGAAGGATTGAAGTGGAGACTGGGAAAAAAGGAGATGGTGAGGGTAGAAGTTTCACTGTAAATTCTGGTTTTGTTTCTCACCATCCAAATCTATTTAGGTTGGAAATCGAATAATATTCTCCAAATCAAGTCTGTTTCACCTGTTAAGGCAGGAGGTAAGGGAGGTAAGTGACCTCCTTGTCTTCATTTCATCACCAAGCGTTTCCTCTTATTTTTTTCCCCCCTCCCTGTTTAGGAGAGTTGGTAAATGTGTTTAATCCAGCAGATTACTGTTTGTTTGACACAACCAAAACCCATCATTTGAATGCATCAACTTGTTCATCCTACATTTAGGATCTTCTAAAAATGCCAAAACAACTTGAAGCATATAAATATTTAATTTGAAGTATATTGTAACGTTTAGAAACTGTAAATCATGAGCATTCACAGCACTTTTTCTTCAAACTAGGCCTTAACCAAACAATCAGATAACTGTCAGAAAGTAAAAAAAAAAACCATCCAAGACACGCTTTTATTTTCAGCTTCAATCTGCTCAGAAAAAGAGTCTAAAGAATAAAAAGAATCAAAAAAAGTACCAGACCTTATTTTAAGACACAGTTGAAATTTCAGTATAAATTCAGAAATACAACCTTGGCAGAAGATTGCAACTGTTCCTTTTAAAACTGAATATTGTCCCAAAGAAAGAAAGCTTCTATAGAGAGACTGCAGAAGAATGCCTATATTCTTCATATGTTTAAACACTTAGATATTTTCCTTCTCATATTTAGATAATTGCATGCTTATATAAAATAGGCTCTACACTGCAATGCAGTATGCATCAATAACAAGACCAAACAGCATAAAAGAAGAAATATAAGGAAATGATTAAATGTGGATCAGATTTGAGGTAGCCTTTCTGAGATAAAAAATCTGTATAGTTACCTGTGTTCCAAAGATTGACAGTCCTATTTCAGTTAACTTTATTGTCCATACTAGACCATTACAAAATGTAGTAAGAGATAGAACAAATTTTATTTTGAAGTTGACTTTTTGTGCTTACAGCATGGGATAAGGGACAATGCTATGACAGCTCAGGCTTACTCAGGCTTAATGACAGATCTAAATTGGAGCTTGGAGATAAGCGAAATTCTTTAGTGATGCCTCAGTTGTCATTGATTGCTATGAGCAATTTTAAAGCTATTCAGGATGAGAATTGCCAGCTTGGGTCTGAAGAAGGGGAAGCCAGTACATACGACTGGAAGCTGGCACAAATTGAATTGAATTGGCAATTGAATAAAAAAAAAAAAAGAAAGAAAATAAAACCCCAAAGGTTTATCTCACTTGTATATATACATGATATTCACAACTACATATAGCATTATATATCATCAGGGAAACACATAGTGGATGTACAGTGTACCATTAAGTAGTGGCTGTGACAAGACAAAAATTAAGGTCTAGGCACATTATAGATCAGCAGCAGCAGCAAGATGACTGAAAACAAAATGTTCTAGGCTAAAGACAATAAAGAAGTCAAGCGTAGAGCAGAAGTTCCCCTTCTGACTGTTGATCTCAGAAAATATTTCTTTTTGACAAAGTTATCCTGCTTCTTGCACACAGCATAGCATATTTTCCATCCAAACTACAATTATTAGAACAGTAAGTATTTGAGAAAACGAATATGCCCAATCATAAGGACAGAGGCTTGTATTTGGGTGAGAAAGGGCTATAACTGGTCTGTACTTTCAGAAGTTTTGGGAGCAGTAAATATCTTCAGTAGTGCTTTGTCTTCTGAAAAGCTCACTTCAAATCTAAAAACTTCCTCTTGAGCAACATATACAGAGCCAACGAGTGTATTTAAGCACTTCGTTTCACATAACAAGGCACATCCTGCAGCAATATTTGGGTCTCATTGAGGTTTCCAGTCTTGTTCAGAGGGCAAATTTGGCCATCAGTGCATCCTTAGAACAGCCTTCCAAAGACAATGTAAGGTTTATGTATTGTGTGGCCAGGCTTTGGTAGTGGGGGGCTGCAGGGGGTCACTTCTGTGAGAAACTGCCAGAAGCTTCTGCCATGTCCAGCAGAGCCGTCGCCAGCCAGCTCCAGAATGGATTTGGCGTTGGTCAAGGCCAAGTCATTCAAGAATGGTGGTAATGAGTTTGTGATAAACTATTTAAGAAACAAGCAAAAGTTATTGGAGAGATGTAATTGCAGCCAGAGAAGAGCAGAGTGACCGTATGTGAGAGGAACAGCTCTGCAAACACCAAGGTCAGTGGAGTAGGAGAGGGAGGATGTCCTCCAAGCACTGGAGCTGAGATTCCCCTGCGGCCTGTTGTGAAGACCATGGTGAAGCAGCTGTGCTCCTGCAGCCCATAGAGGACCATGGGGATGCAGAAACCCATCTGAAGCCCATGGAGGAGATCTGCACTGGAGCAGGTGAATGCCTGAAAGGAGGCTGTAAACCCAGGAGAAACCAGTCAGGCTCCTGGCAGAGATCTGTAGGCCTGTGGAGACAAGAGTCTACACTGGAGCAGGTGTCTTGGTAGGACTTGTGATCTTCCAGGGGACTCACACTTGAGCAAGCTGTGCCTGAAGGACTGCACCCTATGGAAGAGTGACCCACATGGCAGCAGTTTGTGGAGAACTGTTGCCCATGGGATGGACTCACGTTGCAGAAGCTCCTGGAGGACTCTCACCTATAGGAGGATGCCTACATGGAGAAGGCGCAAGGCTTTCCCCCTGAGAAGTAGCAGAAACAACTTGTGGTGAACTGACCATAACCCCCATTCTCCATCTCCCTTAGATGCTGAAGGAGAAGGAGGTAGATCTTAGGAAGGAGGAAGGGTGAGGGAAAGGTGTTTTTAAGATTAATTTTTCTTACTATTATCCTGCTCTGATTTTGTTAGTAATAAATTCAATTATTATCCCCAAGCTGACCCTGCTTTGTCCATGACAGTATTTAGTGAGTGAGTGATTTTTCTCCCTGTCCTTATCTCATTTCATGGATCTTTGTTGCATTTTCTCTTCTCCATCTAGCTGAGAAGGGGAGTATTAGAGTATCTTTCATGGGTATCTAGCATCCAGACAGGGTCAACCCAGTACAATTGTTTTCTGTGCCAACGTTAAATGTACTGCCTACTTGTGGTGGCATAACAAAAAACAAACCGGAAAATGGTTTGTTGATTAGGAACCCTGTCTCATAACCTAAAAAAATTACTGGGCAAAATGGTCTTATTTCTGATTTTTTTTTAGGTTTGAGGTCAAGTGTAGCAAAGTAGCTTTATCAATATTATCAGGCTCAAAAATAGACACCTCAATATCAAGGTACTTTATTAACTACAGTTTATTTTACTATTTATATTTATTCTATTTTACATTATTTTGATTAACACAGGTACATAATTCTGTATATTAGATATAAAGGTCTTCAACAGAAAATATAAATTTTATCTTTGTTAAAAATAGATTGGCATGTTTATATTATTTGAAGATGTCAGTAGGAAGGGGTTTATTTATTAGTATTGATCTTTTCCTGAGCAAATATCACATTTTTCTGTCTCTATCCTTTTTCTGATGGTAAAGATTTTTGTACTTGTGTTTTAGCTTGGAGCTAAATATAATGCAATAGAAATAGTTCCAAAATGGCCCTAAGTTTCCCAAATATTCTGGTAAAATATTCAGAAGTTACTGAAATCTATTTAGCTAATTTATTTAGGAAATCTGTATTGCCAAAAGAGAAAACTCATGGTTTTGGTATGTTTAGCATTTATTCTGAAATTTTAGTGACAGAAATTTAAGATGTTGTATTTTCTTGTTGTGCACAGTTTGATCACTCTCCTGATTACTAAAGTATAGCTGCACTAGGGAGATTCTCCCTCTAATTTATTTGTTTGAAAAAAAATTAAAGGTCAACAGTGTTGTTTCAAAAATCCTGTGACTTAACCAGTTTCAAAAATAGCATGTCAAAACGGATACTCTGCTTGTTTGCAAATTAAGTCCTATGGATTTCTCTTTATCTCTCCTTTTACTCACTTTTTCATCTTGGACAATTCCAGCTTAAAATCTTTTTGTTTTCCTTTTATTTCATTTCCATGAGAAATCAAACCTTTAAGAGGGATGATTTTAAACCTTCTCACAGAGAAGTAGTGATTATCTTAATTCACCATCTTTTTTATAAATTTAGGCTGTTGACTTGGAAATGAAAGGGAAAAAATTATGCAGAGGTTATCATTAATAAAGCAGTTCCACAAAAACCTAAATTCCCCAGATGAAAAACTGTTCAGATAACTGAAGTATTTTACAAGAGATCCACAGCAGCATAGCATCAATATTTAGAATCATTCTTGAAAACAAAGGGAATGTTTGGAACATTGATTTATGACATATGAACTCTCAGATATTTCTTATTAGCAGAAAATGTAACATTTTGGATATGTTATTCAACAGATATATAGGTGTCCAAAGCATAGCATTTCTCAGATGGAAGGAATTCACCTTGTCTTGAACTACTTGTGTTTGAAAGGATCCAACTGTTTTTGAAATACCTAGAGGGAAAAGAAAAGATTCAGCTTTCTCCTCTATCCTAGATAGGCTCCTGCTCCTTGTAGATGCCCACTCTTTTAATTACAGTTCAATAAATGTATTAAGAATTATGGTAGGTCTGGTGGGTGTATTAATTCTTTTTATTTATTAATTCAATTTGTTACTATGTTTCCAGTTTTGCATTAGGGATAGCTCTTCATGTTGCGCTTGAATATCATTTTTTACTATGGACATGAAACCTTAAATTTAAAATGCTTTCTGCATTAAAGGAAAGCAGTTGTTTTGGGCTTCCAGAATGGCCAAATCCTTTTTGCCAAATTCATGTTCCTTTTCAGCACAGTAAAGACAACTCTCACCTGGCTGTTTGGGTTTTTTCTTTGGTTTGGGTTTGGGGTTTTTTTGGTTAGTTAGTGGCTTATGGTTTTTTATTTGATTTTTTTATTTTTGGTTTTGGTTTTTTTTTTTTTTAAAGAATAGGACTCCTAAGCAGCCTCTTTTACTTCCTAAGAGTCATTTGATCTTACTCGGACTTCTAGCACCACCTAAATTTTAGATGGCACCTGAATTTACTCCTCTGGACTGAACACTTACATTTTCTACATAGCCAGGGGGTAAAAAGGATATCTTTAAAGTCTCTTCCTGACTTTGTATCTCAGCCTGTGAAAGCCTCCACCTCCCAGTGGGCCATCTAGAAATCTCAAAATATTAGAAGACACATAAAATATAAGTTATAACTAGTGAATGCAAATCAACTTGTACAATATATAATACACGATATATCTCCTGATTCTAATTATGTTTTGCATACCATGTAATTCATGCCAGCCTAAAAAGTCAAATTTAAGTCTAAAGCAGATATTTCTCCATGCTACACATTATGAAGTAACTCTCTTCTTTTAGACACAGAATTTCTTTAACAATATTTTCCCTCCATCCAATTGACTTCATACAGATAGATAAGTTCAAAGTACATGATTCTATTGATTCCTTTCTCCTCCTAAATGACTGTATTTGTTTTTCATAATGCAAATTTCAATAAAGGACTAAAAAGAGGAAAAAAGTCCTCTTTATTAATATAGTTAGGAATCTACACTTATTAAAATAAGTGGGAAATGTCTATTTGGCATGCCAGAGTTTAAAAATACACTCTATTGAGGTGACCTTAAATTCTGTATCTGATGAGTTTTTACCTTTTTAAGCAGCGGCATTTCTTTTGTAAGTACACTAAGAAGGTTTGATATTCATCTACTGGGACAAAAAAGTATAAGGAATAAAACCCTGCAGCTATGAGAATAGTTTATAATTATTTTGCAAAAGCATGCCCTACATTTATGTAAAAAAATCTGATTTGTAATCCAGATAAATTACTTCTGTAATAACCAGGGGTTGTTTTTCTTCTTTTATTCTTAAAAGGAACATAGATCCCAGTTTCCTAGGATCAGAAGATATATATATATATTCTAATTGTGACCAATCAAAGTATGCAAAACCTCTGCAAAGTTATAAATCTTACAATACCTTACATGCATGCACTTCACAAAGCACAGTGTAGTAAAATTTGTTATAGAGACAGCATAATATAATATGTTTATCTAAATGCTCTCTTTTATCAGAAAAGGAGTTAAATAGCAATAAGTTCCTTTCCTAAAATGAAGAGCAAGAATGATGTTCACACAACAGTATAAATCCACCAGAAAAATGTTGGAAACAGTATTATATGTTCTTATCATATCATGAGGCTAATATAATTTGTTATGCTAAATTTACCTTGAATGTTTCTCATTTATTTTAATTAAATAACACTTGAGAAAGTGTATGCCAAAGGACAAGTAATTTATGTAGTTTGAAGGGGAAAAAGAGATGTTTCTTGTATAGTTGCCTAACACTCTCTTCTTAATCTTACCCTTGCTTTCTCTCACTGTTCCCTTTTTGTGTTTTTTTAATGTTTAGGCAGAATAAACTGAGGTTTACAGTTGCAGAGAATTCTAATGTCTTAGCACCAATCAAAACTTCAAATTCCTGGGTCTTGTAAAGGCTCTTTAGAAATTTTTCATTGATTTTAGGAATATTGTCTTTTACATATTGTTTCTTACAGTAAAACAGTGGGTTTAAAATATAAAATTTGGGATTTCCAAAGTATTATTCAAGCTGTGTGATTTTCTATGAGATTGTTATTTATCCAACACTTCACTGCAGTAGGACTATTCTATTTTACACTGGTTTTTGTGTATCAAAGCAATCGCGTGTTTATTTTGGTATGGTAGCAAGGAATGGGACATTTTTTTTCTGATTCACTTGTATATTTTTTCTCTTGGATTTTAGTTTGGGATTTTTACTTGGTTGGTGGGGTTTTTGCTTATTTGGTTGGTTGGTTTGTTGTTTGTTTTTTTTTCATTTCCTTTAAATAGGTCATTTAACCTCCTTGAAAAATAGTAACAACAATTCTCCTTGCAGTTGAGCTTGACTACATTGATAGTTCCTAACTCTCTGAGAAAATAATACCTTAATCCAGATCTGCCCTACAAAGATATGCTTTATCCTTACCAGAGAGTAAGTATGTCACAAGATGTTGGGAGCTCCAAGCAACCCTTTTTAATACACTGGTCTTTGATTTTGAAATCTGGGTAAAGTCAGTGCTAGGAAAGAAGGTGGGCTTCATAGTGTCATTTTGGATCACCTGTGGGGAAAACTGGTCCTTCTTAATGAAAAAAACCCAAATTGCTGACTTCCAGAATGAACATTGTGAGTGCTACTGTGGAAGACTTCAGCATGTAGATGGAGGTCCAGCTGTGATTCTCCTAAGCTACCGATAGTCTCCGGAGAATCGCCTTTTTATTCAGTCTCTGTTAGTAGTACCCAGGCCAGGACTGATTAATTTTAGCAGAACTGATTATAAAGGAAAAAGCAAAATGGATATGTGGTAGACTCCAGATACATATATCATATTTTTTTTTTCTTTCTGATAACAAATATAAATAGCCAAATGAGTCTATAAGCCTACACTTCAGATCAAAATATACATATCTGATATCATTAAAAATCTACAATTTGTGAGGCGATTGTAAAATTCTACTTTGAAATGTTCTGTCCCTTCTAAAATAAGGGCTATTTTTGAGGGATACTTCAACCATGAAACAATGCAAGTTTCTGCAAATTTCAAGCAATGTCTTATAAAAATGTTCAGGGCCGCACAGGCTTGGAAAAGATTATGTAAAAGCCAAACAATATTTTTTGGCATTTCTAAGTGTTCTAATAGTTGTTAATTTGTTTGTAAGATGCCAAATTCTTATGAAGAAAGCATGACTTCTATGACTAGACTTCATTTAAATGCCACTTCACCCTAAACTTCTTGAAGTATACAAAATACTTAGGTACATTTTACAATATCAAATGTTGAGCTATTTTATTAAAATAAAAATCTGTCTATCCTTTCTTTTCTAGAATTAGTTCAGATATAATATAATCCTAGTCTACTACAAGAGAAAAATAAATCATTGAACAAAGTATCATCAATGTAAAAGAGTAATTTTTTCCACACATTTTCAAAGAAATTCAAAAGAAAAAAGAAGAAAATTCAAACATAGAGAAAATTAATTAACATGTCAACAACAAATCTGGAAAAATTCTAAATCAAATAAAACCAAAAAGGCATTAGTTTTATAATAGTTCCAATTCCATTATGTAGTCTACAAATATCTATAACCTTGTAGCAGGAATTTTTATACAAGTTTTGGTAGGAAATGGAAAAGTAGATCTTGCAGAGCTGTCATATTTCCCCTGCAAACCTGGTTAAGTAAGTGGAATGGCAATAACTGGGCTCTCATCCTATGACTGCACTGGTCTGTACAATCCTACTGACTCATCAAGAAACACTTGCTGTGCCATGGAAAATAAGGGAGTTTCACTCTGCCTCCCATGCTGCAGTAAAGAAAGAAAGGTAAATAAACCCCTGAGGGTGAAGTGAGGCACAGGGTTTGGAATAAAATGGTTTCTAATTTTTCCCTTTTCCATATTTTTCTCACAAGCTGAGGCTTGTTTCCTTGCTTAGTCAATGGAGGTCCTCCAGATGGGTGTTTTGAGCACCTAAGTGAGAACTAGAGTATCTCAGTAAGCCAGATGAGGCAAGCATCCTGCTGAACAATCCTCCTGCCAGCACAATATATTTTATGCTGATCTTTGTCTAGACTAGATCATGAGAGAGGGACCCTGCAGGTATTGCTCCAGTCTTTCTCTTCCTCTGAAGAAAAGCACCACATGTCATTGCTTAAGCTCAGAAGCTGTAAGTGAAGGCAGATTTCAAGGACTCATCAACTGCTTGGTCCAGTGGCCTGTTCTTATTCTTCCATGTTGTGCATACTTGCCATGCTGTCTCCCATCTCCTGGATGTCTCATTTCTGGATAATGCCTCACTCCCCAGACCCTCTATCATTTAGTTATATCAATCAGTAAACAATATTTTGTTTAAGAAAAGAGAAGGTGACATAAGGCTTCTAAACTTGATTTCTTTCCTTTTCTGTACATTCTTAAAGAGCAATACTAAAAACCCCACATGCCTTTTTATTTAACTTACTTTAGGCCTTTTTAAGGAACTTATAACAGTGCCTGTAACACACTTCTTTTATTTCTATTTCTGAGTGACAAATACTGGGTCAGTTACTTATTCTCTTAGAGAACAAGGCATTCTGTTAACCTTCTTTTGTATTATAAATAGTGGTGCATATCGGGGCTTGTCCTGCAATTTTCACAGATCAAAAACTTCCATGCATATTAATGAACATTTTGGATTCATGAGAAGTGAAGAATTGAGTTTCTCAGGTAAATGGAACAAGCACTACTTTTCCCTTATTTCATAAGGCTTTTTAGTTAAAAGGAACTCTCTCATTTTAGGCTTTCATTGAGGAAACCAAATGATGGGTAATCTGGAGTTTCCAATATTGAAAGTAAGTTTTTTTAAAGTACCATGTTTTTAAGTACTGGGATTAGACTGAATGCTAATCTTAAATTTGTTCCTAATTTAACAAAAAATTTCTAAGGCAGGGTTTACAGGCAGAAAAAGATCTGTTGATAGCTGAAAAACAGAACACAAAGAAATAAGAACTGAATAAGCACCTTAGGACATGGACTTATGATTATGCTGTATGTAGACTTTCTTATTTCTAGGTTTGATTTAAAGCTATAAAAACTATTCCTTTTTAAGTATAGCTTAAAAAAAGCCTGGAATTGGAATAGGTGATAATATAAACAAAATTGCAATTTCAAAGGCAACCCAGTCCTGGAAATAAAGTTAGTCAAGAATTAAGATATATGAAAAATTTGAAGACTATTAGTTCAACATGGTAAAATACACAGGGTGAGAAAAAATTTTATATGTTCCACAACAAATGTTGAAGAAAAAATGAACATATAAGGCAAATGATCAGAGAAAGAAGGATTCAGTTAAGTAGATTAACAGGTATACTAAAGGAAAATGGGTCTTAAAATTATCATTCCTCTTATGCATATCTTATTGTAAACATCTACACTTTGGGGGCTAAAAGTCCAAAATACAGCATCAAACCAAAAAAAATTAAGTTACTTACATGAATTCTGAAAAATTATGTTGGTGGTAGAAATAGAAACTGCTGCACTGAGTAAGGTACAAATGCTAAACAGATGCTCAGAAACTTTTCTCTTTTTGTAGAGAAAAGTGGTTTATAGGAAATATTTACAACAATAAAAATGAATCTCTGTGCAATAAATTTCAAGCTAGCTTGAACTTTATTTAGTCCCATACTTCATCCCTGCTTCAGTGAAGTCAACTGGAGCTTTGCCCTTGAATTTGACAGTAGCAAGCTAAGACTTTAGGATTAAAAGTTTATAGTGTAGACAGCATTATAGCTTGTTTACTCACTGTCTACCAGCAAAATCAACACTGATGCCAGCAAGCATTCTTAAATTAAATAATTGCTTTCTGAGGCAGGGGAAATGTATGTTGTTTCCTTAAATCTGAAAGCACTTGGATATTTTGCCACTTTGTCTTTATTTATACATTCCTAAGATGTCCTGAATAAAACTGAACAGCTTGGCAAACTGCAGTAGCTCAGAATATCCATTTTATTTTGTTTTCCTCTCAAAATGTCTACCAACACACTTCTCTGGAGTTTAATATAAAACTCTTGCTGGAATTTCACCTGATATTATAGACAATAAATGCAAAATTAATGTTTATACAGCAATATATTTCTGTTTATGTGTGTATGTTGTGTGTGTACACCCCTAAAAATATGCATGCTTGCAAATATGTATATTTTTTTTCTCTGTGAAATGGAAAAGTTTTAAAATACCTATAAAATGTGTAGCACAGTAGTGTTTCTCCTCCTTTTTCAATCACACCTTGCTGTCACTAGTTTCTGCTCCAGCCCCAGGGTTCATTACTGACTCCTTGCTTTCTGTCTTCAGTTCTTTGCCTCACACTGTTGCCAGAAGCTCCAGTGATGTTGGCCAAATGCCCAAACCAATAATCTAGGTTGAAATCTGCTGTCATAGTCTAAAGCTATAGGGATATCTCAGCACCATGGTCTTCAGGGCTTGTGGTAACCAGTAAACACAGTCCAGAGTCACGCTGGCCTATCACAGAGCCAGAAATGACTGAGAAGAGATTCTTTGTGCTCTAAACCATGCTGTGTCTTGTTTGGAACATAATTATACTTCAGTACTGACACATATCACACTGTTTGAAGACTGCTTAAAAAGATGTAGAGAAAAAACCAAAAGTTTTGTTTTCTTGTGGTTTTGACTCAACCACAATAATGTTACCATAGACAGTAACTGCATGCCAAGAGAGTGAAAACATCCTACTTTTTACACTAAATAAAACATGTAAATAAGTAAACTGTTTACTCATTTTGGTGTCAGGCTTTTTAATAATTTCCATAGTATTCTTATATACTGAAAACCTTGAAGAACAAAAGAACAAAACACATTTAAAGATATAAATGTGATATTCAGAGCAATGTCATTTGGATTAACAGATCCAGATGTATTACTATTGGAATAAAAGCATCTAACATCTTAACTCTGGATTTGTTTCTGTCTCAGTAAGCATGAAGCATTATTTTTGTTTAGACTTTGTTATGTCTCTCAGAAGTAACTAAAAAGTAATCCCTACCTTAAAAATACTACATGTACTGCTTTACTTCACTTCTAAGAACTTCTTTTATAAATCCTCTAAGCACTGTCTCAGTGCTCCAAGGGAGAACACTCTAAAATATATAAAATACAAAACATGAAGAGCATCTCGAACAATGTGTGTTGTCTTGAGGCCTTGCACTCTGAAATGTTGTATTGTAACTATGTAACTCCTCCCATCTGATAATTCAAAGAAAGTACTGCAGAACTAGGCAGTAAAACAGAGACACTGATAAGCACATTTTAGTATATTCTTTTCTTTTTTTAAAAAAATCAAAACTTTCTATGCCTGAAAGTTATTAAAATTACTAAAATTTTGTTCTAACTTTAAAATTATGCACGATCAAAATAAATCATGAAGATTCTTTGATTCTCCATTTCCACTTACAATAAAGAGGGAGGAAGATTCAGTGGAATTGAAGAAAGAAATTGGAACAGAAAACAACTTTATATAGTTATACAAATATTTTAGAGAACAAGAAATTTTAATTTCCCATTGGTGAAAGTAAGTTGGGCTAATAAAGATTTGCAATTTGAATCTCATTACTAACTGGCCCAAAGGGACGGATAATGTTTGCAGGGCTGACACTTGCAGAACCCTTCCTTCTGAGGAATCAGGCTTCATTGTGTTTTAGATCACATGGTGATGGCTGCAGTGCTGAGAAAATACATTTCCACAAGGATTGAAAAATGAAAGGAGCCTTACCTTGTCCAGTTCCACCAGTGTTAGGTTGGCTCCCAGAACCATGACCAGTGAAAAAAATCTCTCTCTTCCTGAAGGCAGATTTGGCTCCAAATTTTTGTTTATGCATATATAATCCAAAAATGTTCATTTGTTCATTCAAAATAATCACCTTCCAGTGGACAGAAAACACAGAGCAGGACAGAAACTTAGCAACAGCAAGTTGTAATTTAAGGGCCACTGTTTGTATCAGTCCATGAAATAGACTGACATTACTGGGTCATTCCTTCTCTCCTTCTATCCCTCTCCTGACTCCATTCGATACCTATCCATGCTGCTCTAAACCAGCCAACTATTATGAACTTTAAGTGCTATATTAGCCATTTAGGATTTTTGGTTACTTTGCTGTCTTATCCATGAACACTGTCAAACACTAAAAATCAGGTGTGTTTTAATGCTGGGCCTCAGATGATCAAGGGTTTGCAAAAAGTAACTTCTCATGCCTGGTTTATATCTAATAGTGTACAAGATAGCTGGGAGCCAGCCTAAGCTATTTCCTGTGATGTCTCCTCAGTGACCATTTCACTTTCTGGGACTCGAGGAGTGCGTGGTTGAGATGCTGCAGAATAGCTGTAACCACAGCCCCCTCGGAATGATAACAAGGTTAATGACCAAGTGAATCACTGGGCAATAACAGAGAGAAAGTAGATTAAGAGTGGTGGTGGGCATAAAAGGAGATGAGCCTGAAGGGGAGATCCATCATCAGACAAAAGGGTTGAGCTGTCTGAGGTGCTGCTTTCTGAGTGTAAGTGTTTAAAGTGTGTGGCCATGTCATGTCACTATGGGGGGGATCATCTGTAGCTGTGGGAGATCAGAACGCATCTAATATGTTTTCCCTCAGTAAATAAGGGGATAGTAACTTAGAATGTTGCCCAAAGTGATGACAGTAAATTGCTTGAGTAGCAAATTATTTCCAACAATTGCTATAGGGTAGTTTTAATTAGGGGATAGAAGAATTATTATTGTTCCATAAATATCCAGAACATGAGGCATTTTGATGTATTCTCCACTGTGATGATGCTCCTGCTCCACTTTCAGTTACGTGTATCAGTATAGGTCCACTGATATCTAAGGAGGCACACAGAAGTATTCCAGGCAAGTATTCCCTACAGTTTGCAACACTTAAATGCAGTTTCATTCTGTCAAATGTAACTTTTTAGATGCAAGGAGGAAATTCAATGTAGCTCAAATAATGAACCAATATTTTTAAATTTAGTCTCATATAAGCTCTGTGGCACCTTCCCTATAGAGAATTTTAGAAACACTTGAACTGATAATCACATTTTGATAACTTGACTGCAGTGGGTGCAGATATGAGTGCACAGAACAGCTCAGCTGGCAGACATGCGAGGGCACTTAAGCACAAAAGAGAGATGCTGACTAATGCATGTGAGAAAGAAACTGCTGAAGTAAATATAGATTAAAAAGACATATATGGGTGTCATCATACTGGTACATAGTATGGGTTTAGGCTAATTGAAACCCAGCTAAGATGATTTAAACTAACCTGTCTGGCTTCATTCTAAAA
The DNA here is from genome assembly GCF_028551555.1 of Melozone crissalis. Lineage (NCBI taxonomy): Eukaryota > Metazoa > Chordata > Aves > Passeriformes > Passerellidae > Melozone > Melozone crissalis. The sequence goes on along the minus strand of NW_026535796.1, from coordinate 28,511,540 downwards.
TGGATTAAGAGTGTTTCCACAACCTACTAATGACATCCAGCTTTTAATCCACTTGAGCTGACAGGTTAGTATCAACCAATTTTGTACCACAAAGTATTAATGGAGAACTCCAAATCCTTGTGACTATTGACTTAATTGGATAAAAACAGTATATCAGATGTTCTGGGAGCAATTTTTTAGACCTCAATGAATCACAAGGCATGGGTAGCGTGGGCAAAAGCAGCTACCAAATTGAAGAACAGCATGTACCTATTAAAAATAATTTGTTTATTTACACTGCACAGACAAATAGTATTACACAAAGACTTTTTTTGTCTTGAAACATAGGTCATATTTTTATTTTTTAGTAATCAGTTCTAAAGATTATTTAGTGCAAGGGGTTGCCTTAGTAAATTATTAAGGATAAAGCAGCATATAAGTAACAAATTAATTTGACTAATAAATCAACTGAAAGAAGCAAACTCATATGAATAATTCTATATATGTAAGGAGTTAAGATTTCTGATGTGTCTACAGATCAAAAAAATGGTAACAGTGCTTTATCATCTGTAATGTGAAGTTCATAAAGTCATTTATTCAAAATTACTAATGAACAGATAGAAAAAAATTCAACCATATTAACTTTTATTTTAAAGGATCATAAAAAAACTTGTGGGAGTGATATGTTATTTTTAAGTACAAGTCTGTGACAGCAGCAGTGACTATGTCCACTAAATCATAGAGAGTATATAAACTCACTTATTCATCTGAAATATCATGGACAGGCTAAGATAAGAATTTCCACTAATACCATTTATGCAATTACAGTAGATGACATTTCACCTGACAGGAGAGCAAAGCCAGAAAGACCATTGCACTCCAACTGGAATGGCTCTGACAGCACTGAGTGCTTGCATTGCCCTGAGCATCCCCCATGGGGGGACCCCAGCTGGGACTGCCCTCACCTGCCATGGCCCAGCCCTGGGGGCTGTCCCTGCCCAGAGGAGAGGGGCTGGGACAGGCAGTGAGTGCCAGACACCCATGGAATGCCCCAGTGCTACAGCCACCGGGCTGCATGGCACCTTTAGGCACATTTGCAAAAATATCTTTACTAATATATTGCTACCAATTGTAATACATCTCTTAAGGAAAGAAGAATTTTTAAGTGTTGTAATCAGTAATTTACTTAAATGATGGGGAAAATATGTATTAATTTGTAATGCAACAATTATGCTGTGCATATGAGTTGGTTTGCTATTAATTTGCATCTGCATAGAAGATACTGAGCAACAAGCATACGAAACAGAGATCATAGGACACTGCAAGGTTTTAGAGCATAATCTAAGCAGGCTTTAGGTTCCTACATCCAGTACCTGTGTGATGGGCACACTGAATGATTTGTAGGTACTGCTGAACAGAAATGCACTAAAAAGGAGGAGAAGATGTTTCTTGTATTTTCCAATAGCAATGTGGATTTTATGAACATCTTCAACCTGCTCAACTCTAAACTAATACAGTTATAAACCTATTAGAATTCTCTGATAGAGTTATGTTTTTTAAAAAATATTTTACTTAATTGACAAAACTGACTTCCAGATTACAAAACTAATACTGTAACCTATCAATGGCCAAAGAAATTTGAAAAATAATTTAAAAGCCTGATAATATTAATGGCTTAGGTAGTGAACCAAAAACCTTGGAGATAAAATATAAAAATGTGTTAAGTTTGACAAAGAAACAAATCAATAACTTTAACTTGAACAAGCAGTATTTCTATTATATATTTGTGCTTTAGGATATTCCATACATTGCTGGAATGGTAGAACACTGGCAGCACTCTACCTTTCATGAAGCATAAAAGAGGGAAAAAAATAGCAAGAAAAACTGGGTAGAAGATTGCTTGTTTATTAGCTGAAGCCTCTGATGCAGGTAAGAAATTTTACGAAAAACCAGCTGCAATTAAAAATAGTTCCTGCAGTTGCTTTGTAGATCTCTACACTTAGTGATTTGTAAATAATGATGCAGATTGTCAAAAAAATGATTAAATATTGCAGTGCTCCGCTGGCATGGATTAAGACTTACATTCCAGCAGTGAGTTTATTGGTGAGATTTACATTTGATTTAGTTCCTTCAACTAATTGAAAGGAATCAGGTTTTTCATCATTTAAAAAGGTTTCTTGTCTAAAAAAAAATTAATATTATTTTTTCAAAAATTGAAATAGCCTTGTTGTTCAGCTGTAATATTATTAAGAAAAGCCAATAAATGCAATCGTAGTATGTTCAAAGTAATTAATTTTTTTTCTTTAAATTCTCCATAGGGGTTTTCCAGTTCTGTACTTCTGATGAGCTTTTATAATTCATATGCCTCTGCTACCTTTTGTTTGTTTTATAACTAGACAGCTCCAAGGCCCTTGCCACCCATACATTTTCAAAGGTCTCAAAGTTTAAATATGCTACAAGGAAAATATTTTGAAGAGATTCTTTAAAGATTTCTCCATTTCACAGAAAATTCAGGCCCTTATGATAAACATCAAGTATCCAAAAAAGGGTAAAGTGATTTCTAGCTCTGATTTGGAGACACAACAGGCCATGAATACAGACAGAGCCAAAAGGTTTGCAAAATGTTGTAAAAATTTATCAAACTGTTCCACAGGTAGAAAAATCTTATCAAACTACTCTCAACAAGATGCTCATCTTATACATTGCTTCAGTTTCCATCTGTAAATTTAAGACACGAAATTACATTTCCAAGAAGCCAATCCTTGCAGTACCTGAGCTCTCTGTTTGAGTGATGGAGAAGACTGTTCTCCAGTGTGGTTTACAGAGACCATCAAAGCTATCTGATATGGCTGCAAATTATTTGTGTTTCATTTTTATTTTTGCTAATCTGTTCACCTCCTAAGATCATAGCTATATCCCAGAGGGAGAGTTTAAGGACTTTTAAAAGGGATTGGAGAGACCCAGCCTTTAAAATGATCTTTAGGAAAGCAAACACAACTTATCTAAAAGTATTAGGCTATCCACGTGAAAATGCAAATTTCCATTAAAAGTTATCTAAATAAATGAGTAAGCATATGCAATTCTGTAGAGAAAAACCAAAGTAAAAAGTTAGATAAAGGAGGTTAAAAATATAGAAATGAAAATTACTTTGTCACCCAAAATATAACAAAGTTTTAAAGAAAGTACAAAAAGTCGGTTCATGGAACGCTTTCAAAAAAACACAGTGTAACTCAAGCCAATAAAAATAAAGAAAGTTGTTCAATACGAACAGTTACTAATTAGATACTGTTAAAGGCAACACTAACATTTCAGTTTTATGGTCTGACAAATCTAAACAAAAAAAAAAAAAAAAGGGAACTCTTATCTGTGCTAAAATCAGAGAAAATTTTTAACAATATGGCATGCTATTTCTCAACGAACAGTCCAGAAGTAATACAGTAGTGAATCATGCATGAGCATCCATATTAAAAAGGAATTCAGAATCCATACGGTGTAAATGTGATTTTATGCATTTGGGAGATGACAAGAGTGCCAGTAACACCCCCACCATCCTGGAACACATGTAAAATGTTTTGAACTTGATGCACACATGGGTAGCCACTTCTCCAACAGTTCCTCTTCCTGTGGTTCCAGAGCTGTGATTTGGTCACTTCCAGATTAAGATCTTTAGCTGGTTATGCAAAGTTTGAGTCCACAAACGCTTATTCACATTAGCAAAAGTCTTAATGTTAGTGGAGGTATTTGTCTGATGGAACAATGGAATGACAGACATCCCTGGTCACTTTCAGCAATTATTATTAAATATCTAGAATAACAGGATGGAAAGTCATAACAGATGCCTTCCTGTTATTTTTTCATGACTCACAAATTCTCATTTAGTTACTAGCAACATCTTTACCATACAAATTACAAATAACAGCATTTAAATGCTAGAGCAGATGATAATAAAATTCCTTTCCATTACCAAGTGGTGTAAGTACTCTCAATGCTATATACAAATTGTCTTTACTCAAGGAGTTTTTACTCCTCATCACAAATGACAGATAATAATTTGGAAGCCATTCTGATGGACTCACTGACATTGATGGGAAGAATGCCATTTGAAACCTGTGAGATTAATTTTCCAGCCCAGATGTTTTGTCAAATAATTTATTTCCTCTTTCTCTTCCACCCCACCTCCCCCACCCCCAATTTGGTGATGTACCAAAAAGATTTTGCAAAAAAATTCCATGTTATAGGGAGGATGTGAACAAAAATTACATTTTTTGAATAATTTTCCTTCTCTTGCAGTTCATCATTGGGTATGGTTCACTCACACAGCTGGGATATATTCAAATAACATACTTATTGTAAGATATGCATACCCAAGGGAAGAAAAATTTATTAAAAATATGCCAAAAGATTAATTAAAGCATTTTCTATTCAGAAAATCCCAAATATCTAATTTGAAACATTAGTAGAAATACAGAATGAAAAATTAGGAATGGGATGAGACAAGAGAAAATGAGGATGGCGACAAAGTTTAGAAGCTTGCAGGTCATGGAAGGCACAAAGGCAACATACTCATTTGTTATACCCCAGTGAAAGCACAGCCTTCAGCACTGATGAGTGGCAGAACAACTATTAAGCAGATGAAATCTGCCAAAGAAACTTCCGAAAGGAAAAACAATTATCGTTAGGAATTTTATCGTTATTCTGAAGCAGCTGACTGCTGGAAAATGTAGCCATAAAAAATAAAATATAGCTTCAATCCCTCATTTACTTAAGCTTGTTTGAAATGAGAGACTTCAACTTTCATAGCAGTTACGCATGTCAAGTCTTTTTACTTGATGCAAGCCAAAATTGCCCTTGCCTTCTTAATGCCAGAATTTGTATGTGCCTAAGGTGCATGCTGTAATGTGAAAGAGCTGGTGTCCCCTGCCCATGCCAGATGAAAGCTGCAGAGTCATGCCATGCTGCCCTGGGAATTTCACGCAGCAGTCACGCCGTGAATAATGGAGGTGAAAGGATCTGGTTCATACAGAGGGCATGTGTGAGCTCACTCTCAGAGCCTGGCACTCTCAGGGAATCCTCTTGTGAGCACTGGGGTGGTGCTTGGAGGGCCCCTGAGTGGCCCACGTGCTCTGCATAGTCTGACTGGTCAGGAGATGCTGTCCTAAGGGAACTTCTGAGTGTGCTGCAGTGGGGCACAGTAGATGCAGTCATTAGATCTCTGCACAATAACCCGCAGCTGTACGTCATGCTGACTTGCTATTCACAGCTTGATGAAAAGGCCCAGTGACAGACGAGAAGACAAGCCTGTGACCACCTTCCTTCATGCTATTTTATATGCCAGCTTGCTATTTTGGTCTGCTGTTGTAACCAGACAGCACTCATCACTTCATTCTTTTACATGCTCTCTGACTATGAAATAAAAAATATGATGTACCTAAAAAGAAAAATAATCTTGCAGATGATATAAAATACTTTTCTATTCCAGGGAAAGATGGCCTCCATTGATATTTTCAACTACTTAATTTTCTTTGTCTAACAATCTCAGTCACTTTTCACCAGGAATTTGTACACAGGACTGTGTGTAACACTGTTGTTCTTATGTCCATATGTAGACTAGCAAAGAAAACTCTAACTGACATTAATAATTTCTATTTGTCTAGAAAAGCTTATTTTAAATCCCTTTTGGGTGGCTGTCTATAAGCTACTGCATTAAGGAAAACTTCAGTGCTTCCACTTTATTCTGCCTGTTTCTTTGGTGCTATTCAAAGTCTCAATGAAAAGCCCCTCTTGCAGTTCTGCAGTTAAAACAACAAAGCACTGCCTATGTTTCTTCTTTAACACAGCTCTAAGGATTTATTCTTTGCTCCTTTATTCTTCCTTTTTCTGAAGTTTTCTTGTCCTTTTCCCCTTTAAAATCTCTTTATCTAAAGCTGAATTAGTTTTCGCAGCTGGCTGGCAAACTGCCATCGTTTTCTGCTCTTATTTGTCAATTTCCAGTTGCCTTCAAACTTTTTATTTTTCTTAGATTTTATTTATTTTCCTGCTTCGGATGTTCACTGGTTCAAGTTCTAGTCATTTTTATAGAAAAGCAGAGAAAAATTCCTCCCAGGAGGGAGAAAAGGAGCCATTCCCTATGTTGACAAAGGGAAATAAAAATACTATGAGATTTACCCATTGAAAACTTCCAAATAGCAAACTTTGTGCTTTTTATAAATACTTACAATTTGATCTTACTTTCAGGAAAGGAGCAGGCAAATCTGCTACTGTATTTATGCTCTGACCTAAGAGACAAGAAATTTGTAGATCTCTTTTGCAGGTTACTATTTTGCTTTATTCCATCTTTGTTCATTGTGGTTTTAAAACAGTAGAGATTAAAGATGTATTTATTTATTTTTAATATTCTGCAGTCTAATTTCTTAGCTAAGGATATATATAAAATTGCTGAGCTGTATCTTAGGCATCTGCTAACAAACTTCTTAAAATAATTTGTCAACTTTTATTTAAGATACGCTGTAGAAGATTACATTTTAATGCGAAATAATAAGAAAATTTTGATTTGCAATATTCTTTGGAATTTAACAGAATTTCTTCTCCTATTCATTGTTTACTATGGATTGTGTGTTTCAAGCAACTCATAGGCAGTTGTACCAGCAGAGAGAGAGAGAGAAATACAAAGACAGCCTATGACAAAGACTTTGAACATCATTATAGGAGTTTATGTAGGCACTGTGCAACCATTAATCTGCCCACTCAAATAATAAGAATAGAATATTTAGCAAAACTGTCAAGGAATAAGTGCCCAAATATAACACCTTTATTTTCTGTTCTTTTGTGTTCAGTTTTTAATCTCCAGCATGAGGAAAAGGCAACAAAAATCTTCATCACCAGACTGAGCCCTTTCTTTCAGATATGGCTACTATAGAATTATTATTACATTTATTGTTGATAGTAATTACTATGTTAATTAAAATTTACAATTATATGGACACTGCACCTTCACTTTCTTTGGAAGTGGAATAGAGCATTTCTCATGCCTCCAGAATGCAAATGGTAGGTATTTCTGCCATCCCTATAGCCACAGCTTGCTGGAGTGGGTTAGAGCGCTGCACGCATTGTCACATTTTGGCAGCTTGAATGGAGTTAAAGCAGATGAAAAGAAAGGCCATATCTAAAGAAGAGAAAACAGATTTACAGCTTTCACAGCTCTCTTATATGTGAGGTCCTAGAAACTGGCTGACTGTGAAGTGGTGAATACTGGCAGCAGCTGTCCATGAGTGGAAGCATAAGTAATGCTCACCCTTGTGGTCTGAGTTACTGCAGGACACGTCCCAGCTGACTCCAATTGTTAAAAGTTACAGCCTAATTAAACCTTACTGCTTGCATCAAGTATTTCTTCCTTTGTATCTGGGCCAATGTCTTGTGAGTCCATCATTATTTGTTCACTGTCTTTCTACCTCTACACATACAGTATCATGCCTTTTTCCTTTTAATTTCTCCTAACACTGTGCTATTTTAAAAATTAGAATAACTTAATATTGGCCATTTTGGAAAAGAACTGAGTCGTAACAATGAATATTAAGAATGTCTAATAATACTTAGGATGCTCTTAGTGCATCCTAAGTATTATTAGACATTCAAAATACTAACTTCAGAGTAATGATGCATTATTTCATTCCATTATAGACAGGTGAAGACATCGTTTCAAAAAGTTTGTTTTTTTAAAAAACACATTAAGATGTTTGGAAAAAGCTTTGACTGATGTCAATTTTTTTTTAGTATTATCATAATATAGTCAATTAAATGAACTTGATCAGAAAAATCACAGTAAATCAGTATGAAATTAGGATGAAGAGATTTAAAACACTCAGATACTTTGAAATAACTTTAAATGATCTTACATAAATGAGTGTATTCAGAGTGGAAAGTATTGCCTTTAAATAAGAAGCCTGAAAACAAAATTAATAGAAATTTCTCCCATTTAGATTTTTTGAAAGTCTAAGTGTAAAATACATTCTCTGATATTTTAATTTTACTTTATTTCAACTTAGTATTTAATTTAGGTCTAAATAATTAGAAAAATACAGGTAAGTTTGAGACTGTTGAAGCCCTAAGTATATTAGTTCATATTTTATGTTTTTGGGGTTTTTTTTTGTAGTCCTGACGATATTCAATGATCCGTTGTTTTATGTATTTTAAGGTTGCATTTCATCCATACATACAACACACTGATAATCTGGCCGAGTTGTTTTCTGTGGAAAGAGCAGAAGAGCATGATCTAATCAAAGTTGGTGTCACGGTACTTTGGTTTGGCAGAGTGGGGAATGCAAGCTCTCTTAAGTTTGGTGGTAAATATCTGTAATATAGATCTGAGTGCTCTAGCTTGCTGTCCTAACATCATAGAATCATAGGGCCTTAAGGATTGCAAGGGACCTTAAAGATCATCTAGTCCCACCCTCTCTCATGGGCAGGAGCACCTGTCAATACACCAGGTTGTTCAAGGTCTTATCTATCCTATCTTTTAATGTATTACTTTAAAAATAATTTTGTATCTATTTTCCTTTACATTAAACTGAAAAAATGAAGACTCAAAGAGAAACACATTTTTTGGGTTCAAGCAAAATGTACCAATAAGTATTAGATTGATAATAACTATGTTTATTTAATTTCTCCATCCAAACTCAGTTTCTTTTGTCCTTGATCTGGTCTTCACACTCCTGTGTTACTCCTATCTTTTTAACTGTTTATTTAGCAAACCTTCCAAAGTTTCCTCATCTCGGTTTGTCTTACAATGCCACTTTTTCTTTGCAAAATCTGTCCTGCTTCTTCTCTTTGTTCAGTTTATTCAGTTTGTTCTGATTTCAGAATTTTATAGGTCAGCTGACAGCAATAAATTTGCTAACCCATTCCATCTCTCCTTCCTTTTTCACTCTCCATTCCCACGGCATTCTTACTCTATTACTCTGTCTTCAGTCAAAATCCTTTCCCCAGATGATCACATTTCTCCTCTTCCCAGATGTAGTCACCAGATTTCTTAGCTTTTATTTGCAAATTCCTGTATAGTTGGTTAATTCTTGAAGAATCACTGATTATAGCCAGAGAAACCACTAGGAAACTGGGTAATTTCTAAAAAAATCAGTTGTCTCCCCAAACTTGCTGTGATGTTTTTATATCTATTTTAGTGGAAGGAAAAAATAATGCAAAAAGAAAAGAGCAGTCCTAAGGCATTCCTATTGTTTCTCTGTTGATAGCAGAAATAATTCTGGAATTTACAGATGCCAACAAAAACATCGAAACACATATAAAAGTATCAACAAAACACTATCAGCACAGGGAGTCTCTAAAATATGTAATATCATCTAGGAATGTTTTCCAGATTTTGAAATATCACATACTAAAAGTGTCTTCCTGCCAAAGTACTGCTCTAAAACATTAACATTACATCCAGTTTTTACTCCCTAGACAACACTTTCAATGAAGAAAGTAGCTTCTCTGAGCCCTTTCTTTTTTGCCTCTCTTTCTAAAATAGCCCAACCTGAACATATTAACAAAGTCATTTGTTTTGTCTAACCAAGTCACAGCTTATAAGAAGCCATCAGCATGGCAGAGAACAATTTAAAATATGGATTTTTCAGTGTATATTTCTGCATTATCTGGGACAAAACTAGATAAACACAAAATAAGATTAGCTTTTCTTTTTCTTTTAGAAGTGGGACTCTGACTCCTTGCCAAGAAGCTCGGGTGGGAAGGAAAGTCCTGTAGAGGACAGGGAACGAGAGAGGAGCTCCTTGAGAAAGCTGTGTTTGAGAAAGAAGCATGGACACAACTTACTGAATGTTTTTACTTCATCTGAGCTCTAAGATTACAGAATTATCTACTAGGAAAAAGGAGGGTTGAACATTGTGTCGTATCTTTCTCAGAAAGGTTATAAGTTCATTTAGAGTAAGAGAAGCTGAGGTAATGGCTGGTTTAGGGCCAAACCATTCGGTAGTTGGTGGAAACACAACATTTTCTATCTGAAATAAAGCACTGATAAGACAACATCTACTCCCATATGAGAATGTTTCAAATGAACTAGCTAAGTAATTTATGCCCAGAAGTCTCAAAGGAACTAATGAATCATTGCCAATTTTTAACTTATCTTGGAAAACTGGGAAAGAGTGAGATTTGCAAAAATTGTCCTATTATCCACAAAAGGATATAATAGAGAATAAGAAATTAACTATCCCACCCATCATTTCAGATACATAATGGATTTGTTAATTTGTAACTTTTCTGGTAATGAACTAGAGATTATAATTATTACTAGTCAGATTGTCCTTTTTATTTGCCTTTTTTGTTTTGTGACTTACCTCTCTGTTTGGTTTTGGTTTTGACTAGGGTATGGGATGGCAAACAGAGTTTATATGTACACCTAGATTTAATTCACTTACTACATGAAGTAAAAGTTTTTTGAATCAAATACTTGTATATTATGAAATTGATAGGTGTGAAATAGTAGGATTAGAAAATGTCTTGTTATTGATATCTAGGATATTTTGGATACCTTTCTTTGTTCCAGTTCTAAACTCTCTCTACCTATATTTTGTAGCCCTGGTTTCCAGATCCTTGGAGGGCATGAACAAATAAAATATTTTCATAAATTGTATGCAACTCAAAAAAAAAAGTTTGGATTTATTACATGATAATTCTTATTTCTACGAGGAAATAGGGAACTCAGGGGTGCACATTATGAAAATTGCTAAAAAGAAGCTAGCTTTATCAGCGGATATTGCATACAGTTTGAAAATTATTATACATATAATAATTTAATTATTAGATTAGTAGGGTAATAAAATGCAATGGATGGTTCCAATTATGGTAATCCAAATCAAGTGATTTAAGTTTTTTAAAAAAATTATTTAATATGCCCAGCTGAAGAGGAATATGTCAGGAATTCATGAAAGCAGTTTGTATCTACAGAATATCAAAGCTGTCTTAAAATAAAAATTACTAGAAGTAGATTTTAGGTCTTACCATAGATCACATCCTTGGCTTGAGCTTTCTGTGCTCCTGTGAACAGGAAGCTAAAAAAATATTTGAATAGATAATAAAGGGGAATGAAGATGAGAAATTCTGGGTAACATGTGCAAAAAAAATCCGAAGCCCGCAAGAACCCCCAAACTCCCTTTCCTCCCATCCCCCCCGAATAAACGTCAAATAACCCCCCAAAAAACCCAACAAACCAAATCAAAACCCAGCAGCCCTGAAACCAAGATTACAGAACAGTAAACCTTGCATTACAGTGTGAAGTGTAAGTAATTAAATTTATCTGGTGTATTGAAGGGAAGTTGAAGAGATGGGTTGATAAATGAGTATAGGTGTTTACATGTAGGACTTATATCTGACAGAAATGAGCTTTTGGATCATGTAGTCAGAAACAGAACACAAAGTAATTACAGGGAATTGAAATTAGGTTAATTCTTCTAGAAATAATACATGGAATTATAGGAAGGCTTGGAATGGTTATGGTTTCCTTAAAGCACAATTAGATGGAATTTCCACTTGTGGAAGACATTCTACTAATGGAGAATATAGAGGGCTGCCCTGAATAGTTATGATGTCCTTTCTAGTCTTTGAGAATAAGATTCAGTCCCCATTATGCTTTTGGGCTTATAAGGAAAAATAGAGAATTTTAAAGTTGAAGCAGACTTTATTCCTCTCCACAATCTCATCTGTGCACCTCAGAGCAGCACACTTATGTATAATAACATTTCAGAATTTCGGCTGTAAAGCCAAGAAGTTTTGTTTCACTTAATATACACCTGCATTAACATGTTGTGGTTAATGATTTTTGATTTTTACTCTCCTCTAGGGGATAGAACTGGTGGTGTTTAGAGAAAGGACCACAGTTATGATAGTGTGAAAAAATAACTGAAAATCGTTGTTTTCTTCAGTGCACCTTGCAAAAATTTCTGCCCAGCTCGTTTTGCACTGTGGAGTTTTACATTCCTTCTAATCATGGAGTGCACTACTCATACCAAGTCTAATTGATTGTCTGGTCTTCAGGAAGCTCAGTGCTTTTTTTTTCAGTCAGGTTATATCTATGAGGGTTTTTGTCTTAGCTTGACAAAATAGTACAGCATTTGAAGTCTGTGAAAAATATGTGACGTCAGGCACATATTTTTTGGCAAGTATAAGGCATATTAAAATACGTAAATCAAACAGGTAATCAATAACCATTATTAGGAACAAACATGTACATACGGGCATAGGCAATAAGAAGGAAAGCCGATATATTCTAATGAATACCTGAATGAAGAAGGATCTTTTACAAGAACACGACAGGACAAGGAGGAATGGTTTAAACGGAGAGTAGGTTTAGATTAGATAGTTTAAAAAAAATTAAAATTCTGTGAGGGTAGTGAGGTGTAGGCACACAGTTTGTGGTGATTGGGAGTGGGGCTGGGGCTGCACCTCGTCCCCAATGGGCACAGCTGAGAGCAGCAGGTGAGCAGCACTGACAGCAGTGAGCCTTGGGGTGCCCGGGGCACAGACCAACCACCAAAGGGAACAGAGGGCACACAGTGCAATGCATCAGCATCAGGGGCAGAAAAGGCTGGGCTAAAGAATAAAAAAGGTAGATGCTTGCAGCCTTCTGAAGTGATGTCATTTTACTCTGTATGGGTGGACACCTGAAGCCTTCTGATGAGGTGTGGTGTTACTGTGTATGGGTTGAAGCTTTCAGCTGATCTGAATAAGCTGATCTAGTGGGAGATGTCACTGTCCACAGCAGGGGATTGGAATCAGACGATTGTTTAAGGCTCCTTCCAACCCAGGCCATTCTAGGATTGTTTCACGGCAAGATGTTGCTTACTAGTTTTTAATGATAAGGCTTTTGAGTGTCTTTTTATAAAAGTTCCCTTGTTGTGATATGATTACTTCTGTAAATCTATAAATAAAGCACAAAAATGTTTCTTAAAAAAAGTTTGACAACTCAGTTCTCAAATATCAAAGAAAGAAACCTATAGATGCAACAGAGGAATTCAGATGCAGAAACGTGTTTTTGATTGGGAGCCTCTTCCTCTTTTTTCTTTTCAAACTGTAGATGATCTCTTCTGGCCCTTAATGACATGCAGAAATTGAAACAGTAGAAGAGAATAGAGGTCCACAAGAAACTATTATTCAGCTGCTGATAATGAAGGACCAGCCCTTCCAGGAAGGATAGCTAGTGTATCATATGGTGATGTCCACAGAGGGATCCTCTCGTAATCTTAGACAGCAATTGTTTTGGAGCATGTAGTGAGATGTTTTATACTATTTATGATTCTGCACACAACTATAAAATTCTTATAATAGAAAAGCATATCGGTAATCTCTTTGAAATGCATTCAGTTCAAGTTCTTCAGATGAAGTCTTGACCCTATTTAATGTTAGAGGCTGTAGAGACTCTATGAAAGTTATGTCTTACATCATAAAATCCTGCTGTTTCCATGCTAGCCTTACTGGACAACAGACATGACATGGAACAGCAGAGGCAATCTATTGCTCAGTTGCCTGTTCTGGCCTCTGTATTTGTTTCCAAATGATGTGAGAACAAGAGGGCTACTTTTCAAGATCTACTCTAGCACCTGTTACCTCAGTCATGAAGTCACAGGAAATTCAAAAGACTGCCCTTTCCCACCCTTATTAATCAATATTGTGTGGCAAGAATCAAAGAGTCACAGAGTATTCTGACTTGGAAGGGACCTGCAAGGATCAAGTTCAAATTCTAAGCAAATGGCCCATACAGTAATTGAACCCATGCTTTGTTTAGCTGTTGCCATGAATATGTCTTTTAAACACATGACTGAAGCTTTAGGATGTAGTACATATTAGAGGATAGAAACTGAATTGCTGTCATCTTTTTCTTTTTTCTCTGGTGTATGGTTTATATTCTCAACCATGCTCATTTGGTGGCAGTTTTTTAAGCAGTTCTTTATTTAAGGTGTTAAAATTATTTAATCTTTGTGTGGCACATGAAGTGTGATTTTCCACATAGGGAGATTGTGTCACAGGGAAAAACATCAATTAATAGACCTGATGTCTAGATGATCTAGACCTGATAGACCTACTGTAGACCTGATGAAATAATTGCAAGATGCAGGACGGATAATAGTGATGTCAGCTGCAAAAGATCAGGAAGTACAACTTGGTTTGATGACTTTGCACCGGCAGTCTTTAAATTTAATTTTCTCTTTCACTGGTCTGCCATCAAGAATTCCTGATTGATAAGCACCCATTAAAACATCTTTATCATTATATTCTACTCATGCCAAAGCAATTGCTACATCTTCTTGGAGAAAATTAAGGTTATTTTGCCCACTAGCACTTTTATCCAGACATCATATACTATTATAAAGTTTTCATAACTAAGCAATAACATCTGATTTTGAGAAGTATGAATTTAGGATTGTTTATCCCAAGCATTGTCGCAGACGTCTTTTATGAAAAATCCTTTCCTGCTGAGAAGCTGCAGTTTCAGCAACAAGATATAAACAATGGTTATCTGCTGCTGTGGAATGCATCAGGTTTTGTCTGTGATTGGGCCATCTTGAATGTTTACAATTAATGGCCAACCACAGACCAGATAGCATGGACTCTCTGTCTGAGACACAGATCTTTGTTATTCATTCTTTTCTATTCTTAGCTTAGCCTTCTGAGGAAACCTGTCCTTCTTTTTCTTTTTAGTAGAGTTATAATGTAATATATATATACATCATAAAATAATAAATCATGCCTCTGAACATGGAGTCAGCATTCTCGTCGCTCCCTTCACCTGAAAACCCCTGTGACCACTGTCACAAAGTATAGTACTGATAAGTTGTATTACTTTCCTGACTCTTTAATTTCTACTAGAAAATGGATTTTAAACAAGAAAAGTGTAATGGTTTAACTTATAATTTATTTTTCCCTTAGCATTTCAAGTCTCATTAAAATGTTTAGCACTCTTATCTAAAGGCTCTTCTTGGTGCTGCCAAACAATTGGACGTGAGGCAATGGGCAGAAACTGATGCACAGGAAGTTTCACCAGGATATGAGGAAGAACTCCTTTCCTGTGAGAGTGACCAAGAACTGGAACAGATTGTGCAGGGAGTTGTGGAGTCTCTCTCACTGGAGATAATCAAGAACTGTCAGGATCAGTCCTGTGCCATGTGCTCTACGATGGCCCTGCTTGAGCAGGGAGGTTGGACCAGATGACCACTGTGGTCTCTTCCAACCTGAGCCATTCTGCAATTCTGTAATTTTTTCACCTTTTGAAGTCACCAGTGTTCTCTTCTGTGAGGCATAACCTACTCCAGTCTTTTTGATAATCATAACCTTGCATGCTGGAAGTATATTGCAAACTTACACCACAGTACCTGCCTGAAGTGGACTGTTATCACACAAAAATGATATTCTGTCATGCATGTTTTGCCTAGATAATCTTTTAAAAAAAATCAATTTGTACAATTCCCTTTTAGGAGCTCATTTCTGTATCATAAGGTATAGAATTTTGATAGATGTCAAAAATAAACAAGCAACTGAAAAATAATATATTTGAATTGCTTTACTACATTGAAAACAAAATTGTTATTTTATTTTTTTAAATGAGAATTAATTGCTTATAACTTATGTAATTTTCCTGTCCTAAGCACTTGTCACATAACAAATTATAATCATAAAATGATAAACTAGTTTTTTAATTAAATAATTCCAGAAACTCAGATTCATCACTGAACTGTATTGAATATGATCACATATGTGAATAAAGCTCATGTCAATTACACTTTCACTTTCTTGAGAGTCAATAAGATTATGGGACTCTGGATAGAGGGAACGAATGCTATAGTTAAGATCCTCCTGGTAAGAGTTCCCTGAGAAAAGAGCTTAGAAATCTTACCACACTGAATAGCTGTGCTCCTTTGTTCTTGCAGAAATTTCCTGAAGAAATTTCCTGAAGGACAGCTGCAGAATTCATAAGGTCTCAGGTATGGATGGTCATCCCGAACAAATATTTAAACTGAGTCCTAGAGGAAAATGAAAGCAAATTTTATCCCTGGAGACCATCAAATCTATCCTGCACCAGAAAAAAACTACTTCTGAATGTTATTCTGAAGTTTCCTCAAAGTAGTAGTAATCTTACCAAATGATTTTGCCATGTAGTAGATTAACCTGTCTGAGATGTATTTGTTAATATAGTATTATAATATACATATTAATTAATATTTTATTACATCTTATAGTAGATATGCATTATATAAGTATTGCTATAAACAATAGTATTTATTATTGTGTTATTCAATGTTGCTCAAATCTAGGATTCGTATATAATTATTTTTCAGCCTTATGAAAAAAGAAAACATAGATTCCAAGTTTGCTATCTAGGTCTCCTTGAAGAATGGAGAGACCCTTGCATCCATAAATATTTCACCTATCTTCCAGCTCTCTCCCAGGCACCTTTACAAGACAACTCATTCTCAAACAACCTATTTGTCTACAGTGACAGCAAGGTGAGTACAAACAACCAGCTTAGCTTTTAGATGGCTGAAGTTATATGTTGTGAAAACCTCCCCAAATGGAAATGAGGGGGTTTTTTTCCTCCTTTCCCTGTAGTAACTACATATGTATCTATGTAATGAAAGGCTGAGAATGAGGATGTTGTGTTTGAAAACATTTTCCTTTTATTAAACAGTGTTTGTGTCAGGAAATTGAGTGGAGTTTTTTGGTTTTGTTTGTTTGTTTTTTCAACAGGTTTCACGAATTATTAACAATGTAGATTTTTTATTTTTTAACAAAGAAAAGGCAGAAAAATTATCATGCTGGAAACCATAACACGGTTTGCAGATCTTTGTAGTTATTAACATTTGGATGTACACACCCATGCCAACAGCAGTGAGATAGCCTGAACTTACATGAAGACATAATCACATTGTAGACATTCAGACATTTGCCTCTTAGAGTGGATATACTTAGGCTGAGATTAATGGTTTCTTAACAGAGAGGTTTCTTACCACTAGAGGGCTCAAAATTGCTGTGTGATTCTATGCATGAATACAACATATATATATGCTCACATGCACAAGGTATGTATGTCATTCATATGTGTGTGTTTTATTCGTGTGTACACAGCTATAAGCACACATAGATGCATATACTTGCATTTTAATAGACAATCTATTTTTATTTTAAAGATTTCGATAATTAAAATATTTTGTTATTGATGTTGTGTTACTGATAAAATGTAATTCAGATCCTAGAGATTTTTAATAAAACCGAAATTCAACAAATACGTGTGATATGCTTCTTTATTTTCATAAAGTAATTAAAGTTCATAAGTTTATTCTCAGGTAACTGGATTCACCCAGAATGTTCATTTCATCACACTGAATATTGAAAACAACCACGATAAAATAATGTTCAAACTTCCATGATCAATGCCTGCTGTCATCATGTTTTATTAAGGTATGTAGACAACACTGAATAACATGGATACAGTTAATTATTTCATAAATGAATTTCCAGAAACAGAATCGCAGTGTTGCAGAATTGATCACACCAAGCATTTTTGCTTGATTATATGATTTATTCTCCTGGGAAATCTTAGAGATTCTAAAGAAATAAAATTCTCATGGAATGCTGACTGTTTTCTTTCACTAATGTGACAATTGCAACAATGAGAAAAATGGCTTTCAACCTGTTTTAGGTAATCCGTTTTGATGTAAGGCATAATCTTTGGAGATAGTGCAATCCAGTTCCCCCACATTATGACAATTTAATAATGAACAGTTTACCCACAACGTCCGAAAGATAATTAACAAAAGTCAGACTTGAAAAACACAAAAGTTTGAGGTATTGATATGTTCTATACGTTCTGTTCTATATATTTGCAAAGTAATATTTATCTAAGTATAAGAAATCTGATTTCAAGAGCAATGAAACTTCGGATTATAATGATTAAAAATAATATATACTGTTGTAGAAATAGAGACACAAAATATTTTACAGGCCTGCTTTGCAATACAGAATAAGCAGTTTAAATAGTTTCTGAAGAATATTTGCCTGTAAAGAAAATTGTGCAAAAACACAAGAAAAGAGAAGGTACTCTTTTTGCAACAATTCAGTATTTGGATTAATTGTAAAACAATGTGTTGAATACAATCACATATATGAATTAATGCTACTCAAGTGAATGAGCATTTGTGTAACTGAACAAAATCTTTCAGGGTTTGATGCAGAATAATACCTTTGAAACTGGCAGAACCATATGTGGCTATTGCCTAAATTGTGGCTACTACAATTAGACACTAAAAACTGAAAAAACCCTTTAACATATTAATTTTCTAGAACCATCATCTTCTATTGTTTTCTTAAATTTTTAAAAGTTGCACCAAATGTTTCATCTTTATAAAATGTTAAATTCTTAAAAGAGCACAGTAAGTTAACTTGGGGGATGGGTGGGAGGAATTTACATTAAATAGTAAAGCATGCTGGAAGGCCTATTCTATTGCTATTTAAACTTAGCTAAACTTTAAAATTACAGTTTGTTGTAGTTCCCTTTCTGTTAACACATTTACTTTAAAATGAAAAATATGTGGAACTAAGGAAGATATTTTTGCTCTAAGAATTTTAACCCCTATATGTTTTGCTTAAAAAAATTTAGCTTAAAATATGATGTATATGATGTTATGATTCTAATCTAATATTTTAATTAAATCAATATAATCTTTTGTGTACTTCTTCTGTGTATAATACATTCTTAGTTTATCAGTTTATTACTTGAACTTGGGAAATAACCTGACACACTGGATGACAGATATTAAAAGTGGGGGTTTTGACTGAGTTGGTTGACATATTCATCACATCACCTTTACTTCCAAAAGTAATCTCAAAATCAATAAAGTAGACTGGAATATGCTGAAACTACTTTTACTAGACAGAAATTAAAAGTTTTATAAATTTAGAACACATTTTCTTAAGTGGAAGATCCATTTCCTTAATGACAGCCTATGGATGTCAATAAATTTATGCCAGGAATAGGGTTCTATCCAGGTGGAGTTACGTGTTCCACTAGCTACTTAAGGAAAAGCATCCTTATTATGTCACACTATTGTTCAAATTGCTCTCATGATTTTCACATTTATATTATTGTCCCCAACATAAGAAGACCATGGAACTATCAGAGGGCATTCAGCAAAGGTTGACCAAGATGGTGAAAGGCAGGGAGAAGCAGCCAGGGTCACTTGGTTTGTTGGAGCTTGGAGAAGAAAAGGCTGAGGAAAGACGTCATCTGAGTCTTCAACTTCCTCAAGAAGAGCAAAAGAGGGGAAGGACCTGATCTCCTCTCTCTGGTGATTAGTGATAGGACATGAGGAACTGGAATGAAGCTCCATCAGGGGAAGTTCTGACCAAAACCAGATCAGGAAAAGGTGCTTCACTGAGAGGTTGCTCAGTCACTGGAAAAGGGATCCCAGACAAATGATCATGAAACCAAGTTCCAAGAAGCAGCTGGATGATGCAAATATTTATTAATAAGAATCATAATATGGAAAGAGCAGTAATTTTCACAAAGTTCCTACATGACTCAAGAATTGTATAGGGGAAAAGGAACTGCAAATATGAATTTTCTTACAGGAGTGAGGACTGGAACTCAAGTATACTGATGACTTTTTTTATCCCTTTCAAAAGAAGTAAATTTCAAAAGAAGTACATTATTTTTCATCTGTTGTCAACAACGCATTTTCAAGTGGAATGGGATATGATAGTTTAAATGAACTTTTTCTAAATTAAATAATATTTAGGTTTTAATCTCCACATAAAATTTACGTGACAATCTAATCTCACAAATGAACGACAATCATATATTATTTCTATATATGTATTATGAATCTTCTATAATATGAAATTTTATTCTTACATGTGCATTACAGATAAGAAAGTTGACAAGACTTTCCATTAATAAAATGTAATTTTTAGACCAGTAGTTGTTAATCTATTCTTCTCCTCATCTTTGAATATATTCCATAATATTATTGCCATGACACACTATTGAGTTAAGAAATGCCAAATATTTACCAACTTAGGTGGATAAGCTAACAAATAGAAGCAGAAATTCTGAACACAGCTTTTATAAACTTTATTTTTAAAAAATCCAAACAACAAAACAAAACCACAGTAAATATGGGGTTTAGGAGATTAAAACCCTTTTCTATTAACACATACAAAGATTAGAGTTCATTTCCATTTGAAATAGGTACTGACATGCATACCAAGTGGGGTAAACATGTAGGACAAGATCCCGGGGCTCAGGATTACAGGGATCTAACAGCAGTCAATCCAAAGCAATGACAGCATGCAACAGAGGCAGGAGGTCCACTTATAAATACCTTTGTTGTGAGCCATGATGAATCTGCAAGCATTGTTGCTAATGCACTATGATCCTGGTTTTGAGGGGTTTTTTCTGTGATTTGTATTTTTTTTTTTCATCTCACTTGCAATGACTCAGTTCTGCAGCAATTTTATTTTTAATGTTTTAAAATATTTTTTTTTTCTGGCCCAGAGGAAACAACCTGAACCTTTAAATGAAAATAAGAATGAAAAGAAAAATACAAATATTTAGAAATTTTGAAACAGGAGTTCTCCTGCTTGGCTAAAATATTACAACAAAAATATTCTGAAAAAATTGCGCAGGAAAAATAATCAGGCTTTTTAAAAATAAATATAATGTGAAATTTATATAATACCTTATATGGATCTGTTTGCTATCAACATAACACAAGGCTTCACCTTAACTTATGATTTTAAATTATTGGAAACTGCGTCCTTAGTCTTAATTTTTGCAACTGCCAAGTTTTAAATTATATACCAGCTGTTATTTTGTTCATATATAATTAATTAGAAATGAAAAAATATATGTTCATAAGTACTATTTTTATATGTATTTGTGGATATTACATATCCACAAATATTTCTGTGCAAAATTAATTCAAATTGCCCATCACTGAAATTTGACAAGAATATCTCTAATTGCAAGAATGCATTGCAGTCTATGTTAATATCTTTTACATATTTCTTTACACCCATCACTATTCTTCCCTGAAGTATTTTGTAAGGAATGACTTAAACCCCCTTGAAATCAATAAAACAGTTTTCATCCAGTAGATCCTTGGACTTCTATTTTCTAGAGCATATGAGTTGTTCCATTCATTTTGGTCATGCACCCACTTACAAACATAAATAGCAACCTCATAGGTCTAAGTGAAATATAAATCAAAATCAGTTCTATTTTTCAACTAGCATTGAAATAAGAAAGTGTTTCTATGTCCTGTAAGTGATTAAAGTAAAACTGATCTCAAATTTTGGCACCTTTTCATGTTTCCAGTACTGCTTTCACTGAAACAAAATAAAGAGATGAATAGACCCCAAAAGTCATTAATAATCTGCCACCATTTCCTTCTGGCTCAAAATGGTAACTAAATAATTCAGATAGACTTGTACTACTGATGAGCTGTCTGTTTTAACCTCACTGCACTAAGGAACAGCCTTTGTCTCAAATAGGCAGCATTATGCCTAATCCCTGTGCTTTTTCTGGGGCCAGAGAGCCTTTGTGTGCAGCTGACACACAGATACATGTTTTCATGGCAAACTCAGGAAACGTGCCAAATCATTCTGGCCAATTTATCCTGGCAGTCAGTTTTAGCTGTTTACCCTCCCCCACCAGAAGACTTTCCAGTTCAGGGGCATTGTGTAGGAATCAATTTCAAGTGGGTAAAAATAAAATAAAATAATTAAATTTTGTTGATGAAATGCAATAATTTCTTGAAGAAGAAATGCTAAATGTATTTGCTAAACTTCAGGGAGGAATCTCTTAAAGTTCCTAGTGTATTCTTTCCTAAAATCTTGCTGTACTGAAGATTAAATTTGTAATATACTGACACATAATTTTTTCTATAGTAAGCATTTAAAAAGTGTTTTTAAAGACATCTAGGTCTCCATTTCAATAGTATTAGGGACACTACTTTTCTTGCCTTTCCATTGACAAAATTTCTACCATTACAATTGTATTATACTTGTAAAACTTACTTCTGCTGGAATAGCCTATTATTTGGAAAATTGATAATAAATTATTCAGGAAAAGTGGAGTATCTTAATGGTTAACAGTAGGAGAGTTTACTAATACATTTTTACTAGGACATAGTTGTCTTTAATAATCTCAGGTAGTATACATTTTACCAGTGAGGAAATTGATCAGAGTAACTCAAATTTCACTACATAATTTAATATAAATTTTGCTTACAAGAGAAAAAAATCAGTGCCTTTTTCATTATTGACTTCTTATTTTTCCTTTGTCCACTGTGTGACATCTTTGTTTTTCCCATTTTCACTCCTTTTCCAGGAAGATTTCTGATCTTTTCTACTAACATAATTTTGTATACAAATTGAACTATAGCAAAATTCTAAACCAATCCTGATTAAGGGCCTATATTGTAAGATGATATTATTCCAGAAAGGGGACCAAGCTTGACAAGAGAACCAAACAAATTATTTTGCTGTTAATGTATCTTTCTCGTTACTTTACTTCTTGTAAAGTGCCAAAATTTCAAACGAATAAGACAGTTGGTGGTGGGTGGGCAAAATGACACATAAAATAGTAATACTGTTAGAGCAATTACAATTACAGATTGGAAATAGGTATGCTGATTGAAAAATACACTGCTCACCATGCTGTTAAAGGAATGAATACTGAGGCATCTGGAGTGATGGCTGGCTGAATTCAGTTTGTAGACAAGACGCTTCACCAGTGTCCTTTTGTAAGACAGTAACAAAAATACACAATCAGTAACACTGTAAACTGACAAGCTACACAAGGAGATCCTGCTATTTCCCACACATGATATTACATTGTTTCATTACAGTGGAATTACTCATCGTTTGTAGCAGTTTTAATCCCTGAATATCTATATTCCTATTGAAACCAAAATAACACACCAAAAACAAACAAACAAAAACCCAAAACACAACCTAAAGAAAACAGAAGATGCTACTATTTTTGGAAGGCAATTGAAATCTAGTCTTTATTTTTTTTTCATTCTGAGTAATGAAAGGTCTTTAAATTACTGTACATAAACATCACCAGGTAGATGATTTTTTGGAGTAAGTGTTGAGCCACTGGAGTTTCAGATATCTGGATCCACAATGTCAATTCCTTGGAAAAGATGAAAATTACCTTGTCCTGAGGCTATCTTGTTTTCTACACTGAGATCTGGGTAAGTCCCTGGGTAACCCCTTATAAATTTGACCTACAGCTTCAGCAATGAAGAACTCAGATCCATTCAATTCCTTATTCCTGAAGACAAGTCGAAATAAAACAAGGATCTGTGAATTTTGATGAACTTTGTCAGAATAGGAGACAGGTGACCTTTCTGCTGGGAGAGAAGAAATGGACATTGATTTCCTTCTTCCACCACTAGAAAAAGAATTTTAGCCAATATATTCATGTTATGACAAATAATATGGTCACATTTTTACTGATTTTAAGTTATCGTCCTCAGTTTCCTAGAAAAAGAAAGCTACTACACAGCACTGATCTGCAATATGAAAAGGTTTAGCAGTTGTCCATGCTCCTTTCAGTAAAGAGTATGACTTTGGCTTTTAATTCAGCAATATATATATAAAATATAATGCAGATAATAAAAGCAATGTAAATGTGGAAAATCAGATAATCGGGTCATTTTCTGTCTAATACACATTCAACTTTTTTTCCAAATGCTGGGTTTGATTTTTTCAGGTTAATATTGCTGGAATCTTGGACAAATTCCACTGAAATTAAAAAATATTTACTGATGAACAAATTCTTCAGTATTTTAACATGCAACAATTGGATAATTTAATCAACATTAATAATAGTTTAACTGTTAGGTTATTGGAGGAAAAAAGTTTCATAAACAGAAGATGGATATTAAAGACTTGAATGAATCTTCTGAGTTCATCACTAACTGTAATTTAGTGAAGCCAAAGTTTACAGGAGTCACAGCAACCATCCAGTAATAAAAAGTTGCCAGTCC
Source organism: Melozone crissalis (assembly GCF_028551555.1). Taxonomy (NCBI): domain Eukaryota; kingdom Metazoa; phylum Chordata; class Aves; order Passeriformes; family Passerellidae; genus Melozone; species Melozone crissalis. The sequence goes on along the minus strand of NW_026535796.1, from coordinate 28,487,508 downwards.
TTTTGGACAAAGACAGAATCTGTTTTCTTTTACCTAGCCAGGATGTTTAAGAGGTATCGTTTTTCATCTAATGATTATTGGACTCTGTCATATTTCCCATAAGGGGAAAAATGAACTCCTCATTCTGTTAGTCAGATGAGAACTATCCATCACCTCTAAAAGAAACAGGAGATTGAGTCTTGTTCCACAAAGTAGACTTTATCAGATTAAGTGATGTTCACTAAAACTTCACCTGAGTTATTATGCAGATTTCTATTTGTTAATATATATGCTTAATTTATCCCAGTTCCTAATCCCTTTCAATTCTAAGCATAGGTTTCATGTTTGTGGGAGGGATTAATTTAAATGCTACCATCCATATCTCCAGCAACTGAGAATTATTTTAGAAATAAAGCTGGCAAATGGAATTTGTACTCCATGTCATCTCTGAACAACCTCTCACTGAAGTTACAGAATATATTATACAGTGGGATAGGACTGATGCAGACAGGAAAGAAATCAAGATCCCACAACTGTTTGAAAAACCTCTGGTCAGGTATGCCAGTCTGGAGCTGGCTGAAAACAGAAAAGATGAACAACAGATGACAGACTTGGAAAAAGAGGAAAACTCTACTGATAAACACTTTTTAATATTTTCCATCAGTACTTTCTGCACAGATATTACAACAGAGAGGTAGCACGGTGGTATTACAGGCCGCCACAACTATTTTCACTCATGCTTCAGACCATGAACAATGCAGGGGAGTTGCCTGCATTTTGCTGAAAGCTGTTCCTTTCACTGCCCCAACCCATGACAAAGACCCAGCTTGCTTTAAACTCCAAGTGACCTCTGCCACTAGAGGGCTTCACTTAATGTGATATTCCCCCTTAGACCTTCATAATCACCGCTGCAAGCAATTAAATAAGGAGAAAAAAGCGCATATTCTGAAGCATAGCTGTAATAATTGAAAATTTCCTTAATGCTAAATCGGTATTTGTTGAAATGTTTATGACGGGCAGCTATCTGCCTAGTTAAATAGAACTGTTACTAAGAAACTAGCTGACAGGTTAGTTACCTAGCTAAAGCTTTCTTCAAATAAAAACCTTCCTTGAAACTGTAACAAAACCTTCTAAAACTATTAGAAAAGTTGAAAAAGCTTGTCTAAGTGGGATGAGAGATAATGTAGAGGGAAATCATTAAACAAAAGGCATTCTGTAGAGACGAGGGGAGGCACTTGTGAAACAGCTGTCAGTAAAGAAACAGGCTAACACAGGACAGACATCTGCTGAGTCTGAGGAAATTAGGTTTCAGGATTACCACTTTTTCCTCTAAGCTTATGGAAGCTAGATACACAAACAACATAGACACTTATCACGTTAAAACAGTTTTTTTTATTCTACACTTTAATATTTCTGTCATTAGAATGAAACGATACTTTTGTTTCAAGAATGCAATCAAGTAAATGCTTTATAAGCTAATTGGAGATCCCAAAGGGAGGACTTGCAGGTGCTGAATCCAATCAGATCTGTCACATAATTAAAATTGGTGCAGGGGACACAGTAAAACAGATGTGGTCTAAAAACCAGGGAATTGTTTGTTTCAATGTTGCTACAGATGAATGAGACACAGTCCGTGAGATAAAGAGAGCAGTGTTATAATTTATCCAGTTCCACTGCGGAAATTGACTCAGGTCTGGCTTAACTTGAACATCCAGGTTTTTATTTTTATCTTCAAAAGTTTCTGCAAGACATTTGCTTGGTTTACAAATAAAAAGAGGCCTCTTAGGACTGATGACCCAACAAACTGGACCTGAGATTTACAAGTCATGCTGTGCTCTTTCTGGCTCAAATACTAATAAAATTCTTTGGCTGTAACTTAGTAAAGAAAATGGAAGAGCTAGAACCAGTCCCCAGTTTGCTGTACCATCATTGTGTCAGCAACTGCCAAGGTAACAGAAGCCTAGAATTTTATTTCAGTCAGTAAACTAAGCAATTATGAGTCAGAGTATCTTAGATACAAGGGGTATATGATGAGTAAGAAAGCTCCATTTTTATACAATCATTTTTCTGACCATATATGCTATCAAATTTTTACTGAATCTGCTGCATCTATTTCATCTGCTGGCAAGGAGGATAGATATCACATTCCTGGGACACAATTCCCAAAGAACTCATTGGAAGTTTCCTATGTACAGTGCTGGATTGAGTCCTTAATTTGTGAATGCATTTGGGCTGGAGCCTGTTTAGATGTTAGCATGTGCACTGTTTAATATCCTATAATGCATTACCTATCTGACTTGTAATTTATAAGCAGAGGTGATGTGCTATATATTATATATGATGTGTGTATTTTAAGTATTAAAAATTGTTTGGGGCAGTATTAATGGTAAGTGATTACTAAAACCAAGGCTGTCTCCCAGGGAGCTTAGAATGGAAATTGGATTTCATCCACTAACAGCCAGGTTTTAAGCCCGTGTATTAGGAGGAATCGAGTCAGCAGCCATGCCGCGCACACACACACATCAATACGAATTTAGCACAGAGCGTGGTGTAGCGCAATAAACACACGTCCCTAAATTTTGTACGGAATTGATGCTCCAGAATTGACCACTACCGTCACAGTTACAGCAGTTTGAGACTTTCTTCAAAGGAAAAGAATTAATAAATAGCAGAGTGAAATAGTAAAAATGCTTTCCTGGTGCACAGACAATTCCCCGAGCCATGCCTCCCGCTCCCGCCCCCCCCCGAATCTTACAACCTTTTAATATTCCACCTGAATAATTTGAGATTTGTAAGCAGAAATAACCTTCGCCGCAGTGAAATATCTTTAAATTCTCTAAAAAATATTTAGGTAAGCAACGCGGCTTTGTGTCGCACGGCTCCGGCTAGACCGGCTGTCACAGCGTAACAACAATATCTATTAATTTCTTCCCAAGCCTGCGCGATGCAGCCCGGCGCGTCCGCGGCTCCAGCGCGGAGCGGCAGCGCTGCCCCGGGCCCGCACCCGCGCTGTCCGGCGGGGACGGAGGAAGGGCCGAGTGCTGCAGCCCGCCTCGCCGAGGACACGTCCCCGCTACCCCACCGCCTGCTCGGGCGATCTCAGCCCTCCTCCCACGCAGCTGCGGGCCTGCGAGGCGCAGCGCGTAACCCAGGTGACGCCGCATCCCGGCGGGGACCCTCCCGCGGCGGCCCCCGCGCACACCCGCCCCGCCGCCGCCGCCGCCGCCGCCCCCGCCGCAGAGGTTAAACCGCCCCCGCCTCCCCACAACGGCTCCGCCAGCGCGGCCGGCATTGGCGAGACGCTGCAATCCCAGCCTCTCTCTCTTTTGTTCCCATTGGCCTCATCTCCCGCCTGTCTCCCATGGAAACCCCGCCCTTCTGTTTTATCATCCCCCCCCCATCACCCCCACCCCCCCGCCTGCCCTCGTACACCCCCGTCCTTGTGCCCCCTCCCATGGTTTGTAACCTATCCTGCCTTTAGGGTTTGTGCGGTGCAGCCGAGGGTGGCGGCCCCGGCCCCAGGCAGGCGCCCGCGGTGCCGGGGCTAGAGGCGAGCAGCGCCGCGCCACCCCGGCAGCGATCCCCCTCTCCACCCCCGTGCACGCCAGCCCGACAGCGAGGGAGGGCACGGGAGCCCGGCAGCGGCGGCGGGCAGCTGAGCCGCAGCGTCAGGCGCGGCACTGGGGCGGGCAGGGGCGGAAGGGGGCTCAGAAACAGCGTGAATCATCTCCTACTCTCTCCCTCGCCCACCATTTGCACCGCTCGCTCCCTCCTTCTCCCCCTCCCTTCTTCCCTCCCTCCCTTCCCACCGATTCTGTCTCACTCGTTCTCTCTCCCCTCCTCTCCCACTCACTCTCTCCCCTCCTCTCCTCTCCTCTCCCACTCACTCTGTCCTCTCCTCCTCCTGTCTTACTCTTTTCATTCTTTCCCCTCCTCTCCTCTCCCCCTTTCTTTTCCCTCTCTCGCCCCCCTCGTTCCCCTGTCTCCCTTCTCCTCATCTCCTGACACTGCACTGCAGCTGCTCCTCCAGTCCAGTCCTGCCCGCTTCCCTCCCTCCTTTCCCTTCCCTCCCCCCGGGTGCCAGATAAACAAGGCGCGCAGCATCCTCGACAATCCCGATCTTAGCTCTACATTTTCGAAAAGGACAAGAGAACGGGACAAGCCCCCTCCCCTCCTCCTCCTCCTCCACCCCCTTCCTTCTCCTCCTCCTCCTCCTCCTCCTCCCCCCTTCCCTCCCTGCCCCCCCACCAGAGAAGGGAAGAGACAATTCTCCTCCGAGCAGCAGCAAACATGATGGCGGCAGCTCCCATCCAGCAGAACGGGACCCACACCGGGGTTCCCATAGACCTGGACCCGCCGGACTCCCGGAAAAGACCGCTTGAAGCCCCCCCTGAAGCCGGCAGCACCAAGAGGACCAACACGGGCGGTGGGTATATCCTCTGTCACCTCCCTCCCACCCCCACCCCCCCGCCCTACCCACCCACCTCTCCGCTTCCCTACCTGCCTGCCTGCCTCTTCCAATCCCCCAGCCCCCCCCCCGCGCCCAAAGATTCCCATTTCTCTAATGTTATCATTCATCAAAATGGCGTCGGTTTTCAGCATCTACCAGTCTTTTTATTTAATATCCACGCTGGGGCTGCACAGCCGTGACCCTACGGAGGCGAGGAGGGAGCACAAGGGGCTCCCGCAGCCCGGCTATCTCCCTCGCCCGTTTTAAGGATGGGCGACAATAAATGGCAGCTGGAAGGAGACGGCAAACGCTCTTCCCTCCTTTCACATCCTCGGGGTCGCAAGTTGAATTTCAGCCTTGCCGTGCGTTTTCCTCCTCCTTGGCCTCACTTCCATTGTCAGCGCGTACACGGCGTGTGTTTGCCGTGCCGAGCCGGGGGCGAGGGCTGGCTGGTGGCGGGGGGAGTCGCCCCTCGGCTGCGGGGACTCGCTAGTTAACATCCTGCTGTTCCTGGAGGAGATGAGTTATAACGGGACCAGCATCTCCTTTATCCGTTTGCACTGGAGTCGTCATAACAATGCACCGAGGCAGAGGTGAATTTATTTGCCCAATGTTGAGAGCAGTGGTTTGGCTATACATAGTGCATGGTTCCCCAGCTATACGGGTGGGCACCACTGTCACACACAGGCACTAACTGAGACGCTCTGTAGTCTCAGGGAAGAGAAGTATTGTGAACTTCGATAGTTTCTTCTGCTTAGGGGTAAAAATAACCCCAAAGAACCAACTTTATGAAACACGTTTCATGATATTTTGATATCCGTGCCAATGGGACATTGCCATAATTGCTGGGGAGAACACAAGTCTAGGGAACCAGCGTATCCCTGTTGCCTCGCACTTCTTCAGAGACAGTTATGGAAACGTCCTCAGACTTCAGTGTAGCTGGATTTAGCTGTGGCATGAGGGTACTGAAAATTTTGCAGTTTCCAAATCTGACTGGGATCCTTTTTTTTCTTTCTCCCCTCCATTCATTCTATATATTTTTTCCTGTTTTGATGGTGTGCTTTAGTGCTGGTGGTGGGTAGAGGACTGGCATTGTCTATCTTGTCACCTTTTAAGTGTATTTAAAATAAGTGACTTAGGCTTTTGATCAATTGGGAAAAATTCTTCTTAGTGTCCTTTAATTAATGAGCTTAAAAGAGATCATTGTCGCTTAAGAAGTGCTAAAGGAATACATGGGGATTACTTAGGCAAGTGATTCCATCCTCACCATGTTGAGTTGTTTTCTTGGCAGTGGCTGAAATGCTTGGAATAAAACCCCACATTTTGGGTGGGTTATTTGGTAGCAGAGTAGTCGTTTTGCTCACTTAAGAAGAATGCAAGCAATAGCTAATTGCTGTTCTCATGTGTTTGCTAATGACAAACAAATAGCCCATTAGAATTTACAATTCGTTCTTTCCTGGTTTTGTCATTTCTTTTGCAGTATTTCCAAGCAAGGTTGTAGTTGTCACTACCCACGTTTTCATGCAGGGCTGTAGTTTTTTTAAAGGGGTCTGATCATTCCTGCATGCTGTGGTTACCATTGCAAAAAAAAAAAAAAAGCAATCTACCTTTGAAATATAATTGCATTATTATTCTTTAACTGAATTAAGGAACCTCTGTAGGTTCTGTGCTTAGAATAAATGTAGATATTTTAAACTGTCAAAGGCATAGCCTAAACATGTCTTGTATAATGACGCAACTGGTTAGATATAAATGCATGAATTAGTGGAGGAGTTTGAAGATTTTACCTTTTGTTTATTTGTGGGTCTGGGAAGGAAAAATGACAACTTATAACCCATATTAACCATGCATATCTCAATTTTTCAGAGGATGGCCAGTATTTTCTAAAGGTCCTCATACCTAGTTATGCTGCTGGATCTATAATTGGGAAGGGAGGACAGACAATTGTTCAGTTGCAGAAAGAGACTGGGGCCACCATCAAGCTGTCTAAATCCAAAGATTTTTATCCAGGTAGGTGCAAAAATTAGCCAATTCTTTTATTTTTAAGTTCTCCGGCATGTATGTACATTTCAGTGTGTTTCATATATTGATGGTCAAGTGCAGCAGGAGGCATTGTCTCAGAAAAGTATATTTCAAAGTGCAATTGTGAATATAAATATTCTGTTTGTTTTGGCTTGTGGAATGGACTGAACTGGATGCTAACTGCTTGAAATAAGTTTAAAGTAATTTAGAGTATTTCTGCAAAAGAATATTTTCATTAACATTGACTGCTTTATTTTTTAATTTTTAAAAGATCTAGCTTTTAGGCACCAATGTGACAGGTGGCGTAAAGATAATTGTTCGTTTGAAGTTTCCAGACATTATAATGACAATTAAGCTAGAATGAGTAAAAATGAGAGACTGCCTCGTAAAGAATGGGCCATTTACTTTAAATCCATTATGTACCTTCTTTCTGCTTCACTGCTTTGCTCATTGGCTCTGGAGTGAAGTAAAGAGGACAAGTGCTGCTCTTTAGATATTCTTTATATTGTGTTTATCATGATGGTGGAAGAAAGCTCTATTATAAAACTGAAATACTTTGGATGAATAAAAAAATTAACATTTTATATTAGCTGTATTAGTGCACATGAAAAGTTTTTTATATTTGAGTATAAAAATAATAAATACCTGAATTAGCATTCCTCCTTTATAAGATTTCTGAAGAGGGAGTCTTATGTAATGATAGACAAGATTTACCTTCTGCAGTTGAATAATTGGGGATTTTTTCCGAAAGATGAACAAATTAGCATTCTGTAATTGAACTTTGCTCTAGAGGACTTTCTAAAAACTGATGCAAAATAACATAGCTGACACTTCTGTGGTTTGATTTTGTTATTTTTGAAGAGTAACTGGTGGTTTAGAATTGAGTTGACTAGCTGTTGCTGACTTTTTTCTTTTGGAAAATAAGAGCTGCTTTGCATTTGCTCTATTTCAACAAGAGTGAATTCTACAAAATAGCAAAGGCAGTTGGTATGGATGTAAACAGGGCACAAATGTTGGAGCATTTAGCTTTCCTGTTCTCTGACTTTACAGTCAGGCAGAGGTGGATAACTTTTCATTAACAGAGATATTTTGGTCTATTTACCAATATGATTGTTGATGTGGAAATTCTAATGCACCTGTTGTACATCTCCGTATTGAATGCAGTTCATAATACTTAAAAGTCAGAGATTGAAGTGTTGAATGTAGATTTTTTTTTTCTGTTGGAAGTTACATCTTATGAACTGGTGTTTGTTGTTTTTGAAGCTTTTTTTTACTTTTTTTTTTAGGAAGGTAGGAAAAACATGATCCTTTTTTTGAAAGGTATGTTAGGATAAAAAAAATCAATGTAGAATTGTGAAAACTCCTGGAAGAAATAAAGCATTCTAAAGAGCCTGATTGCAGAATTAATAACATAATCTGGGTAAAGAGCTGCAATAGCAAATTAAATTCACTGTCAATAGATGAAAATGAAATAGATTTTCTGCATTATACATGAGGGGTTATGAGATATGCAAGGATGTTACAGAAAATTGGTGTTTATGAAGAATATTCCAAATACCAAATTATGAGCCTTTTCATTTTACTACAGTTTATTTACACTCACTTGGAAAGGATGCTCCAAAGATTAGATCTTTTGTTCAGTGCTCAAGTATAGTTCCTCTGTTTTTGGATTAAGTCAGAATTACTTTTTTTTTGTGTGTGTGGGAAACTAAAGATGCAGCAGTAGTAACAGAAGAACCTTTGAAAAATAAAAAATCGCAAGCTAGAAATGAGAAAAACATTTGTGACATAAACATATTCTCTCTTAAAATCAGCAGCAACAATACAAATAACTAGGGCAGGGACACTCAAACATTTTCACAGTAACAGGTGCAAACAGAGTTCCAGTTCGACTTCATTCAGTCTGCCCTGAATTTGCAGCCACGTTGTGTCGTATGCAAAGTGAGTGTTTTCAGGAAGTTGGTGACTGATACCTGCTAAAGCATGGAGCAGGGATGGGAAATGGATTCCAGCGTGGCTAGCTCTTGTTAGTATTTCTGTTTGCGTCTGACCACCAGCCCATGGAATATTCAGAGGTCCTGTCATTCCTTGAGCTGATGGCTTTTGGGTTTCTTCCAGCCTCTCTTGCTCATATGACATTAGGGAATACAAGCCTTATGAAAGAGCTAAGATGAAGCTATGATTTATTTTTCTTATGAAGTTTTCTAAACAATTGCTGTTTTCCTAATAGATCCTTACCGCTGATGCTTGTGACTACAAATATGTTTAATGTATGTTTCGCTGTGGAATGTTGTGTCGTTGAAGCTTCTATGAAAGTTTTCTGTATTTCCAAAAAGTTTTAGAAAAGTGAGTAAGTTCCTGTTTGGAAAGGAGGAAGGTGCTTGTAATACAGAAGCTACGAGTAGTTCCTATGATCTAATAGTGTTTTTTTCTTTTCCCTCTGTGATATAGGACTTCAGTATGCAGACTGATTTCTGTTGGAATTATTTTTGTGCGTCAAAAGGTGACATAATTACTGAAGAATTATATGGCAGCTCTAATTACAAGAAATTGAAAAAAAAACCAGCTTTGCATTGAACATTTTAGTTTACAAGATAGGAAGCAGTATACAAATACATTAATGTCCACTACAGTTTTATTTTTGAGTGCGCAATTTATTGTTCTCTTTTCAGGTTACCTGCTGATTTTTTCATGTTGTCTGGACTCCTGCAATTTGACTTTGGATATTCTGATTCTTTTCTGTCTATGTCCCCCAAGACTAGCAGAAATAAAATTAAAATGGCAAAATATGTCCTACTTTTAAGCTAAATGGTGCTGATCCTTCTGCGTAGAAAGTACAGTGTGTATTGACTTACTAGATTTTGGTTCAAAAATTAAATACAGATTTAGCCAACTTGATAAAGAAAGTGGCTATTCTTTGAAGCTATTATGATGTATGTTTTTTTTGAATAATAGAAGAAAGATGATTTCTGTTGTCTGAAACTGTCATTGCTTATGTGTTTCTCATTCTGCATTTTAGTGAGCACAGGACTCAAAGCCACTCAGGCCATGTATATTTCTCCCTTGTGAATGCTGCCGTGCACTCTCTCTCTTTCTCTCTCGTGCACAGACTCTCTCCCTGTCCCTCCCTCTCTGCGTTCCCGCCCCGGTCTCACAAATGCACACACATGCACAAAATTATGTTACATCACATCGTGTTGTTTATCTTGCAACAGGATCTTGCCTGGTCTGAGCTTGGTGCTTGAGTGAATTTGAACTTGGTCAGTGTTTTTCAATTTATTGGAATATGATGTCGTAGGTGTACTTAAATGAGATCATATCAGGAGCAGAGATTAATCAAAGCATAATTAAATGGGGGATAAGATTTAACTGGTTTTAGCAACATATTAGATGTATTTGTCTTATAGCAGATTTCTAGTCAGTAATTATATCAATGTTTGGAGAATATAAAAGGTGAGAATTTGCTCTCCCATTCATGCAGACAGTGTATGAAGTAATGTGTGGCTATTTTGTGCTTTTACCGAGGGACTTCTGTTTTTAGATGTTTTCTGTTTAAATATCAGATTTTTTTGAATCGTTCATGTGTTATGGGAGATAGTCTAATCATAATAGCTATGATAGCTAATAGATAGCCAATCATAATGTCAGTGCCCTTCTGAAAACTCTTATTCTGACTCTTAAAGACCTTTCAAAAATGTTGAATGTATAAGTAACACATTAAGTTACAGGAATTTATAATTAATAATCTTTTGCATCATTACTCCTATAAACTGCGAGGAAGGAGAAAGGTGTAATATATCAAGCTTAGCTCTCCATTATTATTTCCTTTATAGAAATAGAGTTTATCATGTTAATTGGTAACTCTTAAAAATAAAAAATTCTAGTAAGGAAAGAAATGTTTAAAAAAAATCAATGCTTGAAATAATGTTGAAGTGAAATACTGCTTTTTCAGCTATCAAAAAGAGTAGTGGTGTTAGAAGCAGAATGGCTTTAGTTAATACCTGTCTGTTGTGCTGGTTCCTTGAAGGGCTTTGTCATACATCAATAAATGCATTTCATTTTTTTTCTTGATCCTACTTTTTTTCTTGAAATGTTGACATGAGCTAATTAGATACTCCATAAGTATATATGTAAGATTTTTAGATTCTGATGCAAACACTTATATGAGTTAATTTAGGGATAATGGAGCTGAGGAAATTACTAAATATTGAGTAGAGATTTCAGAGGTGGAATCTAGAGCTGTATAGATTTTTAAAGTAATCACTCATCTTTGTACTAGTTTAAAAAAAAAGACACCAACCACCAAAAATTCCCAAGTGTTGATTGCCAGCTGTTCAGAGAGATAATTCTCAGTTGGACAGTTGTCTGTTGCCTGGTTACAGAAACGGAATTAAAAAAAAAAGTTAGCTTGTTAGCCAGCAGGTCTGTAGTATTTTGCATTTAAAAGGAAGCTGAAGCTGACTATGTAACTTAGTAGCATCTTGAGATTGTTACATATCTAACTTTGTTCATTGTTCTATGTACTATCATTTAGCAGATGGTAATTTGGTAGGCTTAGAGAAATTTTGAGAAGTTAAAGTAGAAATTTTGCACTCATTTTTTTCTACCTGTAGGGACTTATTCATGTTAATGAGTAAATCAACTTTGATGTAGTAAATGGCTTTGGTTTGCAAGAAAGTGCTATGTCTTTGTCTTGTATAGAAAGGTTCATAAGAACTCCTGACGGATTTGGAATGGTTAGTCTAACTTGAATAAATGACACAGGCTAACAACTAACTTTGTTGTCAAAATAAAAAGAATAGGTTGAGGACAGCTGTTATGACATGGAAATGCTGTGTTTTAAATTTTCAGCATTTTCATTGAGATTGGTTTTATCTAGGTTTCAATATGATTGAAAACAAAGTATTTTTAGTAGGTTAGAAAGATTATCTAGATGAAGATGCTTCTAGTAACAGCATTGTTTTTTGATAAAGTCAGGATTTCTGTAAAGCAGTTACTATTTAAAAAAAAATAAACAAGACTTAAGTTTTTCCCTTTCAAGAAGTGTTTTAAACTTCCATACAATAATTTAATAGTTTTTTTGTAGGTAGATCCAAGTTTTAATGGATTTTTGGTAGAGAATAGGTGTTAGAGATAATATTTAAAAAAAATATAAACAGGGAATGTCTGAATCTCCTGTTTTCCTCTTCTCCCTTGTGCAGTAAACAAAACACATGCTTGCTTTTCATAATGGATGCAACCTGTACGAAGCAGTGTCTTTTTCAAGTACTCTTTGATCTTTGTTTGTTCTTTAGTTAATTTCATTAGCTTAGATACTGTCCTCAGGAGCTGACTGGAGAATTTTTGTCAGTGATCAGTAGCTTTTTTGGCCAGGGAAGAAAACCTTGGATTTAGTGAATTTGTCAGACTGGCCTCCAGAAATGGAGCATAGAGTGTTGGGGAAGAGGGCTTGCACCACCTTGTTGTTATCACATTTCTCTCTTTGGACACGGCTCTCACATAAAGTTAAGCAACCTCTATAATGATTTGGCTGGCAAATATCATTGTTGCATCTTGCAGCGGTGCAGTCAGCTTTCCAGTCCCTCTTTGAGTTTATTTTTTTCTTAGCATTTATCAGTAGGCCAGTGGGAATGAATGACTTGGTGACGAGTATCGTGGTTGCCCAGTGCTGGAATGCTGCAGGTAATTGGGCTGGACTGGTGAGAGCTGTGGCCGTGTGCTTCTCACGTTGCACTGCAGCTGCTGTTGATCTTAATTAATCTGACCCTCCGAGGCTGCAGTGTCACGGTACAAAACGCAGTGCATATTAGAAATTGGAAGGCTGCTTTTCTGACTCTTATTGATGGCCATGTTTCTAGGTAGGCCTTTTGGTTTTTCTAATTGCATTTGTTTGACACTAACATAAAATCCTTAACGTACTTCAGTCTAAAACTGTAATATGTTTTTCCTGTTTCTCAGATTTATCTGTTGAGTAATGAAGCTGATGCACGTGGTTTTTAAATGTCACGTTTATAATGGATTTAGTAAAAATATTTCTGCTTATTCTGGTAACAGCTATTGTATGTAAATGAAAAGAGTTAAACTGTGTCTGGTATGAATTTCTGGTGTAGTATACTATGTTCTGTAGTGGGGAATGCTTAGTGCTTGTTTTATTTAGCCCAGTCTTGTGGTTAAGGACTTCTAGTAGTATGGAAACATGGAGAGTTGGAATTTGATGTTGGCAAATGGAATCAATTAGAGTGCTGTGCATGTGCAAGGTTTTTAATTTACTGTTGATATATGACTGTCTTCATTCTGACTGCATGACATAGCTTTAGGAAAATAGGAGGTTCCTTACAACTCACGCTGGTATTCAGAGTAATATTCTTTCTCCCAGAGGAAATCTCAAATTATACTATAACCTAGAGATTTCGTAACTGTTCCAGTACAGATTTGTGTAGCTTGTTCCATCCCATTTTTATTTTGATTTTGGGGTTTCTCCATCCCAACTTGTGATTATTCATGGCATTATAAAGATCAACTACATTGCTTGTATTTTGATTAAAAATAGAGAAAGGATTTTCAGAATACTCTGCTTTAAATTTTCCCTGTATTTGATAAACACATTAAATATTTTATACATAAAAATCACAAGATCTAAATTCCTATCCACCATGATCTTGTTTTCACTCTAACATGTTGTATTGATAATTATGGTTGAATCTTACTGGAGTTTACTTATTATTAGGTGTGCTGCTCTTGATAATAGCCAAGCATTGCAATTCCTTTGCAAGAACTTATGTGATTGAAATGTCAGTTTAAGGCAATCTTTGGAGATACATCTATGGAAATCAGCTCCCAGCTGTACAATGCTAGCATGCTTTGTAGCCTTTGAGTATGGATTTATCACTCTTTGCTTGAGCTAGTTATCATTCTTCTTGACTCCTGAATTGCAGTAAATTTGTGTAAGGTTTAAGTTTTCTGCATAATTGATGGATAAAATAAAGTCTCCTTTGTGGAAGGTTGGAGAACCTTTCTTCCAGGTTGATGAGCATGAACCTAGGTTGATGTAGGTGATGGGAGTAACTAGTTGTGTGACCAGATAGCTCTTGAAAGAGCAGTATGTTAGGGACCAGGTTTAAAGTTAAACATTGGTGATATGATTGGCCTGGAGTCAGATCCCTTGTAAGTGAGAGATACTCTTGTCAATTTATGTATGTTAAAGTGTAACATCATGTAACATTACCGTTTGTTGGATATAAAGGAGTATGAATCTTGGACAAAATTTCATATTTACCTGGTCTTATAGGTTTTGATTTTGAGAAGACTAAACATCTGTTTTTCATCGTTGATCTCTCACTGCATCCTGCAGGGCCTGTCATCTCAGCATTGACAGGATCAGATGAAAAATACAATCGATGTGTTGACATTTTTTTGAGAATCACTCAGGTAAGATTACTTGTTATACAGAACTACAGTGAAATTCATGGCTGCTGCTAATGTTTCACCAGTTGGAGCCTTTGCATTCTCAATCATTAATTAAATTAGATACTGAGGTTCTCTGCATGTTCCCTTGTTTCTATTTTAAAAGCACTTTTTGTGCCTTGCTCAGTGCCATTTAACTCTCTTGTAATTTCCCACATAAAGAGCTTCACACATTTGTACTATTTTCCTCCACTTGATAAAGTGGCACCTGTTTGCTTGAATGAAGAACCATAGTGCACACCTCCAAAGCTCTTGGAAGATTTGTATGTATTTTTTCATTCTCAAGTAGTGACTTTAGTCCTGTTTAGATTCTTCATTGGCAATAGGGGGAAAAAATCGCTGTAGAGAACCAGATAAGCAGGTGCAGCAGCAATTTATCATCTTCCCAGTGTGTTCTAAATTCTGGCTTTTAAATTACACATGAAAAATTACAAATATTTAACTGAATATACAATGGTGGAGTTGTTATTTTTATAACACGAATTATTGGAAATATATATATTAGGTCTTGCACTGGAAAAGTAGGAAATGGCACGTGTCCATTCAGTTGGCTTTGTTGAGCGTCCAGTGTACTTACAAAATTAAAGCTGTTACCAGAGTGTATTCCAAAAGAGTTGGGCTATGAAATGTCATGGCTGTGAGAGAAGGGGGAGGAAGGACCAGTTGGGCCATATGCCAGTGTTGGTGCTTGATCTAACAGTGGTTTACGTTTTGTCCCCATCTGTAATCTGGTGTTAGGGAGTGCCAGAGTGCAGGTAGGGTAGTCTGTAGTACAACTAGAAGCAGCAGCAGCAGTTCAGGTGCTGCCATGGATACTGTTTTGGCAGCAGTATTGAGCTGGAGTTATAGAATATTTATGTTTTATTGTAATCTGGCAGTCTACCAACAATTTTCCTGAGGAACACCAAAAAAAAAAAAAAAAAGGGAAATAGATGGCTTTTTAGTGGAGTTATGACCTGGATTTGAAGAAAACTTCTGTGGAAAAAGAGAGGGTCTTCCAGCATTCTGTCTGTGCTGATTTTTCAGAGATCTGCAATGAAACGCTGCTACTGGATGCCTTAAAGCTTTATAAAAATGATTTGTTGCAAGTGTTAGATGTAGAACATGTATGGGGTTTGTTTTCTGCCTTGCATGTGTGTGCACACTTCATTCTTTGTATGTCTTCTACTTAACGTTATTAGGTGAACACTTGGCGACTGTCAATCTAAAGCAAAATTTGCATTTCCCAGGAATTCCTTATACATATATGATTTCCTACTTTTGATTCTTTTGCTGTGCACGGCAGTACACTGAAGTCTGCCAGTTTTTTGTTGAGATTAGTCTTCATCAAATAACATATAATTTTCAGCATAGGAAAATACTCAAAGAAGAAAGAAAAAGAAGTATTAACTTTACAAAGATTCCTTTTAGGGATATATGTTTTTGTGGTTTTTTTTAATGTTGGTGATGCCAAGTGCTCATCTAATATTTGCACTACTTTTAACAATAATAAAGCACATACTTTATAATTTTATAAGATTTTTAAGTTCTGTATGGATACATCTATGACTAGCTGTTCTAGTAAGTGCCAACATGATATATTATGAATGAATTATTAATGAATAATTTTTTTTTATTTATTGATTCATAGCTAGAAAGATGGTTCTTTCCCTGAATAGCTAGAATTTAGAAGGAAAAATTGGTTCCTCTGATTTTAAATCAGAGTGTTAAAAATATTTGAGTGTATATAGAAATATGTGTAATTGCTAGTCTCAGAACTTTAGTCTTGCATGCACTTGATGGTAGAAAATCAATTAAATGGGCAGCTATTTAATTTGTCCCATTAGGTTTCCTGTACCTTTGGAAACCAAACCCCTCCAGTTTATGCAAATGTTTTATGCCCTCTAGTCTGGGAGACATAGAATGGATAGTGGTAACAAGGTTGGTGTTTGAATTAAGCAACACATTTATAACTAGCTTATTTTTATTCCAGTTTTTTAAATGGTGTTTTGTTGATTAGTAACAACAAGATTCTATTGTTTCTATATTATCTTTTCTAACAGCTCTTTTGTCTGATAGCAATTACTGGTTGAAAGAATGTTAGTTGTGATGTTCAGAAGTAGTTCAGTTCTGTCCTTCACATTTTATTGGCTTAGCACTTCCTGGAATCTTTGGTGCGGACATAGGGACACAAAATCTAGTCATCCATTATTGCAAAATCACCTTGATATTTCCCTTTTCCAACACACATGAATATGCTCAGAATGAGGAAAAAGAAGCTTCTCTTCATTTATTCACTTTGTCTATTTTTCAATTGAATCATATGGTGTATAAGGGGCTACCATGCTTTCCATGTTGACTAGTCCAGGAACATGTGAAGTTTCATCTCATGCAAAATTTTTTGTTTTATTTTGTAAAGAAGTCTCTACTTGTAAAATTTCACAATGTTGTATTGGCTGTCTGAAGATTTTTGTTGTTTATTATTAAGAATTTTGCTTTTTACTAGGTTGACTAGTTCTGATTTGGGTGCCTTATTTCTCCCGGTACAAAATTTCGGAAGTGATTGCAAAAATTTGCCAAGGGCTGCAATATTTCACCTGCAGTAAGACTTGATGGACTTTTCCTCAAAAGTATGCATATAGTTATATGGGCTCCTAAGATAACCAAGGACTTTTTTTTCCTGTGAAGTATTGAAGCATAGGAGTTCAGAGTGGGTGGTCTTAATGCTCTTGGTACTTATAAGCATGCATCTTAGTTTGGATGGGTTTTCCCTGTTAAGGATCCTAAGGAGGCATACAGGATTTTTGGTGTAAATTAGTGTACATTTGTAGGACTGGTTTTGTGTTACAAGGTTTTCATACTTCAAGCTATGGTTACTTGGGAGTGCAGATAAGCTGATGATGGCCATCTGATATTCAAGTCAAGTGTACTTAAAACTACAAGTATTTCAGGAACTATATCAAATTTTGTATTTTTAGGATGACCTACTTCAGTAAGTCTAGAAAGAGGTGTGATGTTGCAATGCTGATTTAGAGGAAATAGTGCTATTAATAATTATGTGCTGAATTGTGATGCAGTTTATTGACAAACCAAGGCATACTTTGAAGTGATTGATTCCAGTTCGAAAAGAAACAAGTGTATCTGTAGGTATTCTAGAATTCTTATAGGTAAGTCTCTATGTAATGGGAAATAGTAGTATATCTCAGAAAATTTGAGAAGATTTTATCATTCCATATTGAATAATTTCTAAAGTTGCACTCTGCTTTAAGAAGATTTTCTTGTGTTAATCCCTTTAGAGTACAGTAGTATTCACACTATATTTTCACATGCTGGATTCTAAGGGGTTATAATTTCCCCCATTTCTTTCTCAAAAGAAAAGGATTTCATATTGGATTGCTGTATAGACGTTTCTCAGTGTTAGAAATATAGAAAGTTAGAAAAGTTAGAAATTAACTTGTGTTGCCAGCTTCAAAATACGAGACTTTGCCAATGTTTTCCCTCTTCCACTGGGGAAATGAAGGAATCTTGCTGGCTGGGCCATGCTAGAATGCTGAAGATAATTAAAAATATGTGTTTAATCCAGAAAATACCATGTGTGTGCGGCTTATTTGGGGAAGTCAGTGGTTGTCTGAATAAGTATTTAATTTCAATTTTTAGTCTTTGAGTTATTTTTGGAGCTCCAAGTTTTCCTACTACAAATCATTTGAATTAGTAGTAGTAGTTCAGCATGTGTAAATGCTGAAGAATGAGTAGTTTATTTTATAAGCATTTTAACATGAATAGTTTTTTACTGCTACTTTTATACTTGCTCTTCAGAATAGGGATTCTGCCATTGAAACCATCACTGATGAATTCAGAGAAGTAAAATTTCCAGTTTTTAGGTGGGGTGAAGATGTTTGGATGCAATCAAAACCTGATGAATTGTTTCCATTCTTTGTTTTGCTTGAGGTAAAATATTCCCCTAGAGGTGAGCATTTCTCCAGTTCTCCAGGTACAGTTCTTCCATTTTTCCACTGCTGAAGTTTGGGTACCTTAAGCAAAAAGAAATAAAAATTCTTTTTTGTCTCTTAAGCATGAGGACTGAAAATTATAATTTCTTTCCTATTTGCTGCTGCCTCCCTCAAGAGTAAGTGGAGACGCTTGTACAAAGGCAGTAATAATACCAGCAGTTTCTGTATACAAACATTAAATTCAGGTAAGTATTGAATTTATGCAAGGTGGAATACACCTCCAGTCTGCTTAATCCTGAAGTGGTGTGTGTTTAAACATAGGGATAGATTATTAGTAGTGAATTTTATATATATATATATATATATATATATATATATATATATATATATATATAGTGTGTGATTCTACTTTAGGTCTTTTGGTGAAAGGCTTCTGTCTTTCCTTTTGAAGCAGATGGATGTTTTGTTTTGGCTTTTTTTGTGGGGTTTTTTCCCCCCTGGTGCTCATTTATGGTAGTTAAGATTTACTGTTGCCTTTTCCCCTGAGAAGAGTTGTGTTCTCACCATTTTCTGGGCTTGCAAACAATTATAATTGAACTTTTCTCATCTGGCTAGAGGTGTTTGAATCTGTATTTGGATATGCCTTTCTTCCTACATTCAATTCTATTATAGTCAATGGAATTATGGAGAAAGGAATAATGCATGTGTTTTGGCAAGGATAATGTAGGGTGCCTTTTCACTTATAAATAGATATTCAGATATTTATCAAAAATAAGTATATTATAAAGATTGCCAGTATGAACTTGCTAAATATACATATTTTCCCTTTTGGGGTAAGAGTTTCATAGTATTTTCTTTTAGTTCATGGTCCCTTTGCAAGGAAAGCTACACTGTTTTAAAACTTCCTTTTAAATTTTAGTGCAGATATGTAACCCTTTACTAATGTCAAAAGCAGAGCAAGTGATAAAAATTTAGTGTATATAATCAAGAATTTTTTGGAATTTTTTATTCTTTGCTTCAAAATGGCCTGGTTTTCTGATCTTTATGTGTAGATTGGCTCTTGAATCTATTTGTAAATCTCTTCAGTAATTCTATATAGAAAAACACTGTCTCTATGTTAGTGTATGCCAGTCTTGCTAAAAGATCAATTTCAAAAGAAGTGCTAGATCTAATCCAGATTCAGTTACTAATTCTTTCCAAGTAAACGTTTTCTAAAGTCTCCTTCCATTTGTAAATATTTGCTCTTGCCACAACTACTATTTTTTGTCTTTTATTTTGATGTACTTGACTGATTTTAGCTTTGAAAGGTATAAATCAAAATTTATGAAGTATGGAACTGACTGAATTATCAAAAATTATCTAAACAATTAGTGGGAAGGATTCTGTAAAGTTTTAATAGGAAATGCTAAAAGGCACAGGAAAGCTTTCTAAAAATAAACTCTAAGGATATATTTGCATTTTGGCTTAAAATAGTAATCATGAAGTCAAATTGCCCTATTTTTGGTTATTATTACATAAAGTGTTTTGACTCATGTTTTAGAAAGATTATTTGGACTTTTTATTGGGGAAGACTTGAATTATATATGGAAGAAATCAAGTCTATTCACCTTCCAGCTTGTCATTAAGAAAATTTAAATACTTAAGGTTTTCCCATGTTCTGTGTAGTATGGTTGTTTACACAAGTCTTTATACTTTTAATAATATTGTCCTTATTTGTTTATTGAAAATAGCAACCTAAAATATCTCGTGTTCAGATTCTAATGCCTTTCAAATTATTTCAGAAAAAAAATTAAAAATCATTTTTTCATGTGTTAAAATTCGAGCTTAATAGAAACCTTTTTAAAGGTAATTGCAGGTTCAAGGACTTTATGCTCATTTCAAACTGGATAAAATTGGGAGGCACGTTTAATTAGATTCTTGTATGTATAATTACTCTCGTGTTTGTGGTGTAGTCTGTTTTTTAGAGTAAGACAGTATGTTCAAAGGTGTCTTGATATTATCTGCTTTCTGTTGAAATTATCAAATACACCACCTACGGTTTGTGAGAACTAAGGGAGACAGTGGAAAAGGCATTTGATGACTGAGTGGCATACCTTTATTTTTTACTCTGGGACAAGAAACAAAAGTATTTGGAATGGCTGCTACAAAGTTATTTGTCTATTAAGGTGCTAGCTGTTAGCACATTTTGATTTTTATTGCCTAAAAATACATGGTCCTGTTTGAGTTGGAAAAGGAGAGATTAAGATTATATAATGTTTCGTGGTAATTATGTGCGAGCTCTTTGCTTATTTGCACAAAGAAACATTAAAAAAAAATCCCTCTGAACAGCTGAAGTGACATGAAGCACCAGCTGGGGAATCTGAAATCAAATATTTTAGGGCATGATTTGTACTAAACTGGAATTAGAATGTATGATTTTGCACTAGCAATTGTTCTGAGTGAGGTCAAATTGCACATGAAGGAACACAAGTGATGTCTGTCTTGACTGCAACTGATGTCTGTACACGTGCTATTTCACAGTATTTTTTATTCACATTCAAAACTGGGGCAATGACTAACTTGATTGTTTTGTCTGTTTATTGTCAGTTAAGACTTAGTGTGTCAATAGGTGAATTAAAGAGTTGAAAGGAAGAAAAAAATTGAAAATACCCTTTTAGATAAACATGTTCTTAAAAAATTTAAAATTAATTTTGCACCCAAATATTTTAATAATAGGGAAATTAAGAGCAATTCTGAAACATCAGAGACTTCTTCCATTGTATTTTTTTTCTCTTTTAATTTTTCTTTTAACTTGTGCGTATTAAAGTTGCAATATTGACCTACTAGTATTATAAAAAGATAGCATTTTCTGTTTTCAGAAAAAACTGCATTTTGACACATTGTTTAAAAACTAGAACAGCTCTGCATATGAAAACACAAACTGTGATAATTAGATAGTATGCCATATGTGGTAGTTTAAGTTGGCATATATCTCAAATGGCATGTTTAATGTACTGTATTACTGGAATTAGTAATTTTACAGCTGAGAGCTGTTAATTCTGTTATGCTCATTCCCCCTGATGAACCTGTAGGTAATGATAGCAGACATTTTTCTTTGCAAAAGCCTGTTTCTGATAAATTAAAAGTTATAGGCTGCTGTACTTTTAATGGAATCTTTGACTAGTGTATGTTTCTCATAATATTTTAGGTGTTTCTAACTACTTCAGAATTCTAAGATTTTCTTAAAATAAAGATACAGTTGGTATGGATGGATGGTCACATTTTTTGCTTATGAAGTATATGGAGTCAGGAAAGAAGGAAGGTCTGTTTTTTCCATATAGCTTTTTTTTTTTTTTTCCATCCATGTAGAACTTACCCACCTTTTTGTTAGGGTAAAAAATATTGTTAGCCGTGAGTGCTTGAGAATTGTTAATGGTGGTTAAAATCCACATACCTGTGGATTCCACAGTGCAGCTGAATATGGTCATGATAAGTCAAGGGAGGAAAGCAAGACTCTTGAGTACAACTGGCTATGCCTGAGATGGAGTTAAATTCTCCTTTTCATAGCAGCTTGGATGGTGCCAGGTTTTAGAGTTGTAAAATACACTCATGTTTTAGCTCGTGCTGAACAGTGTTTGCGTGGTGGCAGGGCCTGCTGTTTGTGACTGCCTATCTCCCCAGTGACAAGACTGGGTGTGCAAAAAGAAGTTGCCAGGTGGAGAACCTGAGCCGTCTCAGGCTACTCCAAGCCATACAAGGTCCTCGCAAAAGAAGAGAAAATGGAGTGGAGTGTTCAGCTAGTATTTTGCTCAGAGAGAGGCTGGGAAATGGTCTGCCTGGGGACACTGGTGATTGCCTTTGCGTCACCTGTTTGAGTCACAGAATCATAAGGGTTGAAAAACACTTAAATCCAACTGTTGTCCCACTAGCAGCACCACCATGTTCACCATCAAGCCATCAGGTCCTAAAGTACCATTCCCACATTTTTCAAACACTTGGAGGGAGAGTGACTCCACCACTCCTCTGGGCAGTCCATTCCAGTGCTTTACACCCTTTCTGTGAAGAATTTTTTCCCGATATCTAATCTAAACCTGTCTGGGTGCCGCTTGAGGCCATTTCCTCTTATCCGGTCACTATAGATGCCTGGGAGAAGAGTTCAATTCCCACCTGAGTGCCACCTGCATTCAGGCAGTTGTAGAGAGCTCTAAGGTCTCCCCTGAGCTGCTGCTTCTCCAGGCTAAACAGCCACAGCAAACTCAGTTGTTCTTCATAAGACTTTGTTCCAGACCCTTCACCAGCTCTTTTGCCCT
Organism: Melozone crissalis; assembly: GCF_028551555.1. Classification (NCBI taxonomy): domain Eukaryota; kingdom Metazoa; phylum Chordata; class Aves; order Passeriformes; family Passerellidae; genus Melozone; species Melozone crissalis. The sequence continues at coordinate 28,465,375 of NW_026535796.1, read as the reverse complement.
TCTCTGGACGCCCTCCTGCCACTCAGTGCCTTTTGTGTAGTGAGGGGCCCAAAACTGAGCACAAGATTTGAGGTGCAGCCTCGCCAAGTGCTGAGTATGGGGAAATTATCACTTCCCTGGCCCTGCTGTTGCAAGCCAGGATGTCATTGTTCTTCTTGGTCACCTGGGCATGAACAGGCTCATGTTCTCCTGACCAGCAACCCCAAGTCCTTTTCTGTCTTTTTTGTGGGCTTTTTATTTTCTTCCTATTTTCATTTACTTTCTGTAATATTTTTATCTTGACCCATGATTTTCCTTGGTTTGCTCTTAGTATTTTCTTCCCCCATTTTGCTGGGGGAGTGGGTGAGCAGCGTTGTGGTGAGCTTTATCTGCTGGACAAGATAAAAGTCCACCACAAGGATTATTATTCTTTTTGTGTAGTGCAAATATTTTGCCTTTCTAAAAATGTATAAGAAGGTTGAGAGACACACCCACAACTTCACTCAATTTTGTCTTTACGTACTGGCAATTACTAAGGGTTGCAAAAATTAATTCAATTTACTGCTTTTGGGGCTGATTAGGTCCTCATCTGTTTTCCTCTACAGACATTGTTGGTGTGGTTCTAGGCTAGGTATGCAAAAGGAGCATAGTTTAGAAAGCAACAGTGAGAGATCTTTTGGGAAGGAAATTCAGGTGAAACATTAAAAAATAGGTGTGGAATGGACTTTGTAGTTTAGGGACTCCATTTCTCTGTTGCCTTTCCAGACAAATCCATAAAATCTCATAATCGTTACCCTTTTAATGCCTTCCACATTCCCCAAAACTGGGGTGATGCTGTCAGTTCCAAGCTCCTCCACAAGAGAAACACAGTGGAAAAGGTCTGAAACCTCTTTACTCACTGAAGAGATGTCCTAAATAAAAAAGGATAAGGGTGACAAAGGAAAATGTGCCCAGTAAGCTTAGTGCCTGTTTATATGAGACTATTCAAACAAGCTTGTGGGAAGGTGAGACTTTGATAGCAAAGGAAAGGGGAAATATCTTTTTCCTTCATAAGAGAATGAAGTTTAAAAATAAGAATTGCTGTCCTTTTTGACAGAACTATTAACAGAACATGATACTCTGCAGTCATACTTTTGGGTCATTAAGTCCAATTCCAGTTTATTGCAGGTAGCTATCATTCATAACCCCACTCTATGAAAGACTTTTTAAAGACAGGTAGGAACTTCAAAAATTGCAGGGCTTCATTAGCGCTGGGATTTGCTCTCAGCCTTTTTTCATGAAATGCGTGGTTCCTTTCACAAAAAGAAGTATTGTTAAGGTAACTTTTTAGCTTTGAGAAGTTCTGATTTAAAAGTCAAGTGACTGTGAGTGGGGTGTCACATGAATATCTGATCAAGTTCATAAATTAATAATGTGTGAGTTGAACATCAGTTTGATTGGTAATGAAAACTGTGTTGAAATTAAGCATGGCATTCTAGACTGTTCACAGTTACCTTTAAATCAACCATACTTTCTACTATTTTGTGTGGTGTTGTGGTTATATTTTTGTTCATGTTCTGTATGCTCCTCAGCCATTTTAAAGCTGATTTCCTTTCTGTGCTTCAATTTGTGGTTTGCTAAGTGTAATAAATATTTGTCTATGGAAAAGGTGATCAATTGTCTCACCACCTCCCCACCCCAAGCCTAAACTGCAACAGTGAAACTTAGACTCAAGTAGTTGAAGGGCATCAGATGTTCAGTTTCCTGTTTACCTCTGTGGTAGGTGAAAAGGCTGTGGATATGGGGGTTTTAATCTTGTAATTAAATGTTACCAGAGTTGAGTATGAGCAGATCGCTGAGGAGAGGATCACATGTTTAAGAGTTTTGCCTCCTTCAGGTCTTTTACTGTCATTGACTGTAGGTAATCTATGGGCTCTGGGTGATTCTGCTGTGGTACTACTGTTGCCACTGCCTTGGTGACAGAGTGTGCGAGGAGATGGGTTTTGATTTGCTGCACTGCCTTTGCACAGGGAGGCAAGGAATCAAAGGGGTGGCTTTTTAACTCTAAAAATTTGGTCCTGTCTAATAAGACTCTCATGGGATGAAATAGCTCTTTCTCTAGCTCAGTCTCAGCAAGTTTCAAAATAAAGCTTTGAGCAGTAGCCATAGTAATCGTTACAAAAAAGGGAGAGAACTTTTTATTTCGGATGGGCGTTGCATGCCTGTGCAAATGTAAAAATTAGGTTATTTGAGAGAGATATGTGCCCATGTATATGCAGTGTGGTGTTATGTTAGAAGATACAGCTTGCCTTTTTGTTCTTGAGTTCTGGTAGGACTTATTTGTCACTTCCATATCTTTGCTTTTTCTTTGTTGTTCGCAATGTGGTTCACCCTGTAATGCACAGAGTTTGCCTGAATGATTATGGTTTCTAGAAAAAGGACAAGAAAATGGAACTGCAAAGAGAAAGCAGTTAAAATAGTTCAGTCAAGCAATGCTCAGCTGTTTGAATTCTAAACTCCTTGGCTTAAGATTTGTGAAAATTACCAACTTCTAAATTGGAATCTCAGGAAATCAACATCAGGATATTTTGTGAAAGGACAAATGGTATATAGGGAAGTTCATTAAAGCTGAGGATCAGGGAAATGTTTAGCTTTTTGACTGGATTAGTATTTTAGATATAAGAATTATTTAACTTTTCTAAATAAAAGACATTTTTGTTCTAAAGTAGCTTTTGTTAACAGTACTTTTTTTGTAGAGGTCAGTCATTTTTTTCCTTAAACTTTTATTTGATCAGCTTAAACTGAGTGACTATAGCTTTACTTTTTAGTAATCTAAATTTCTGTGCTTAGCTGAATAAGAGAAACAAAAGTCATATTGAAATAGAAACAACAACCACTGATTTTGTAGTACAGGAATTTGGTAATAAAATTTATATTAAATTTTTTTCAGATTATGTTTCATGCTCAGTTCTACTTTATTTGTAACTGAGGGGTTATTAAATATAGATACTTCTGCGTATAACAGAAAGTTTGTCTGTTCTAAGTTCTTACAGATTTTTGTTGTAAGTGATGCTAGTACCATTTTTACAGCTGAAAGTATTTTACAGTTTAAGGTTCCCTTACAATATGTGCGGTGGGAGATTGAGTATATTTTAGATTTTGTCACTACAACCTGATCTCTGCCCGCTTCCCGAAGACAATTATTGTCTCTTGACTGATTGCGTAGGAACCCATAAGATTCCCATATACTGTCCCAGATAGAAATGCAAAATAAAAATCTGTTTATGCACAGTCTGTTTACCCCAGTCATTGTTTAGGAGACAAATACCGTTTTGGAATTAACTTTGTGTAAGAATGTGATAAGTTTTATGTACATACCAATCATTGTTCTTATATGACATTGTCTGAAAATTAATAAATGTGAAATAGCATCATTATAAGGCATTTTTCAAAATAAAGCTTACAGAATGAGTTTGATAAGTTTTGTCACAAAAACATATGTCTCAGTTGCAGTCAGAAGTTAGGGGAGTGATTTTATGTTTTCTTTGAATAACCTACAAAATTAATAAAACCTTTGCAGTTACTCTGTATATATGTGTAGCACATGTATTTTTAACAGTCATGTTAATTTTTAGTTTTTAATTAGCAATCAGGATAAGTAAATACTAAAAGGGTGCAGTTGCTTTGTGACTGTCATTTAATCTTGCCTGAATTTAAAAGCTATTTTAATGACAGTTATGATAGATGATACTTTAAAATATAGAGAACTAAATCTCTTTGCTCCATTTAAAAGAAACTGTTTTTTTCATTGATGATTGATGTGGAGGAGAACTGCCTTTGAATATTGTAACTATTGTTTTTCTAGAAATATTTTCAATTTAACACACTCTATTTATCCTTTGTTTTACCTGTTTTTCTTTATCATTCAAACATCAGCATTTTACTTCCTAGAATAAAGCTGCTAGTCAAAGTGGAGAGCTTCACATCACTTGGTGGGCATCTTGTACACTAGTTTTCTTTCCTCTCGTTGTGTGTACTTGTTCAGTGGTCTGTGAACTTTATTTTTCAGGCAAGTGCTATACTGGGTTGATTTCTGAAATATTTTTGTTTTCCTCTTGCCTTCTCCCTTATCTCCTGCAAGTTCTCGAGGACTTTCCACCTTGTGAAAAGTAATTCAATTACAAATGAAGAGTGGTTCTGAATTTGAAATTCTAAAGCATCTGTTTCAGAAAAAAAAACTTTCTTAATTTAAGTGTGTATTTTATGTAGTTGGTCATGAAGAACTCTTTACTTATGAGCAAGGAGAAGGTTACATAAATAGAGGAAAAACTCATGTCATTTAGCTCAGAATGTGAAGAACTTCAGTTAGGTCCTGAATATTCAAATAAGCAAGGAATTATATATTGCAAATATGTTTCTTGGGTTATCTGTAAGGTTATATAGATAAAAAAGAAGAGAAGTTTGCAGATTAAGTGGAATAATTTTATTATTTTATTCTAAAATTTTACTTTACCTTTGGTTATTACTTATGCTGGCTCGGGAAGAAATGAAGAACAATGGTGCCTTTTTACAGTACACATAGGAAAACAGCCTTTGAAAAGCTTAAGGAAAACTGATGTATAAAAAAAGTATAGCAGATCTCCATGTTCTTTGTTAGCCAAAAAAATACTTCTGTGAAAATATGAAAGGACTTCATTCCAGCTTAGAAGTGGCACTGATAGACTATCTGCTTGTCATAAGCACTGTCTTCATGTTCATGTGTTAGGCTCCTAGGGGCGATGCTGTTTGATCTTGGTATTGTGGTACTTATGCTTCAGTACCAGTACTGCATTTGCTTTATATTGGTGTTCTCCATTATTGTTTTAAAAGACAGCTTTGAGTTCAGTGGTTGAAGTTACTGTATTCTTTCATGAGTAGATATGAACAGTTGTAAATTAAATTTGACCATCTGTCACATTCAGGGTGTTTGAAAATTTAGTAATTATTTCAAACATTACTGGTATAAATTTGATGTGACTAAACCCCAGACTATTAGCTGTAGGGATTCTTATATTGCAGTGCAAGAACATTTATCAGTATAAACTACTTTTCTAATATTTTTTAATATCCCATATTATGATGTACATAACTTCAAGTGTAAACTGGAAGACTAAAGTACTGTAAAAGTTACAAACAAAGATAAGTAAAGAATCATTTTAAAGGGCATTTTGAATAATACTTCAAGATGATTGGGACTGACCTGTCTTTGCTGTTTGGTAAGAGACTTTTATTATTTTTAAGTAACTGAGAAAAGGGAGAGTGGACAAACATTCCTGATAGCCATTTGTACAAGGTTCCTGTTTATGCACTTCACTTTTTTGTTCCAAATCTCACAGTACTTGGAACAATAGTGTCTGATGGGTGTTCTAAATGAAGTAGCATCAGATTGTAAGTACTTTACTGAGCTAAATTCAATTAAAATTTTAAAAATTTGATTAATATGTACAAAGACAATGTATTTTTATAGCTTCATAAAAGATGTAATCACCTATGTTCATTGGCAGAGTCATGTTCTCTAAACCAGAATTTTGTGTACTTTAATTAAACCCAAGGAAAGGAAGAGTTTGTTTTAGGCAAATACAAAGTGGAGAAGAAAGGTGGTCAAACTGTAGAATAATAGTTGTCATAGTCATTTTTTCTGACTTTGGTGTTAACCATTGAGGGTTCTTGTGGTTATCATCCTTGATGGAATTAGTGGAAATAAGAGAAGTGGTATCTCACTCATAAGTTATATCCTAATAGCTAATTTTCTTTATTTTGTCTACTTTGTGATTTAAAAAAGGAAAAAGAGGAGAAATTCCTCATGTGTGTATATATATAAATTTTAAAATATTTTGATCTATACTGGTTCCAAAAGTAAAGGAAAAAAAGATGATAGTCTTTATAGCATGTTAGAAAATTCTTAGGTAGCTGTGGTAAAACATAAGTGAAACCTGATTTTATAAGGTCCAAAAGAATTGCTGATATATTTCCCCCATCCTAGCTATGTGCTGTAAAATGCAGGAGGTAGGTTGGATTTCCTTTTGGTTTGTGTTCTTTGTGTGTGATTTTAAGTAGAGATGCATAATTTGAAAATTTTGCACTTGGTAATTTGTTGTCATAGGTAAATCATCTGACTTATTTTCTGATATATCAAATCTTGAAGTGTTTAAATCTATTTCTTTTTAAAGGTGCTTTATACAAGACATAATTCTATATGGCATGTCTAGGTTGCTGTAGATGTCTACTTTTTTTTCTGTGTGTGTTAAGGGGGATGCTGATTGTTGTTTTTCCCTGTAAAGCATATTATTCTAGTGACACAGATTAAACCCAAACAAGTTCTAAACATTCAGATCTCATGGGTTTAGGAAATCCCCCCCTATTGTACTTACAAAGTAAATCTCCTGCAAAAGCTGTGAACATTTGTACAAAAAATTGAATGCAATTAAGCAGCTAATTATCAAAATCAAATTCAACCAGGTTACCTGCTGCCAAGATTCCTCACCTAAATTACTTAGGAAAAAAACTTAAGGAACCTATTGCAGGCATATATTAATAAACATGTTGTAGAGTACTGTAGTGTCTGTAGCCTTCTGATTCTCGTGATAGCTTTGTGTTAATGTAAACTCACCAAACTCACCAGAAGTCTGTTATTTCTGTTGATGATATGAAGGTATTTATAAATTTGCCTTGGTCAAATAGCAGAATTGAAAATGTTATGGGCACCTGTTTCTGACAACAGTCAATTTCCTTGCAGTGTGGGATTAAAAATTAGATATTTTGAAAAAAAAGGCAGGAATATAGAAACTTTTCCTCCTTATCAGGTATTTATTGCAACTTCCACTGTGTTATCATTGTGTACTATGTTTTCATATGCAGTAGTAAATTTCGGGTACTGGGAGGCTTTCTTGGCTTCAGTTTGTCCCCATACTTTTCCTATTTCCCCCCTTTCTTCACTTTGCATTTGGTAGAACATTTGGATGTGGAAGGGGAGGAGCCAAGTTCCACAGCAATCCCATTAACGTGGTCGCGGACGGTCGCAATGGTACTAGTGTGTGCAGTGTGATAAACATACTGTTACTGTGTGAGCAGCTGAACACTGGAGCATCTTTCTGGAATGATGACTTTTTTTATTTCATAATAGTATGTTTTTTTACTCAATAGGGTGTTTCCTGCATTCTTGTTTTTATTACAAACATTTCAATCAAGTGCATTTGGGAATCAGAAAAAGTGCAACATAATGAGTGTTCTGCATGCAATTTAATGGAGGTCCAATTATGGCTGAAGATGTTTTAGATCTTCCAAAAGACAGGTGTAATAATGAAACAGATGATTAACTGTACAGGCTCAGGTCTTCTGTTGATTAGGTAAGAAAGAAAAAGCATTTGTCTCATACCTGTTTCATTCTTCTTGAATGCCAGACTGTTAACAGAGTTTCAGATCAGTGTTACTAGCAGACTGAAAGGGAAGGATATATCATTGAGTCGTGTTGTTTTTTTTTTTTTTCCCAAATCACATGAATGCAGCATGTTTGTGTTTCCACACTGACCTTGATTAAATGTGGTAGAGGAGAGTACTTGCTGTTACTTTTCTGGTAGTCAAATCCTAAAATAAACGGACAGCTTGAAGACCAGTTTGGAATCCATAAAACATTCAGTAACTCCTTTAAAATAAAATAAACCAAAAATAAATACAATAATAATAAAGCCTCAAATAAATGCAAATACAAATCAAAAGAGCCCTGTCCTATGTATTTAAAAATGCTTGATATATTTTTTCATTTTCAAGAGTAGGTCTAAACTCACCCAAATGAGATTACATGAAGTATATTGTCTCTTACATGCAGAACTTTCTTCCCTTCTGATTAAAAACACACTAATATTACTTTTGAGGTCTCAATTTTTAATTTCTTGAAACAAGGACAATGATTTTAAAAATGCTTGGTTTTCACGATCACTTTTCATTACAAAACAAAATGAAATCTTTGTTCCAAGCAGAAGAAAGTTGAAGTGCAAGATACTATTCCTTTTGTTGCCGGTTCTGTTTTAGGTATCTGTGTCTCAGACTAGATTCAAAGGTTAGCAATAAAAGAAACGAAGCACAGAAAATTTGTAGTGTTAATGAGGATTATTTTTAATGATGTGTAATCTTGCCAACTAAAAATGTGTGTTTTCACTAAATTCTCATCTGAGCCTTTATTAATTACTGTTTTTCAGAGACTTTTTCCATAAGTTGAATGGAGGTAATTTTCAGTTTTGTATTGTAGAATTTTTGTTTTATAGTAAATGTCACTTTTCTACTTGTAGTTTCTGATAATGAAGGAATACCACCATTAATAGTAAAGGAAAAATGAAGAAAACTATTTATTGGTGATGTTTTTGGTAGTATTTACTTAACGACTTGTAAGTCATTCATGATTGTGCATACTTACCGAATGGGTAGAGTTAATATCTTTTGTTAGCATTATGCTGCACTACTTTTTAGCTACTCATAATTTAAGAAAGCCTAAGCAGACTAGGATGCTGCTAATTGCTTGTGAGTCTTCTTCTGATTCTCATTTTGACAGGAGGTACTCAAAAATGGAAATAATTATTTCAGCATCCTGCAGGTGTGAGATGTGCTGTTCCTGGGTTTTCTGGGGGGGAGGAGGAATTGATGGGAGAACTGTAGCTGAATTTTATATAAAATTTGGATATCTGGTTTGAACTTGCACAGAATTACTTCATTCAGGTTATGTGGCTTTCTTGTATAGTTCTATATATTGTTCATGAATGGTTGAGACTGTTTGTTTGACTGGATGCTTAACAATGAAACCACTTTTGTTTAAACATGGATACTTATAAATAGTGCCTGAAGTGATCCTCTGTGAAAAGTTAACCTGAACTGAGTTTGTTAGCATTGTACCAGAGCATTCTCAGGCATTTAGTTTTTCAGAGTTAGTGTTCATTTCTGAATGAGGAAATTCTTCCTTACGGCCCCTAAGGCACCAAAGTTAGTCATGTTCCCTCACCAGGGCTCTTCACAAAGTCAGATTATGTTGTCTAGTTCTTGCACTCTGAAAAGAGTCGTGTACAAGTGGCATTGTCTCTTGGGTTTTGGTAGCTATCACAGCTCTTCAGTTACCAGGAAAAAGAATGGAAGGAAAAGATACAACAAATGTTTAAAAACATGACCTAAGGTTCCAACTCAGTAAGTACAAGAAAGTGTCAATCAGAAGAGTGTGTGGGAACACAGTACCCACACACTATTCTGTGGCTTCTTCATGCCAATTTTTCTTTTGATTCCTGTGCTTGACTAATTTCAGTTGCTCAGATAATTCTGATTTCGCTACTTTTGGTTTTGGAAGCAGGTGTGGTGGGGGAGGGCTGGTGAAAAGCATAGCTCTCACCCTTGTACCTGCAGATTTTCTAAAGCAGTATTTAAGACATACTTAATATGAGGAAAATACATAATTTTTCATAGTTCTGTTGGAAGTCGTTGATTCACTTGCTGGAACTCTGAAGGAGTAGAAAACAAACCAGCTGAAGGGAGAGATCCAAATGCTTGGGCAAACTGAAAACTTAAGTGAAGACAGTGGCACTAGTATTTATAAATCATATTGAGTGTTAGGCTGTCTTAATTATAAATGAAACCCATCAATACTATTGTTAATTTTTACTAAAATGATCAAGTGATTTGTAGAAAACTTGATGATTCTACAAATTTGGAGAGTAGTTGCTGAGTTTTGTAGGTTTTTTTTTTTTTTTCATAAACCAAAGAACCCTACTACTTGTAAATTTATGAGCTTTTATTCTCATGCTTCAAATTAAATTGAAAACAAATGTATGCTTTGGTTCCCTGGAAGTGTTGGGGTTTTTAGTTTGTTTGTTTTCTCTTGTGCAGAAAAGTGCCACACTGAGTTTTTTCCCACATTGTTTGTTGTAATGTGACAAAACAAATCTGGCTTGTGTGTGAAACAAATCTCTTATACTAGGGAGGCTATCTTTAATAACAGATGAAAAATGGTTGTGGTAGTTGTGGCTTCCTGAGATCATACAGATAGACTTGTTTGTGTGCATTTGGTTTTCTTTTAAAATTTAAATGTACCACTAACTATAATTTACAGTTTCCTAGGGAAATAACATTTAATATGTGGCTTAAAATGTGTTTTCTGTAAATACCTGTGGTTTTAAGATATCTGTATTTTTGGTTAACTGGGTATGTTCATTTTTCAATAGCAGTCTTTTGGAACCACAAAAATGAAAAGCTTTTAGCTTTGGGTTTCTTGGTCTTCCCTCTAGCCCCATGACTTGTATAATGCTATTCATGTTTTACTATGTCCTTAAAAGAAAAATGGCTCTTTTGACCAGCATACTTTATTCAGTAGTTTAAATGTGGTTATTTAAAAAAAGAAATGAATCCTCAGTAATTTAAATCCCAATCCGTTAAATAGTAGGGTTTAGCTGTTTAAGAACTTCTTTTTTTTTTAAACTTGAACCCCATAGATCTTTTTTTGTATAACCATTATTACTGAAAAGTAAAAAGGTAATAAATTTAAGAAGGCTAGCTCAGGAAATACCTTATTTCCACTTTCAGTTTAATGAAACATCTACCAAAATGCATAAAAAATTAGTTTCTCAAGTGTATTATTTACAGGGATGTAAATTGGAGTTATACTTAAATTCTGTGAAATAATGTTTTTTTAAATTACATCTTACTTTTCTAGTAAAATCCAAGAATTTTTTTATCCTTTCTCTGCCTTGGTCCCTTTCTTCACTTCCGGTGGGATGTATTGAGACATCTCTGTTTTCCTAGGCTGACAGCTAGATGATGGCGCACTATTATAATTAATGAGTCAAGAAACATTTTTCTCATCACAATTGTGTGGTTTACCAAATGAAATACTCAAAAATTCTCTAAATGCTAAATCATCAATATAGCAAGTTGTTGTTTAAAAAAAACAAAAACAAAAATATATACACATATATGTGTATAGAATGAGGGGATAACAGGAAAAAGCATGCATGCCTTGGGAAAAAATATACCCTCCCTAAACAGTACTTTTTGGTACATGTTGGAACATTCTTCTTAGCTCTTTGTAGAATTTCAGCAGTTATAATCAGTATTTGTTTGTAACTGCAAAAGTCACTTTTAGTGTTTTGTCCGTGATAGATAGTTGTGATGCACCCAAAAAGGAAACACAGAGGTAGGGATTTGAATAGGTTTCAACTCTTACTTGGTTTTACATTAACTATTTTGGCCTATTTCTCTGCACAGAGGTTGATTCTTTGCTTTGGTAGATAGCTTTTACCATGTGTACTAATTCAAACTTAGCCATCCAGTGAAAATTATTCTGTTATACTGAATTGCAGAGGTCTCTTACTCTGGTCATCAGATCCACTGATCTGCTCTTTTTAGCACCTTCTGTGTCCTGGCCCTGTGCCGATGCAGTGTCCTTGACCTGCCTTTCAGATCATGTATGTATTTGTAAGGACAGCTCCTTGTTTATTAAGACACTCTAAATAATACTGGAAAATCCCCAAACATTAAATATTCTTTTAATTTCACTGTTCATTAGTTTGTTCCTATTCAAAAATTAAAATTCTTTTGGCTCCAAGCAGTTGTGCTTTACTAGCAACAGCTTCTTAACTTTTTCTTTGCAGATAATTTAATGCTTTCTAGTGTGCCAAATTTCCTATAGGGGGCCAGATTGTGGGTGGTCTGTGTACTGCCCGAGCTATATAAAAATGGCAAAGCCCTGGGTCAGAAGAGCCCAAGTCTTTACCTGTCCTGCAAGACCTGGTCATTTGCCACCCCAGAAGAGAAGCTCATGGATGACAAGTTCACTCTTGCAAAGTCCCCTGGATCCCTTTATTCATTACAATGAAATGCCCAACTGGTTACTCTTCCTGGTGGCTTTTTGTGGGTTGTTCGTTCAGAAGGCTTTTTGAACTTCCTAACATTGCAAGTTTGAATGGATTTGACTTGGAGATGTTGACACAGTTTGGTTATGATCATTGCATTCCATTGTTAATTAATTGTACTTGGAGTCTTTTTATGAAAACAGGTGATGTTTTAAGATTTTAAATGTGTTTTTAATGAAGTAGTCTAAGGATACTAACATTTGGCCAAATGTTGCTGTTTCAGTTCTGAGTTACATTGCAGTTTCCATGATGGTTGACCCAGCTTTATGGCCAGGAAAGTAGGAGTAATTTTGTCAGACCATTAGTTTACTACCTGTAGTGTGTATCCTCACTTGAGCTGTTTGCTTCAAACCATTTGTCAAGGATTATCAGCATTTACAAAGGGAAATCCTGCTCTGAGAATGAGCAAAGGAGGTGTTGGAGGGGAATGTGGTGTACCCATGTGTAAGAAAGCAGCAATCTTCTCCCTCCTCACCTCATGCCCTACTCCCAAAACACACAACATGTTTCTTTTTAATAACTTGGATATTTTCAAACATTTAATATATAGATATTTTTTAATATAAGTTTTCAGAAAGTTCTTAAAAGGAAAAAATTGTAATTTGTGTTCTTTCTAAGTTCTTAAATGAATGGTTTATGCTGTAACATCTTTTACAAAGAGAACTTTTCCTCCCACAGGGGTAAGGAGTATTTAAAATGTATTTAGGTTAATTGCAAATTAAAAAAAGAACAAAGTTTTAAATGGTCTAGTGGTCTGAATTAAAAAGAAAAAAGTTTTCCATATCAGTTTTTATTTGGTCATTCCTGTCCTAATTTTATTAGTGTTGCAGTCTTTCATAGAATCCTGTGAGAATACTGGGATAGCCAAGACCTGAATTTCTAATTTGGAGAATTGTGTCAGACATTTCCCTTCTGCTCTTAGTAAGTTTTTTTTGGGTTTGGTTGCTGTTTGTTAAGCCTACTTTCCTTAGGCAAATGAGGTTTATGAGACTGTGGTGTGCCCTTTCTGGTTCCTGCTGACCTGTTTGCTCATTTCAACCACCAGAAGGGTTTTTAAAGGTATATTTAATTTTTTTTAAGATCTCCTGTGTTTTGTGAAAATTTTCAGCTGTTTGCCAGTTGAGAGAAAAAACCCTTAAAGTGTTTCAGTGAAGCAAAGTCTTCAGTGTTGACTTTAATCATCACTGTAGTAGTTCCTAAGCATCTCAAATGCCAGTAAGACTTCTTGAGCCATATTCAGCTTCAGCATCCAGTGGTATTATTCTTGATGCTGATATTGATACTTCAATATCTATCCTCATGTTTATTAAAGAATAATTTTTTTTAGATTAAATTTTATCTGGACCTTCAAGCAAACTAAAATCAGAGAAGAAAAATTATATTTCTATTTGATTGTAAATATCTTGTTCCTGCAATATAGAAATAAAAATTACTTTAACACCTATTGCATTTACTAATTTTAAATAGCATAACCTTTATAGCCAAACTCCTGTTTTGAGTACGTTATCACAGTATTCATTATTTGACTTAGGAACCATGATTAGCCATAGGGTTGTTCATTCTTGCTCTGTATTTAGGTAATCTGTGTCCAGCTAACCCAGAAGTGCTAAATATAGTTCTGCCTTTTACAATAGCTCTTCATTGCTGAATCATTAAGGATCCTGATTAAATATCAGGTGGTGTCTGAAATATCTGCTAAGTAATTTTGTTTAGGCCTATAGTATTTTTAAGGCAGGTTCTATGAGTAACTGTTTTTAGTCTCTGTGCTTGAAGGTTACTTTTTGTAGTAAATATTGCTTATAACAATATATACCAAAACCATCCATATTTTGGTGTCTATAAACTAACTTGTTTGGATTTTAAGATTAAATCCTAGAGAAAATAGCAATAACATACTGTATTAATTCAGTGATTTCTCTAGTCCTTAGTTAAATTTCAGTTCATGTGCATGTCTAGCATGTAGCCGTTGTATACATCATAGAATATAATCTGCAAAAAACAAGAAAAAATTAAAACCCCCTGCTTCTCGAGGTTTATGTTAGCTGAAATATGTTCTCCCTTTTAGCCCTTCTTTTTATATGGAATGCATTTCTATTAGACTTTCATATTTTTAGGTTTTCTGCATTTTAACCTCTAGAGGTTCTAAATAGATTCTACTCTATTTATAATATTGCATGTAACCTATATTTTTAAGCATTCTTTTCTCTTAATTATGCCAGAATAGAGATGCTGGTTTAAAGAAAATGCTTATGGAGAATGTCAACGATGAAGGCATTTGTTAGAGGAAGATTTACCTACTGTGATATTGAAAAAAAAAAATCATCTATTTCTGAAAAAAAGGACAGTTCCATTTCTCAGGGATTGTGTGTGCTTCCCTGCTACAGCTGCAGATATTTTGAATATGATCTTTCTTCCTCCACCATGCGACTTCTTTCTGCAGAGTCGTGCAGTGAAGTCATAATCCTGTGTTTCACATCCATCTGTTACCATAGAAATGATTGTAATAACCTAAATTTAGCATGATGTCTTTCCTGCAGGATCAAGCAGGAGGATTGAATGGGTTGTATGTGAAAGAATCTCTGTGAAAATCAGAATATGTTAGCAAAATCTAAATGCTTTGATAAATTTATATGACAAAAAATACATCTCAAATAAAACACATTGTGCTGCTTGTAGGTTATTTAAGTCATCGTAAATGAAATCTGCCACATACCAGGCAAGCTTAATGTCAGTAATTCTTTTTTTATCCTGTCAGGAGCTAGTGCAGCATACAATATTCACTGGAAGATACATATGAAAATCTGATGAAAAATTTTATTTTTTGAGACTATTACCAGAATATTTACTGTAGTCTGGATATATTAGAAAGCAAAGAACAGAGCTCAGAATTTACTGTGAAATTGAAAATTTATTTTCATGCTTAAAAATACAAACCAAACTTCTAAAAAGTTATTTTCTAGAAATAGAGTAGAAATAGATTTTCACTTCTTACAAGGAAACACAGTTTCTCATTGTTCATTGAAAGCAGTGAGTTCTTTATTGCATAACTTGAGTCCCAACTTATTACATTTTTATTTTTTGGACGGATGCCTGTGCATAGAATTCTACCAATGTTGCATATGTTTCTGTCTTAAAAAAAGATAAAAAGAGAACATAATATAAGTGTCTAGAAAAGCTGCATAAACAGAACTTTGGAATTAGGAAATGTCAATACTACTGCCTTCATACAATCATAATGAAAAATACATTGAATGGATGAACATGTATGCTATAAACACAGGATTCTAGCATCTTCGCATAAAGAATGATCTTTGGTCATCTGATGATCAGCTAGTCAATACATACTGTTTCATCACTTGTAAGCAAGCAGCTGCATGAATCACTGATTTCATGTTACTGTATGTCATTTTTGTGCTTGAAAACAGGGTTATTCATCTCCTCTTAGTCCTCATGGAGTGTTTGAGCTACAAACACTATTTGAATCACTCAGTAGGGTTGAAGCATTAATATTGTCTTTTAATAGATAGAAAAATTAGGCACAGAGGGATTCACATCAAAAGTATCTGTTAATTTTCAGTGTGATGTCTGTGTTATTTGCAAAACCATTTCTTAAAGTATTTTGTATTTAGTGTCATATAACACAAAACATATTCAAACCATGGCTTTCATTTGCAGTTTTAAATGATGAATGCTAAACACTTATGTAAAATAGGTCTTAAGAAGTCAAATCAGACACCTAAGGACCAGGGTCTTCCCTTTTTTCTTTCCCCAACTCCTGCCTCCCCACCCTTGAACATCTTTGACTGTTACTTTCCCTCTTGCCTGCTCTGTTTCAGTAGGAAGAATAAAATAAATGGGTTTTTGTAGAGAAACATTTTTGTAATTTACTTTCTTTGGCGGTCCATAACTTTGAACTTTGTTACAAATCAGGCAAGATGTTCTATCAGAAAATGGTTTGCTGGTACACTTAATCCTGAGGAGTAGTGGGTCAGAAAATATAGC
This sequence comes from Melozone crissalis, assembly GCF_028551555.1. Classification (NCBI taxonomy): domain Eukaryota; kingdom Metazoa; phylum Chordata; class Aves; order Passeriformes; family Passerellidae; genus Melozone; species Melozone crissalis. The sequence continues at coordinate 28,449,494 of NW_026535796.1, read as the reverse complement.
ATATAGGGCTAAAGGAATCTGGTTTGTTTTCTCGCCTTTTTTTTTTAATGAACTAAGGAATCATGCTTTTGATTTTTAGATTATTTTGCAAACTTTTCATGCCATGATCCATATCCCTGCAAGAAAAGTGGCTTCCGCAATATTTATATCCTAAAGACTGTTCCTCTTAGTGCTGATGGTGATGGTAATAACTCTGAGAGCCCTGCTCTAACATTCTATACGCCCCTGGCTAACCATCTGCCTTGATTTGGGTACCTAAAATCAAAGCTCTTGCTCTGTGAAAATGTTTTGGGTTTTTTGTCTTCCTATGTCTTAAGTCTGACAATGTTTTTAAGAGGTAGAACAAAAAAAAACCATCGGGATCTTTTACGCCTTATTGATAGATTAGCGCTTCTGCAGACAGAATATTGAAATTTTCTTCATAATTGTTTTATTTCACTGAAAAATAGGAGGTAGGCATGACAAATACCTTGGTGGTTTTTTGTTTGTTTGTTTTTTTTTGTTTGTTTGGTTTTTTTTTGGATTAGCGACTGATATACATGTTGGGGAAAACAATAGTAGCTTTTTTCTTTATTGTGTTGAGACTTGTACCGGATATTATAGTGTTCAAGTCAGTTGTAAGGCTGCTATGTTGTATTTGATGCTTTAGAACTGTGGCTCTTGCCTGTTTGAAGCAAAAGTGGGAAGGCTTGATCAAGTAAATTTTCCTTAGAACTTGACATCTTTTCACTTCCTTATCAGAAACTCTCCTTGGAGTAAATATCATGTAACTTTTAAAATTTCTTTTGCATTCCTTTACCTTCTAAGTAGTTTATCATTTGTATGACTGTTCTTTTTGGGCTAATCAAAAGTTCAACATAAATAAGTATGTGAAGGTGTAAAGCTATGGCAATTTGTATCATACTGCCCCTGATTAAATGTGTTAGAGTTTTTTTATTTTTAAATTAGGTGATAATACAGTGTATTCATGAAGTATTATATAGATGTTTAGAACAAAGGAAGTATTGTATGGTTCATGAACTTGTATGAATGAGTGTTGGAGTTGGAATAACAGTTGAAGAGATGATTTGTCTTGACCTTCATTTAAAGAATTACTGCAATAAAGATTAATTTATTATTATGTTGCAAAGTTTTTTGAAAAACAATCCATTAAAGAAAGGTAAATACCTTTAATGTAAAAACTGCATTTTTTTCTGTAAAAAAATAAAAAAGATATACTTACCTTGGGATATTCTTTTTCATGTGAGTGCGTGTGAATGACAATGTATCAAACAAGGATTTTAACGCGTGAATGCAATGTAATGGTGTTAATATAATTAGAATGGATATTTGATCAAAATTTAAGTGACTATCAACACAATACCTATTGGTATAAACAATATTTGCTTTCCTTCCATGGCCATAGCCATACTAAAGCACATTTTTCTAAATTTTATGAAGTTTCTAGTCCAATATAATTTAGTTTTCAGCTGAAATTACTGAATGAATTTCAATAAGAAATCATTTATAGGAGTGGGCATATAAAAGCAGCTAGGTATGTGGGGTTGGGTTTCTGGATTTTTGTTTCCTTTTCTGCTAGACTTGCGCAAGGGTTATTTTCTTTGACTCTACCTGCATTTGTATATTTTTCACTTTTCAGGTAAGCTGTTATTTCTCTTCCTGTCACTTGAAAACCAGCTTTTTAGTAACATTTTAAACACTTCTCATACTCTGTCATTACATCACACAGGTAAGTTGCTTACCCCTTGAATAGTTGAGATGTTGTCTTCTAAATATGGAATCCATGCATGGATTTGTTGTCACCCTGTGGTAGACATGCCCTGTCTTTTCTTATGAAGTTCAAAAAAGCTACCTATTTAGTCAGTTTAATTGCTGGACTGTAACTGTTTTGGGAGATTATATTCACACTGAACAATGAGGACTCACATGTCTGGTTTTTTTATGTAGTTTTATGTTTCAGGTTTGTGGGTTGTTTTTTTTTTTTACACTGTAGTGTAAATCCAGGTAAAAGTAAAATAGAAATTCAGTTTGTGAACAAATGTATTCTAATGTAGATTATATTAGCTACTTTCATATATGTTGCTACTTTCATATATTGGTAAAGTGAAGTGCAGCTGTCAGATTAAGAGGTTGTGTAGATGCTGATTAATGGCTGAGAACGTAATAGTTGTTGTAGTGTATTGGCTAGACACTTGCATCATAAGGATCAGATGGTATTCATCAATTTCTAGAAAGTATTCTCAGCTCTTTATAACCAGGATTTAAGCGGATTGATATGTACTATCCTGCATTTAGGACTTTATATTATAGCGGAGTTTGTTATTATGTGAATGATACAGCTTTGTGTAAAATGTACAACTCAGAAAACATTCTGGGGTTTTGGTTACTTGATTATGTGCATTGGGAAACCTGATTGCATTGGTCATAGTCCCATTTGGCCTTTGAGGGAATTTGTTCCATGAGGGTGGAAAATGGATTCATTAGAGTGATCATCTGGTCCAAGCCTTAAGTGAAACTGAGGCCTAGTTAGAGGGTTGGTTTAGGAGCTCAAGCACATCACTGAGTGTCTCAGGTTTCTCTGGATATGCTACTTGCATTTGTAGAGTTTAAGCAAAATAAGTGGATTCGGGCTGAATAATCAGCCAATCTCAATGCTGCTTCATGGAAATTTTCAGAGCCTTCTTGCTGTTTCTAGTACAGGTTATAGAGAAACACATAAGTTTTTATTTCAAGTAATTTGGGAGTCTTGGTCAATTGAGGAGGTGGTAAAATAAGACTTAATCTCATAATTCTAAACCACTGAAAAAATGAAGAAATAATCTCATTGGGTTTAGGTCTTGTGTATGAGAGGAGTCCAAATATATCTTGCCTGTGTAAGGAAACTTAGATATTATTCTGAAAAACTATATGTTTTCAGAAATGGATGAGATGAATTGAAAATAATCTGTACTGGTCTTCAGTAGAAAGTCAGGTGATCAGTTTGATTTAATTGTGGTGACAGATTTGTATCTGTGTTACATCTTCAGGGAAAAGTCATACAAAGGACAGTCATCAACAGAGGGGAAGTCAAAGGAAAATCACTGTCTGCCTAAATAGGAGGCTCTCTTATCTAATGCTTTATTTTAAACACAGATTGGTTTTGTTGTTTGGTTTGGTGGTTTGTTTGTTGGTTTTTTTGTTTTTTTTTTCCTTCACGTTTGGGGGTTCTGAAAGTGGATATTGAATAAATCAAACTCTTACACAGAATTATTTTCTGAACATAGTGGTATGTTCAGAGCCTTTACTCTCCCTGAATGTTATGACAAGCTCTGTATATCAACTCTGTGAGGATGTTTACATGTAACTTAATATACTACATAATATCCTAGCAACTGGAAATGCCGCCTGTATGTGTTAAAGCAAGTGTAGCTGGTTACGCAGCTAGATTTATATCTGGCACAGCCTGTGTGCTGGATTTGAACCGTTAGCAGCATGTTTGATCTGCAGGTTAGAAATGGCACTGACGCTAAATAGTTTTATCTCATTTGTTTTCTCTTAGGTTATACTTTTTAGAATGAGCTAGAATGGGAAAACAGCTCTTTTCTGGGTGGCCAAAAGTCAGAATGTTACTTCAATTTTTTTTTTTCAAGTACTTTTATGCTTCTGTTTTAAAATTATTTAACAAAGAACCTTCTATATACCTATTAACAAGTCAGCACAATCAAACAGTATATAAAAAACCTGAAAATCTATTCAAAGTTATCAGCCTTAACTTTCCTCATTTTTATTTGGTCTGTATGTATTTGTCTTTTCATGTTTAGAACTGTGGTGAATTTAATCACCTTTATGTAGTGTAGTAAAACACTTAAGATAATCTCTTTGCCTCCCTCCTTGCATTGCTATTAATGCAGGAGAAGGGAAGTCTTGTATCTACTATACAGTAATTTGATTTTAGGCACAGTGAGCCCTAAATTATAATGAAAATGTAAGGAATTATCCTAAAAGAATTTGTATTTATAGTGGAAAGGCTGAAGTTCTGTGGTTTTTTTGGTGTTCTTTTTAAAGGTTTTTTTTTGTGTTGGTTTTTTGTTGATTGTTTTCTTTTTGGTTTGGAGTTTTTTTCCCCCTGAAACATTTATGGTAGTCAATCACTGGATAATTTTCTAGCATGACAACAAATAATTTTCATTTTTTTTCTGTCACAGACAAGCTATCCTACTGGCAGGATTTTTCCACTGGATTTCTACATTCATATGTTGATGAGAGCAGAGTTTTTAGACTATTTCACAGATATAGGGAATGTCTTGGAGATATATGTGGTGTTTTTCCTTGATTATTAACCCTCAGTACACCAATTACAAAATATGTTGTGAGTAATGGTGCCATATAAAGGTTGTATTGATAAGCCATCTCCCACCCTCAGTTGTTTTATATATATATATATGGCAGGTCAGTATAACACAATGTCAAGAAGTTTTTACTTCACAGAGTGATTGAGGTTGGAAGGGACCTGTGGAGGTCGTCTTGTCTGATCCCACCCTGTTCCAGAGGAGCCAGTTTGGCAGGACTGTGATACTTGGGTCCAGGAATGAGGAGCAACCTGGAGCCCTTTAATAGTCACTGAAAATAGTCTGGGAGGGTTTTTCAGTCAGGTTTCAGCTAGTTGTCTATCAGTTGTTTAAAGTAAAGGCTGAGTAGCTTTGGAAATCTAATAATTAATTTCCATGTTGTAAAGTTTTCTGTCATTGATTTAAAACTCACTATTTGGTCAGTTGAAATGTTGGCTGCATCTTTTTTTTTCCTGAGAAGATATTGCAGAAGAGCATTCTTAGAGTTTTGTACCTACCTTAGCACCACTCAAGCTATTAAACTGCCCTGATTATGTTATAGGGTAGAACAGTTATTCTTTTGACATGTTAGTTATTCGTGTAGTAAGGGGTGAAGATGTTATGCTGTTTGATGCCTGTGGAAGTTGAAAAACTCAATTGCTTTACATATCAAGTAGAATTAAAATGGATGATCATCTCATTCTTACACCTTTTTCTTATATGATTAGTAATTTCTTCTGTTTTGGTGAGGACTTAGGAGTTGTGCTTTTTTTTCTTTCAAAGTTCAGAGATTTTCACAAATTTTAGAAGCTCTTCCATGCAGTGTAACCTTTTTTCTGCTAATAAACCAGGTTTTAGTTAATAAAAAAAGTTGCACAGTGTATTGTGAATTAGTTATGCAGCCTCAAATTTACATTTTGACAGATACTGGAAAAGGAAGTGAAAAAAATAATATACCTGTTTGGGAACTCACTTGGCATGTTGAAAAATTCGTGGCATTTTAGTATCTCTGTTGTTGAACTTGGAAAAGGTTGGATGAGCACACCTACCTGCTTTTCACTATTGTTCAGGGACAGCACTGAGGGCCTTTTAAATTGTTTTCAATGTTTTAAATTGGTAGCTGTACTTGATAAAACATTATATATATGTTTTCTTGAGTAGGGCAGTATTTCCTTTAACTTTTTTCCTGTACTTTTTTGCTTTTAATAGGAGCTGTTAATATAGCAGTTACTGTGTATAGCATATGTGCATAGCAAAATATGTATCTATTTTTATAAATTTTACAGATTTTAAATACTAGTTTAAAAATCTGTCCCAGCTGAAGTAAATTCACTTTATGACACAACAAAATTTGGCCAGTTTTGAGTAGATGAAATATTGATGGACTTCCTGAGCAAACTGCTATTACATAACAAGTCTATTGAAACTTTTTACTTCTGTGTACAGAAGCACTTTTGTTGCCTTGATGACAGTAGCTGAGCAGGCACAGAATGATAAATATTCTGACTTTGCTGTTTAGGATTATTCACTTGTATTTTTATTTGATTTTATATTTTTATTACCGAGCCTCCTTTCTAAGCCAAAGCCATCATTTTACTGATGAAATCTTTGACCTGTATAACACTGATAAGTTCCAGCTGAGATTCCAGATGTAAGACAGCATGTCCAGCAGGACTTCTACAGGTGTCATCTCCAAATTCCACTGACAGTTTACCATTAATGTTTTGAAGTCCTGGTTATTTAACACGTAGAGATACTTGTGATGAGGTGCTAGTACTTTGCTTTTTTATTAAGCTTGTATTTGCCACCATCAAAGGACATACACTACTGACTGCATTGTGATGGGGGAGGTTTTATGAGCCTGTTGCAGGCTCCCAACCTAACTTCCAGTTAGGTGTTGCTACTATTTATGCAAGATTGGCAATTAAAATGTAATTTCATTAGATAAAAATGGAAAAAAAAATGAATACAGTCTCCACATATTTCTTAAAATTTAAATTAAATTTATTTTTTTCTTAATATTTCTGTATAAATTATAATGCCCAGAGGTAAAATCCTAATTTGTTTGTCATCAGGGAAAGCACTTTTTACCTATATTTGATAGATATTTAGGGAACAAAGCATAAAATTGAGAGGTCATGCCTACTGACAAATTTGTCCTACTCCATATTTTAAAGCACCATAACGGTTGTCAACAAAATCTTTTCCATAAGTAGTGCTAGGGTGCTAAGGACCCAATGATCCAGTGGACACTGCTATTTTATATTTTTTAGGAGCACAGTGGAGCTGAGGTGATCCTGCCAACTTCTGTGTTTTCTGGGACCATGAAAGAACTGGCTACCCTGACTTCTTACACTGCCAAATTTTTAGTTCTTTTCTGGAAACTATTAATCAAATCCCAAGATTAGGGAATTATTTGTAAGACGCTTTTAAGGAGTTAAACCCCATAGCACTTCAGGCACTGAGAGTTTTGATTTGCTATTGAACTTGCATCAGTTGCACATATTTTTAATATTTGAATATGAGCAAAAATCTTTGTTTTAACTCTTTTCCCATTTTTAAATGATACACATACATAGGAGGATCATGAATCTTTAAATTATCAGATGAAGTTTTCTTGCACATTTGCTTTGTTTTTGGTTAAAATATGCATATTTAGTATGTACAAAAGCACAGGTTAGTGCTTTTGTTCATGTGTAATTTTCATCCCCAACAGATGGCTTGTAATGCTCTGTAGATACAGCTCTAAAAAAATCTTCAGTAATTGCAAAACCTAGGATGTTATTATTGGTTCATACTTTTAAGATGATTGATAATTTTACTTGGCAATGAGGACACAATTATTGCATCAGAGTATCCATTCTGAAAATTAGTTTACAAAACCAAGATGATGCAGGAGAAGTCATTTTATTAAAAGTAAATTTTTAGTTAAATCATGTGTATCATATATATCATGTATATAATGATTTAGTTAAATCATGTATCATATATATCATGTGTATAATCTGAACAGTATTCTGCAGAATAAATTGTATCTAAACCAGTCTAGCAATTAAGCGTTCTAAAGCCCTCTTACTGTCTGCATAGCATCAGATCACTTCAAAAGTTAGGTTCAAAGTTTTAATCCTCAGGGGAATGTGCTGTATGCTTATTTGTAAATTGAATGGACTATAGGTGCAAAGCTATTTGGAGAAACTTGCTATTGAATCCCACTGGAGACTTTCAGAAACTATAATACAGCTTAAAACAGGAAAATAATTTGTTTCCTTTAGAGGCAGAGAATTAAATGCAAAAGGTGCTCTAGCAATATTTATATTGTATTATTACCCTATTGTTGATTAAATGCTACTGTTTTGTTAGATGGATGAAAGAAAATGTAGAAAATCAAAGCATAAAGGCAGTGATGAAATCTTCCTATAGCCAAGGTAGTAGAACTGCTACTTCATAGATCAGGACAGGTATAGAGGACCTGTGCAAGATAATTTCTAATGCCTCTGCAGGAAGAGAAAGATCTAGTACTGATGATTTTGTAGAGTAGCTCTCTTCTCCATTTCCTTCTCACACACTGCCCCTTGTTTATCTGTCATTGTGAAGCAATCTGTATTTTCTGTGCACATTCTGGAGTGGTCACAGGGGTTGTAACAGGTTCTGCCTTCTTTGGCTGATTCATTGTGCTTTTGTCTATTAAATTTTTGGTATGTTCACTTTGTCTTGGCTAATGATTATTTCTGAGAAATAATTTTGATTTGATAGCAGCATGTTAATGGTCTCTGTTTGGAAGCTCTGTGGTTAGCTACTGCAGTAAAGCCTTGTTAAAATGTATTTTAATACTGAAGGCCTTAATAATAAATTCATTATATCTCATTTTTGGAAAATTACTTGAAAAATTGAATGTTAGCATTTTTATCTAGGTATGTAACTCTATCTTAGCTTTCCACCTTTGGCCTTTCAGGGAAAATATTTGATTTAGATGTTTAAATCACCACATATTTTGAGCTAAATTACTTCACTGACTTTACATTTACAGAAATGAAGATGTGAGTTGGAACAAGCTTGTTTTAATATAACATGGAAGGGATAGTCTGATAAATAAATAAATAGAATTTCTGTCTCTTAATTTTAAAATTTTATCTAGGTTTATCTTGGATAAACCATGAAACTTGTGCTTATCCCTTCCCTGTTAAGTTCTCTTGTACTATCTAGAATACTTTTTACTGTTGCCTGTTGTCTTGGATCTTGCTGCAGTCATTTAATACCATAAAAAAACAAGACTGGAATTATCACTTGAGGCTATCAAAAATAGCCTATATACATTCTGCTTCAGGAGTAACTAAGGAAGTAATGTAGGATTATTTGTTTCAAAATAAACTATCTTAGGTTTTTAAATACTAAAATATTGAGACTTATGCCATTGGCTTTTTGTTTGTTACTATCTTAAATGCTTTCAGGACTTGCAGCTTTTCTCTGTTGAGTTATTGTGGACCATTTGCTTAATTCCTGAGAGGAAAAAACCTAAACAAGCAAACAAAACTAAGCTTTGCTGTACTTCTTTTAATCCAAATATGTCTATACAAGTCAAGTCTGCTTTATTTTAGTTTTGAGCCTGTGATGTGTAGTTAGGAAGAGTGAATTGTGTGGGAATTTTTTCAGGAGGCTTTATTTCGTCTGCCACACTTGGTCGAGTGCTTGACACTTGCAGGGAGAAAGGTACTACTAGAGAGATGTGCAGCGAAAACCATTTCAAAAGGGTTGGATACAAGGCCAATGGCCTTCAGTTTGCCTCTTTATATGGTGCAAAGTCAGGTTAGAGAGCTGTGTCGTCGGGATAAATGCCTGTAGCTGGTTGCATTTGTTAAAAGCTAGGCTTCTGCATTGCCTGGTGAAAACCATCTATTGGTACCTAGATTTAGTAAATTGCAATAACAAGTACGATGGGTTTAAGTGTGTGAAATGCTCTATGTTAGTGTGTGGTGTGACTTCAGAGGTGCAAACAGGAGCTTTGAGAATTTTATAGTTGTTTTTAAGCCTTCCCACATGCAAATGTTCTTGTCCTTTAACGAGGGTGTCCATGTATGCGTCACTTGCACAAAGTTTGCATTTGATTTGTTAAAACTGGTGACTCCTTGTATAGAACCGAGAATGTCTTTTCTCCAGTGAAGCTTCATTATCTCAAGAAAATGAAATTCTTCTATTTTCTTGTTTTGGAAGAATGGCAGTGTTTATACTTCCCAGTGTGAAACGCTGGGTATGTGGCTCACTGGATAGCCACATAGTAACAATTATTGGACAAACTTTCACAGTGCAATTAACTTCTGCGTGTCTTTAGTCTAAATAAGAGATGTTTCCAATATGATTTCATATGAATATTTTTTTCCTACTGAACTCTCAGTAGGTGTGATAAAGGCTCATCTGCAGTATCTTTTCCTGTTTCAAAGTGCTTATATGTTGCTTATTTTACATATCGCAGGAAGAGAAGGTTTGGCATGATTTCAAGATATGTAAAAAAAAAGTATTTTAAACAATAGGCCTCTTTTGATGTTATCTCTCTAGCACTTGAAAAAGGTTGTTTTGAAGCTCTTCTGTGGGGACTTTTATAAACATGGAGTATGTCAATTAATACAATGTCTGTGTCTTCAAAATCCTGTGTAGTTAAATTTTAGTTTTGTTCTCGACTTAAAAATTAGTTCAGTGTTGCAAAACAAAATCTGTTTTACAGGTACATTTTTTTCTGAGATAATGAATTTTTTTTCATTCAAAATCGGCAATTATTGTTGCTTACAAATGAAAAGGCTCATTCAAAATATTTTGTTTTTATTTCCAAACTTAAATAATATTGACAAGGTTGTCTTTCAGAGGGTTGTAATACAGTATTTAGTGGTCGACTCTTTTTTCTTTAATAACTTCTGTGAAAAGATAATTATCTTAGGTATAATCATTGGCTGATACAATTAGCAGCCCACCTCTGATTAATTCTTTGCAGTTACTCATTTTTTGTAACCTGGAGATGTAAAGAGCTCCATGTTTTTCTTGACAAGTATTGTTAATGTTTAAAAGTATTCTAAATGTTCTTATTCTACATTGACAATGCCCTTGAATCTAGACAGGAATGGCATCTTCTGGTTTGTGTGAGCATTCGGTCTCAAATAACCAATTGGTGGTTTGGTATTTGAGCTTTGCCATGACTGTTCAAGTCAATAACAAGCAGTTGGATATTGTACTTGGGTACCAAATCATTATAATTGGAAAGTTATTTAAATGCCACATAAACCAATAAAGATATAAGTAGCTTTCAGTTGCAAGAAACAATTTTAGATAACATTTAATAATATGTGATAATTAAATCTTCACAGTGTTTGAAGCATGAGCTACTTCAGCTTGAACTCCAACATGATCAGTTTTATCTACTAATGATAGACTGATGATCCAAATTTACAATGTAATAGAATATTGAACTTCGTTTTAGTGAACAGAGTTCAGTTTAGTTTTTGTGACTAATAGAAATAATAGAAGATCAAGAACTCTCAAAGCTTTCAGCTATATTGTGATATATGTGCAGTATAGTTACAAAATAAAGAAAAGAAGCAAAATCAAAGGTAACCTATGGTAAGTAAAATATTGCCATTAGAAGCTGAAGCCACCACAGTTTAAATTTTGATAAAAGAGCAGCATACTGTTTATTTTAGATAAGCAGTGTTTATATGCTTTAGTTCTAGTATCTTGTGCAGTAGGTTTGGTTTAAAATGTTTTGGATTTTTTTTTTAATGTGAATTTTGCTTATTGCAAATGTTAAAAAAAAGCCAGCAGTTTGAGTGGGATAATGTACACTGAGCAATATGGTATCTCACTTTTTGATGAGAAAACAGTGTTTTTTAAAATAATATTTTTAATTACCTTTGCCAGATGTAACAAATCAAAATTAATTACCAATATATCAAAACAAAAATATTGCCATAAAAATCAAAATATGTTGTTTATAAAATCTTTCTAGATGACCTAAAGTTTTGGTTTCTTACCCTTTTAGAAATTTACAAGCAGTAATAAATTTATTTTGCACGCTTTCCTGTCTTATTATGCCTTCTTACAAATTAGGTTTTTGGAGTGTAACAAAAATGTATTTTAGCTTGTCGTATTTCTATCATATTCCAGGCATCATCTCCTGTGTAGAAATTTTTCATTTATACTACTATTGAACTTAAGATAGTTAAAGTTGTCTAAATGCTTTATCAACTTTATGAAAATGCCATATATTCAGCTTTTGAGCAAGTCAATTTTTTAGAATTCTTTAAAATTCTCTACCAGTAAGCTAAATTGAATGTAAGTTGCCCCGCTTGAAGATACATAATTTTCAAGTATCTGAATTGGATGTCTTTGAAACTTCAGACAAGAAAGTCAAATAGTCTTCTGCTTATCCTCTCACTTAACCAGCACCCTCCAATCCAAACCTAACTAAGAGGCTCTCCACAGCATCCAACAAGGAGGATTGCTTCCAGAGTTAGTGTAATGTGAATTGCAGACAGTTTCTTACCTTTTTAATAGTATATAAAGAGCCACTATCACTAGAAACCAAATCAAACCGAAGAAAGCAACAACCAGAAAAACCCCAGAAGAACAAAACCAACAAATGATTTCTGAATCTATAGATTATACAATAATGTTTTTATATAGCCATGTGTTTGTACTTCCTAAAAGTTATTAGTTTCTTAAACCCTGTTGTCCTGTGCAGTGATACGCTAAGTTTAGGATGGAGTTCTAGCTCTGATTTGTTAAATTTTTATCGATGACTTTTAATTATAGTTGTGAATATAATAGGGATGAAGCATTTCACACATACTTTGACAGACAGTTTCTCTGACAGACAGTATTGTTGGTGCAGCAGAGGAGGACTGTGTCATGGAGCCCTGACTTAGACAGGGATTTCCTTATGAGGTTTTAAAGGTCTTACTCTTACCACCCTGACAATTTGTGTCTCAGACTGCATTTGGGGACAGGCAGCAACTCTATGGTGGGCAGCCTCTCTGTTTACTTTATAGTTGCACCTGCTTCAGTTAGACTTGGATTTATTCTCTTTGTTCTGCACTGCGAATACTTGAATATACTTGCTCTTTCTGAAATATATTACTGAGTGTAGTCTTGTTCTGTGCCAAAGCAGGAGATGAAAGCTTTGTGGTCTAACAATGAATAGAGGTATTAAATATTGCAAAGTTGTCTCTTGTGCAAGCATATGATAGCTACATTACAGATGCACATTGGTTCTTTATTTTGTTATTGGAATAGTTTTCAAAACTGAAATATAATCCCTTCTTATTGTGAAAAGCAACTGTTATATTGCTAGCATGTTGCAGCAGAACAAAAATTTATATCCACGTCAATGTTGAAGAAAATATGTGAGAAAACTGGTGCAACCCCAGACACTTACAGCTATCTTTCCTGACTCTCTTGTCAATAAATTAATCCAAACTATTCTATTAAATTGGATTTGAAACCAGTTAAAATATTTTTATGTTTTCCTAAAAGTACTTGTATTATTTGTATAATTAGTAAACATTTCTGATATAGTACATCGATTTCGTGCATTTAGTGAAATATCTGACCCTGGATAGTGTGCCATAGACATCCATCTTCATCAACTTCACCTGCATTTTAGAATGTGTTCTGAATTTTCTAGAGAAGAAGTTTAGATATGACCATTTTGGCATTAATCTAGACTACTACCTATGTTCACTATGTGCAGAAGAACTAAAGTAAAGGATGAGGAAAATTATGGAACTTGTGATGTTAGTAATTTTTTTAAACTGAATATAGAGAAGGCACTGGGCATAATACCAAGCTGTTACTATGTACCTTAAATGCATATATTATATATCCACTCATACCTATCCTAAATTACCACGTATGTATGATCATACCTAAAATGAAAACGTGCATGTTATTTTCTATTTTGAGATGGTCTTTTTCTTGTCAACACCTTTCTTGTCCAAAATTGCTCCTCGAAGAAATTTCCAGCCTTAGAATTTGATCCATTCCTGTAAATATAGCAATCTATATGTTTTCATTTTACCTACATGCTTTGCTAAAAAATAAGTACAGTCACAGAATTTTGTTTTCTTGACAAATTTTATGATTTTTCTGAGTATTTCCCTTGTTTCATGACTAGCTCAATTTGTCTTGCTTTTAATTGGTTTGGGGTTTTTTTTTTGACTTAATGGCTGGGCAGTTTCCATCTCTTGCAAAGTTTTGAAATTTGAAGAAGCATCTAATGAAGTTACTAATTGCATATTTGAAAAGAAGATTTACAGAATGAAAATATATGCACAAATATATGTGTAAAGTATTTGTGATTCACTTTTTGAAAAATATTATTTGCTGCTTTTTAATCTTCAGACTATTTGGATTTGTTTAGACTCTAAAATGCAGTCTGTGCTTTCATTTGTAAGTCTAGTTGGAACATAACTAGTACTGAGAAGAAAATTCCTATTGTAACACTATAGCTCTTAAATTTTTTCTCCCTAAAGATTTGGATGTTCATGTAGTAATCAATAAGTATGCAGTGCTTTTCTTCATTAACCAAAAAACTTTGGAACAATGAAATTTCTGTATTTTGTTTTTCTGCAGAATTGTATTACAAGTATTTTGAACAACCACATTATTTTTCTGTGCCTATATATTACAAAACTGAACTAAATTCAAAAACGCTTGAACCAAAGGTTCCAAAGCACATAGTTAAAGCTCTATGAGCTTTATATTATAAATATTCTTTAGGGTATGTGTGGTGTTTAATGTGTACATAAGAATCAAGATCGTAGGTACAAATCTAAAAGTTCTAGTTTTTCTTTCCTGTATTTTCAAGGATATGTTGTAGGACTTCTGCTATTACAGGATCATTTTCGATTGTGGAATTGAATTTTACCTTGAAGTCCTCTCATGGCAGCTCTGTTTTAATTTCTCTTAGTTTCCTTTGGTATAAATCTTCTATATCACTTTATTTTAGTGTATGAACAATTATTAAGATGAAAAAAATCAGATGCCTTTGGCAGCATTTATCTAAATCAAGAAGGCATTGGACATTAAACAAGTGTTCATTTATCTCTAGCAAGAATATTAAAAAAGAAAGGTGGCACATTTTTTTCTAACAACTGAACACAGCACTAGAGTTTTCCAGGTATTCACTAGTTTTCAAAATGAGCTGCAAAGCGTATTAGTCCATACAGTCCTAAAAACCTTAGCTCTTTTAGAAATGAGAGAACTAGTTCAAATCAGATTTGCTTGTTAAAGAAAAGCAAGCACGTGACATCTTATAGTCAATACACAGGCAAAAAGAGCAGATACTTCAGTTTCAGAAACCTGCAGAGCAGTGACATGGCATTCCATTCAATTTTTTACCAGATATCACAGACTGGAAATGTGAGCTTTGGCTGATACTGCTGGGAAGGAGAGTGCGTCAGGCAGCTGTAATTCCCATCCTGTAAAGGTACTGATACTTAAAGTCTCTGTAGTCCAAATTGGTACACAAAAGTACTAAAATGTTGAATTTGGACCTTAGATATATTTTTCAAATTTCTGCCAACTATTCTTAGGTGTTCTGTGGATACATTTGCAGTTTTTTGCTCTTTAGGTAAGAGTAAGGAGAACCTATTCCTTACTTTGCAGTTGTTTGCAGGTTGCTTCCTGAAAAACTGTCTGTGGTATGCAGTTCTAGTGTTTTCATAGTGTTTCACTAGAAAAATAGGTTTCTGAAGTCAATGGTATCCAATTGTTTTAAACCAGGCCAAAATTTTGTTACGTGGACTTGTAAGTTTGGTTGCTCTAAAATCAAGTTTTGGAGCATTTTGAGTCTTGTTGAATGTAAAAAAAAATTTAAAAAACAGAAATTCTGGTTTTAGTGTGATTCTTAAAAGTGTGATGTTTTTGAAAAGTGTTTCAGTGCAGGGTGAGCTGCAGACAGTTGTTCCAGTGCATTCGTTGACCGTTTCCTATCAGCATCAGGTTTGTCTGCAGTACAAAAACTAAATTCTTTTGTGGAATAAGAGTTTTTTTTGGTGGTATGTCCTTAAGGAATCATAAAGCCTAGAGAGTAACTGACATTAACGTGACTCCATGTACTGTAAAACCCATTCCGTTTTATATATTTTCAGGGAGTATGGAGTGGCACAGGAAGGAAATGCCATATCGCTGGAAAGTTGCTCTAATTCAGCACAGGATTCTTGTGAGAAATTACTTCTAATATTACATCATCCTCTTCTGTTTTTCACAGTTTACAGTCTAATTTCTTCATTTTTTATGCCACATTTGTTCATATCAATAACCACATTAAAATACATTTAGCAGATTAAATAGGCTTTCATGAGTGTTAGTGCACATCTGATAGTGGTAGTTCAGAACTATAGATTTTACCATATTGCATTATATGAAGGCTTATGGGTTTGTTAATAAAATAATTTTTCCTTTTTAGTAAGGCCTGCTATTTTATAATGCTACATTTCACTGACTAATATGGGATTCAACAATTAAAAATAAGTCTCAGCTACTTCCACTCTAATGAATATTTCTGACAATAATATAGGCAGCACATTAGAAGGGAGAAAAATAAGTGCCCTTGCAAAAAAAAAAAAAAAAAACAAAACAAAACCAAAAAACCCAAAAGAAATAAAAAAGCCAAGAACATGAAAAGGAAAGAAAAAAGGCAACTGGCTGTTTACTTCAATTATATAGATATATAAAATTATACTATATAACAAGATTTTAAAATTTTGATTTTCTTTTACTTGAGTTTGCTACCTTTCTCCAATTTGACACTGTAGTTTGAAGGAAAGTACTTTCCTTTTTTCTCTACTCTATAATGTCAAAGAGCCCAAAAATTTTTTTAAAGATTTTATTTTTATGAGTATTGACAAAGGTCAGGACTGACACTAACAAAATTAATATTTTCAGATGTAATAGCAATCTCATTCTGTAAAACCATCCAAAGTGTGAAAAGATTAGATTTTCATCATATATTTACAAAAAATATATATGGAACAAAAATATTGTCTTTTAATTAGGGAACTGTTTTATACTCCTGGTTTCGTTTTTTTTAGGTAGTTAGCATTTGTAGATGATTCATTAATTAAGAGGAGCAAGAAGAGCTGTGGCCAGCTTTATAAACTTCTGTTGAACTCTCTGCCAAATCCTAAATGCAATGTCAGATGGAAGATATCAGTGCATTTTTTTTCTCCTATCTGTAATCCCCAGAAATAGAGTATTTTGTGTTTGGCAAGCATAAGCCTGTATTTTTTCTGCATTTTTAATGCATTTTGTACAAAGTAATCCCATATACCCAATTGGGTATATGCTATATACCAATATGATTTAGTTGTGTCTTCCTTTTCTTTGAAACTCATTCATTCCAGATTTTGTTCTATTAGTTAGTGATTTCCTCTTGTTAAAATTGTATCACTCTACTATTCTACTCCCTTCATCTGTTCTTCCTGAACTACATATGTACACAAATTTTTCACACTCATTTTAATTACTGAATACGGCTCTGTAGTCATGATCAACTACAAGAAACTGTCGTCCATTTGTGACTTTGTCTTCATATATCTCATTATTTGGTAGGTTGCCTGCCATCATCTCACTTTAATCTGTGTGCCAGAGATTTGCTTCCTAATATTCTTCATTGATATACATGATCTTACACACAGATTTGGTCAGGAGTGTATTTTTTGTTTCTCGCGATGATGCACATATCTAGTGTTCCTGTCTGTGATTCCTAGAACATCTTGTCTTGACTGTGGTTATCCTATAGATAGTCTACTTAGAATTTGAATGAATCATTTGAAAACTGATCCCAGCTCTCTTCACAGACCCTTCCTTCTTACTCATTTTTGGTTACTGTGGACAACATACCCTTTCTTTTCAAGACTATAATTTGTCTGTCAAATTGCATAGCCAATCTATGACATTTCAGATTGCATGCGTCTAAACTTTGCTCTTTGTTTATAAAAATCTTCAAATGCTTGTTCTTCTTTGCAGGTTACCAAAGTCTTATCTAGGTCCTTAGCTTTCATTTCTCCAAAAAGCCACTTTCATAGTCATTTGTCTAAAAACTTTCTCTGATCACACCACTTAAATTTAATTGCTTTCTAACTCTATATCTTGTCAAATGCAAAAAGTTGTCCCTCCTCATCAGTTTTCTATACTTGAATTCCTTTTCCTAGAAGGAATTTTACCATGTTAAACTCACCCCTTTTGTTAATAATTATAATTTCCCCGAATCATGTGTGATCCCTTGCATGAAGAAAGCCTTCTTATAAACATTTGAGCTTTTGTATTCCTTTCCAGTTCTTTTAATAGACTCGATTGTCAAGTTGTAAATGCCAAAGATGATAGCTGGACATATGCTGTACCTTATGGATTATGAGTTAATGCCATTTTCCCTTTCCTCATTTTTAAAGAGCAATTACAAAAACATGAGAACAAAAGGGGATTAAAATATCTGAGTAGTTTCTGTCATTATGTATATGTGTTCACTTTTGCTTTAAACGCTGATGCTTTTCTCTTACTGCTTTAAACACTTTCTTCCATCTCTTTTTCTTCTAGAGCATAGGTCAACATGTTTCCATTAGTATCTGCTGCCACGATGTTCAGTGGTGAGGAAAGTAAGAGGGAAGAGGAAGGAATCTTGATATGACTATCAGCAGCTATTTATAAAATCAACATTGAGCTAGAATAAAGTTCTTAAATTCACCAGTAAAACTGAAGGATGATGATATTGAAAGAATTTTTTTTTTTTTTACCATTTGCAGAATTTTTTCCTGTTACTCTAATTGTGTAGAAGATTTATAAGGATTCCTTGATGTATTTAAATTAAATATTGTTATATTGTGCTTGTATAATAGAATGTTTTAGTGCAGAGGAAGCACATGATGTTTTTTATTACTTTTCTAAGGTGCTGCTGATGACGTACAAGAAGTATGTTACTCTTCTGAAAGCTATGCTATGTGGACTTTGAATTCTGTGCATTAATAACTGCCATGTAATTAAATTATGAAAATACCTAATCAGCACATAACATCAGATACTTCATCTTCTTCTCTATAATAGGAGGAAATTCTCATATTTGGGTGTTTTGGCTTTAATGTGTTTAATGTATTAGTCATAATAATGAAGGCAGTTTCTACCTTTGTTAGTAAAATACTTCAGGCTAGTGCAGAAACGAATCTGTATCTGAATATCAGGTATGTACATATAATTTCTGTTTTGAATTTTCATACATTACTGTTTAGTTCGCAAGGTCATGATATGTAGAATAGTTTCTAGAAATGTAGAAACTTTGAGTTTTCATATTGCTGAAGTGTTTCAATATATAGTAACCTCTTTTTCCTTCTGCTGTATGGCTTATAATAGATATTTTATGCTGATTTAATGTCTTCCTTGAGAATACCTTCAAGGACATCTTTGATTAGATTGATCAGACTTAATGAATATGTATATGTATTGAACTAAATTGTAGGTTGCATTTAAAAATAAACTGTCCTGTGTGTATCACATTATAGTAGATGACAGTGAAAGACTAGGGCCATCCATTCTAAATGTGAGATCAAATAACTTTAGCTTAAGTCTGTTTCAAAATTATCTAAAAATAAACCTTATAATTCAGAAAATTATGCATTTTGAAATTTAAAACTAACCTCTTCTAGTTTCAAAGAGGTACTTTTTAAAATTCCCTTCTTTTTTCTTTTCTTTTTTTTTTTTTTATTAGGAGAAAGAGGCCTGGACATTAGGAGACAGATGTTTTTAATATGAGGTTAATTAAATGTGTCTGTGAACTTGTTACTAGTTGATACCAGTTAGCACTTTTCTTGAAATTAGAGGAAAGCACGCATGGAAATGTCTTAGTAGAAACATTCTGTCTTTAGAATACTACTTTTAGATAATATCTTAGTATCTTTCTTTAGAATACTACTTTTAGATAATATCTTAGTATCTTAAAGACTTTTCTAACAGTCTATCTGGCATGATGCAGTGGGGGATGTTAATCATATGTGTTTAACTGACAATCATTGAGGTTTAACTGAAAGAGTTCTTCCTTTCTAATGCCTTTGTTCATCCCACTTCATAATATTTGAAGTACTAGGGAAGAACTAACCTGACAGGTGGCATTGTGAAATTACTTCATCAGGTTTCAATAGAGGCTCTGTTTTTTGAAGTTGGCTTTCTACCTGTCATTCCTGAAAGCCAAGTATGACTTTAAGGACTCAATCATTCAAAAAAAGAAAAATTCCTTGCCAAATTTGTGCTCATACACGGGTTATCAATTAATTATAAAAGGTACTTATTTTTAAACTAATTATACTCTGAACAATATTTCCTTGGTAAGGCTTTTAATAAGGCTTAATATGTTGATATTTATTGATCAAGTCTCTTCAGGAAGACCAGGCTACGGTGGTTTCTCAGCTGGCTGTTACTTCAGGACTGGCTGAAATAAGAGACAAATAGAATTCTATTTCTTAAATAACTTACTAAAGATCCAGGACACAGAAATCATACTTGCTATGTGGACATGAAGATTTTGCTCCACTGGGAAGTCTCACTGTGACTACAGTTCAAGCAGGCATTAAAATTTAAAATGGAAAATTAACATGTCAGTTGGTCAAGAGCAATTCCATAGTTTGTGAAATGCTTTAATATATAAAAATTATAAAGATTTTCTATTAATGAATTCTCCTAGTATCTTATTATTATTTAATTAGGTAAAACCTTATTTAATTACATTTAATTATGGTATTTTAAATTATTGCTGTTTTTAGCTTTGTTTCTATTTCTGATCAGTACAAAATTGGTTATGTAAACAGATTTAGAATTAAAATCTAATCACTATTGTTTCACCCAAATATTAGTGAACTGAGAATTTTACAGTAACTGTTAGTGAAGTAACAGAATAGTTAATAATCTTTTTTATTTACTTAATCGTGGCATCCAATGCTGCATAACAAAAAATTAAAACAGTTACATAGAAGTATATTTATTCTATAAAAATCACATCCAAGTGCTTGTTTTGTCAGACTTCTAACAGAATTGAATGTGTTTAGATTATGGAGTTCATAGGTTCTTTACTGTAGCTAAACTAATCAATGCATCAGGACCATAAAGACTGAACCAAGAAACATAGGGGAGAGTGTGTGAGAAGGCAAAAGTTAATCTGTAGATAAGTTAACTACAGGAAAATTCTTTTGAAGTAGTTGGCAGCATAAGGTTTATTGTTTTCAGCAAATAAATCTAAAATAAACTGCCTGATGACAAAGGTAAACAATTGTTAATATAAACCAGACAAATGTTTTTGTCATTATGTAACACTGGATGGGTGTATTTCGTATAGATGACAGAATCTGATAAGGAAGGGTTCATAAACTGTTAGATATATAAAATAAAGAATCTACTAACTTTTAGTCAAGTATTGTATCTTATCTCAAAGATTTGTTTTAACTAGGAATTCCACTAGGAATGGGTATTTCCATGCAAAATTTTATAAAATTCTGTCACTTGTAAAATGGAAATGTTGTTTTTGAGTGTACCTCAATTGTTTTTCTTTTGTTTCCGTTTGGTACTTTGGTAAATTAGTAGCTGTAAATAGAATAGAGTATTTTAAATGTTGTTATAAGCAGCAAATTTATACAACTTTGTGCAGACTTTTTTTTGTTATAACATTCAGATTTTCTTTCAAGAGCAGTGTACTTGGTATAAATATTGAAAAAATAATTCTTATGTATAAATTATTATCATTTTTGGATTTCATATGAGCATATATTTACTGTAACTCTTTTCGAGACCCTTGCTTTTACATTCACATGTTTAACTTTGTAGTCATTAAGCTGGATATTTAATACATTTAAAAACCTTTTACAGGTTTGCTTTTAGTTAACTTCAAGTAGTTACAGCATATTATGTTTTGTGTAATCATATTTGTGCAAGTGTAGTCTGCCTGTCTGCCAACATAACATCAACTTCTTAAAATTCTCCTTGTTTCACTGACAATTGTATCTTATTTTGTTTTCTTAATGTATTAAACTAATTTATATTTTAAAATACACTCACATAGGAAGAACTTCCTTGAAACTCAGGGTAGTTCAAAAAGTTCTTGCTAGCCAAATGAAAAGCGAGAATCTGTCTGACCCGTGTAAGTGGAATGGCACTCAGGTTCTCTGCATTCATACTTTACATTCTCTGTTGTCTGTTAGAGAGATGTATCTTTATTCCTCAATTCTATCTTCTTGTGTAATGACTTAGAAGACATAATGTCTGTCCTGATCAATTTTGCAATGACCTTGTTCTGATTAATGAAATCTGATGTTTGGAATAATTATCCCTTAAATTGCACTTCATGTGTTGAGTTATGTTTTTAACACAAGGTCTGACAATGTGTAAAATAAAAATTGTATTTCAATAATGGCTTACTCAGGCTGGATAATGATTTCCACTTTCCCTAAGGAAGAAAGCTCAGTATTCATGAAGGACCATACCTTGTGTTGAACTTGAATATCTGTATTTATTGCATATGTGGCAGTAAAGGTGAATGCATAAACAGATTGTGTTCTGCTGAAATCTCTGATTGAAGTCCTCAGCATCAGTTGTTGAAGATTTTCCCCTTCAGAAATGTGTCTATTGCAAGTCCAATCGTGAGAAAGTAAAGTATGCAAAGAGTACTTTGAAAGTATACAAAGGTGACTAATGAGCACTTGCAAAAGAACCAGCATCCCCTTTAATGCATTTTTCAACTTTCTCCATGGAACTTCCTGTATTAAAGAGAGGATGAATCAGTCTGCTTCCTCTGCCTTCATGATTTTGCAGATATTTGACGTTTAGCACAATTTCCAGATTTTGAGAAGTGTAAGCTTACATTAGTCCTTGTATTGGAAGGCAGCCTATGGCTTTAATTGTGTCTTCTGAATCTTTTCTAGTTGTAATGCTTCATCTGGAGGCAAAGGGAGGGACCACAGCTGAAGACAATTGCCACATACAAACACACATTTGTGTCAGCATACGTCATCTCACACCATTTTCTGGTTTACATTCCTTCCTTAGAAATTCTCAATGTTTGATTTTCTCTTTGGCTGTTAAAACTGAGTTAGCTGTTTCTTATAGTACGGAATTTTACACTTGAATGAGTGAAATAATGGACAGTTCTGAGTCCATTATTTTTCTGTGTGAAATTAGAATTGCTTTCTCTCCTTTGTACATCACATTTGTGTACATGGAATGACATTTGCTATTCTTTTACACAGTCATTTCATTCTGAGGCCCTTCTGTGGTTCTTCACTATGACATATGTCTTCATTGCTTAACAACCATCATCAAATTGTCTGAATCTTCAGCACTGATGTCTGCTTCCATTTTCCAGATTTTTGTCTACATATACATATAACGCCCTACATGATCTCTCTGTTGTGAAAATGGATAGTTTAGCTTTTCCCTCTTTTATTCATTAATTCTTCCATGCAAGGGCTTTTCTTCTTCCTCTATAGCAGTTTTGTTTCCAAATAAGCTTTTGGAAAGGACATTTTTGAAAACTGCTTAGAAAGTAATTACCATCACATCATTGAATCTTCAAATTTTAGGAAATAATTTAGAACATGTAGAAAATAATTTAGAGCATATACATTCAGAACTGTATGACATATTCTTCATATATCTACATTGTGGAGCAGCTTTGTGTTCTAATCTGTGTTACCACTACATACTATGAAAGTCTGTAGTCAGAAATGTTTCATGTTTTAGTATATCTTGCATGATTCTTACCTTGTTACCACTACAGTACAGATTCCATTCAAACATGACAAAATTCCCTCAAAGTTTTTATCGAGTAATCTTGCAGTATTTTCTAGAATCATTTTAATAGGTATTGTATTTCTTTTTATAATCTCATCTTTCCTGGTAATTATTCTAAAAAAAATCTCCTTGAGACAATCTAGAAAATATAATTTCAAAGTAAACTTCTCTTTAAAAATTTTTATTTTTTAGTCTAAATATTGAAAGAAAGTACAGAAAGATTTCTATATTACATCATAAAACCTATAAAATTAAAGATTTCTTTTGTGCCGAAGAGTAAATACTCTTTTTATAGTATTTGGTATAGCTAACGTAATAAATAATTTAAAATAATTTTTTCCAACAAGACAATTATTTTTTTACTGTTTGCATATGACTTTTACTGATTTTTTCCTTTTTTTTTAAAGCCATGTGATTTCTTTACTAATTCTAATACTAATTATAATGCTAATTAGAAAACTTGTTTGGCTTCTAGTCCTGATGATTTTTATACCTTTTATCATGCTATTGTAGATGTAGCTTGTTGAAACTTGTTTCTGGACTCTTCTAAGTATTAAAGCTTTTTAATTTTTTTAGTATTGTGTATGTATGAGAAATTTGCTAAAATGAAACTTTGTATTTGGGTAATAGCATACAGTTTAGCATATTCTATTTTGTCTAATACATGCTATGCCAGTGTTTCTTTTTACTGTATTTCCACATTAAAAAAATACTTCATTGATGCTGACAACCAGGTTTGTTATCAAAAAAGTTACAATTTATTTATAATGTGTTGCCTTAAAAGTAACTTAGATTTAGGGATTCACCTTGCACTTGTCTACAATGTGTTTTATCTTTGTCATCTGATTAAATGCCTTTGGATTGATATATAAGTCCTTCTTCACAGCAATAATCTAAAAACCAGGAGATGTCAAAACATTAAAAATTATTCCTGGATAACTTTCAACCTTATAGTTGCACAGCTAAAAAAAGGAAGATTGATAGCCTGAGTTCCTAGTAATAATCAGTTTCACTTTCACAAATCACATTTGTATAGATGCTATGAGAAAAGCCTTTGCCCTGTAGAGGAGGGAGAGGTTTTATCAGAATATGGCAAGAGAGACTGCTGCAGTAGTACACTGAATTTCCTTTAGAAAAAGTGGGGATGATGGCACAAAAACTAAATCCATGCAAGAACAAAATTAAATACAATAAATTAAGAAAACTCTGAATGCAATTTATAGAGTGATTCAGTTTGGGAGGGGTATCAGAAGATCTCTGGTCCAAAGTGTTTCTACAGGCAGGGTCAGCTGTGCAGGCAGACAATATTGCTGATGGTTTTATCTTACTGTGCAGCTTTTCTGAAACATTTTCCAATGCAAGAGAGTCCTCCTGAGGGAAAGGTTTTTCCTTAAGTCTAATTAGAACCTCTTGTTTCGATGATGTCCTCCCACTGTAAATCACTGGAAAGAGCTTAACTTAATCTTCTTTATAACTTCATAGTTATTAAGGACCTGTTTTGGGGTCCTTCTGAAGGAAGGATTGCCTGTTCTCCAGTCTTGATGAAAGAGGCCAAGTTGCCTAAACTTCTCCTCTTAAGGGCAGGTACTTCATAACCTGAACTGCCTTGGTGACACCCCAATCAACTTGCTTTAGTTTCTCAACATTTTTGTGGTACTGGAGGACCTAAACCTGGACTCAGTATTCTAAAAGCAGTCTAACAGCTGCCAAATAAGGAGGGAAATTTTTTTTTTATAACTCTGCTCCAGACATTTTCCTTTGTCAGTATAGTTCAACTGAAGCACAAAGAGCATTGATTAAGCCAAAAATAGGGAATATTGAAATATTTTTTTTAATTCATAAATATCAATCTGTTGTTTTTAATAGTTTAAAAATTACAGAATCAGACGTCTGCATAAGATTCATGTCTGTCAATGTCTGTGAAGGTAGGAGTATCACAAGTTGTTGGAAGGAAAATTCTAAACATAAAACAAAAGAGAATACAGGGAAATTCAAAAACTTGTCAGTTTTAAGAAAACCTGTATACTCTGTCTAAGTCATGTAGACAAATGCTTGATTATGTGCCTTGATTTTTTTCCTCTTTTATTTCCTGTCAGCTCAAATGAGTTCTTAGATATTTCCAAAGTTGGTACTTGTTTATTGCCATATCAGGCTGTG
This sequence comes from Melozone crissalis, assembly GCF_028551555.1. NCBI lineage: Eukaryota > Metazoa > Chordata > Aves > Passeriformes > Passerellidae > Melozone > Melozone crissalis. Next base: position 28,424,226 of record NW_026535796.1, on the reverse strand, counting down.
CTGGTGAATTAGGATGACCCTGTTGTCCTGGATGTAAAAGCTGAGTGAACTCTTGCGTCATGTTCATAATAGATGTGTCTGTATGTTCTTTTCCTTTCCTTTTTTTCCTGTTTTTTTAGTATGTATGCATTGAAGGAATAAGCCTAAAAATGCACCTACTTTAATGCTAGCATTACTATTTCATCTCAAAGTAGCTGCTATTACTTATATTTGTAGTCCTTCATCCAAGTGTCAGTTTCTATGTTTGTTTGGATCTTGTTATTCCTGTGTATGTGCAATTCTCTGTGGTATCTGTATGCAGAAATTTAATGCTTTTACTTCTAATGCTTTTACTTTTTCTTATCTACAAATATTTGACTTTTGGCTCTTACTGTTCTATAGACGAAGCATACCATCACTTTTCATGCTTTCACAGCACATAGCACGGTGGTTTCTTTTCTAAACCAAGATCCTGCTTCTGAAAAGCAGTAGTAATTAATCAGAATTCATGACTTGAAGTGCTGTAAGAAAATGTGTTTAGTGGTAGGGGCAGCATGTTAATGTATTAGAGGAAACACAGTTTTTTATATAGAAATACCCTAGTAGTCATGGTTGTATGAATCAGGAAAATTATAATTGCTTTCTGTGAGGGGATGAGGTATCTACAGTTTTCATTTAGGAAGAAATTTTAGTCTTGATTTCCATTATTTTGATGCTTAGCAAAAGTATTTGATTTTTTTTACTGTAATTTTTAGTTTTGTTCTGCTCCACAATTTTCTTCAAAAATTCATTGCACCTGTTAGTATTTTTCCAGATACAGCAGATGATCACTAATTTTTTTCATGTCAACAAAAATGCCTATTTCATTTATTATATCCAAAGGATGTGTTGAGCCTTTGGACTTTAACAGTATCAAATACCAATAGGGAGAAGAAATATTGCAATCCTAAGAAAGCAGTGAAAGTAATAAACATAATTGTGATAGTTTAAAAGCCATTTTGGAAAGAAAGGAAAGCTTTTCTGTGCCTTCATTATTAAAAAGGATTATTTTCTGTTTTTAATAGCATGGCTTTCAGAAGTCTCAATTTTCACACCAGATGGCATTCCAAAAGTGGGAAAGGAAAGCTATGATCCCAAGAACTAAGATGCAAGGGCAGCATGGGGAGAGGGAAGCAATCCATTATGGGCAGCACAGTGCGAGGGAAGGAATCCATTATAGAGATCTTGTAGATAATTTATTATGGAATTAAATGCCTATTTAAGTACCTAAAGGAAACAAAAATATGTATTATATTGGGCGTTCTGAAGTGTAAGGAGTTGCCATTTTTCTTTTGGAGTAATAGTGGTGATCTCTAGTGAATGTTCCCAAGAAAAGAGTTAAAATAGTCAAGACCACTGACCACATATACAGCTGAGGCTGTGTATGTCTTTGCATAGAGGCACAACCAGAATATGTGGACCTCCAAAGAAGGTGATGTAGACACCAAGATGACACTGAGGATCTCAACATCATAATGAACTGCTGAGATAATCCTCTTTCCAGTTATAAAAAAGACGGGGGGGGGGTGGGGAGAAAAAGGTTGTATCTTGGGCTGTGTCTGCAAATTTGAGCATGCCCAAGTGTGTCCTTGGGCACTGAACTGTGTGGCTCTGCTGCTGGACCTTGTGGCCTTTCCTGTGACAGAGCATTCTGTTCCATTGCCAGCCACCCCTGAACAATTTATGGCATTGCTCAGCTGTCAGGACAGTACAAGGAATTTTTCCAGTAGCCGATTTGAAAAATCCTCTCCTTCCTGGCTGCGGTCCCCAGCACAACAAGGACATAAATTTGTGGAGAAAGTCCAGAGAAGGGCTGCAAAGACGATCAGAGGGCTGGAGTGCTTCTCCTGTGAGGAAATGCTGAGCTGGTGCTGTTTAGTCTGGAGAAGAGAAGACTCAGGCTGATCCTGTTGTGCCCTTTCAGTGCCTAAATGAGTCTACAAAGAAAGCTGCAGAGGGACTTTTTACAAGAGCATGTAATGACAGGACAAGGGGCAAAGTTTTCTAACTGTGAGAGAACAGGTTTAAGCTTGATGCTAAAAAAAATATTTTCTGTGGAGGTGATGGGGCACTGGCACAGTTGCCGAGAGAAGTGATGGATGCTCCATTCATGGAAGTGTTCAAGGCCCTGCTGGATGGGGCATTGTGGAAGGTGTCCTTGCCCATGACAAGGGGTTTGGAACTGCAACCCTTTCTGTGATTCTTTGTCATCTTCCTTTCTTAAATGTGAGCAACCATCTGACTAACTGAGAATGTTGGTCCTTGCTAGCTGATCTTGATGACCAAGAATTGTCATAGTTGAGGCTATGAACTTCATATTTACAAATTTTTTCTACTAGAGATTTTTTTTAATCTCTGTTTATCAGCTCTGAAGAGGGAATAGTTCAGGGGTATATATGTAGTTAAATACATGCTTTTTCTGTTAGCAGACTTACAGTGGTACATATGTATCTGTTCCCATGGCTAACAAAAATCTTTGACTCTTTGGGCTTCTTTTTTTTTTTTTTTTTTTTGGAGGAACATGTCAGATATTATGCTGAACAACTCCACGATAGGTTTAGGTTTAGGAACTTTACTTTTCCAGATCTCACGAACATTAACATTTTTATTTTGGTTTGGTTATTACTGTTGTTAGCAGTCTTGGAACTTGCTGCAGATGATGTGGTACACTGAGCTTTCAAGAAGTTGGTAGTTGGTCTGAAACTTAGTAGTTAGTATGAAAATTCCTACTGATCTGATTTCTGTATACATTATGCTTGTTTGTCTTAGTGTAATCCAAGTAATAATGTTTACCAGAGCCCATCACAAACATAAGGAACATGTTTGTAAATTTAAGTTACACATAATTAATGTTTTTTTTTTTCACAGTGAAAATATTCAATGTTTGTTTATTACTCTGTGGTTATTTTGGTCAAAACAAGTTTTCCATAGCCAATCTCACCTGCTTTTTCTACCATCTCTGTGTCTTTAGAGTGTTTCTTTTCATGATTGGTACCTTTGGACTATCAAGAACAGAGCCAGTTTACTTGAGTTCCTTTCAGCATTTCCTTCATAGAATTCTGTTGTCACATTTTCAGAGGTTGTTGCAACATTAATTTGCATACCTGAAGTCTAATTTTTGTTTCTTTAGGTTTTTTTCCTCCATGAGAATTCTATTTTTATTGTTTATTAAAATTGTCCCTACAGACATTAGACTCTCACCTGGCATCCAGAGAGACTTAAGTAATAATTGGTCTTCCTCACTGGTACATAGGATCTTTTTCAAGGTTTATGGCTCAAGTAACATTTTTTATTTTCAATGGATTGTGAAAAATTGCTAAAACATTTTTTAGAAAAATAAAAACTTTTGTAATTTATGCCTTTCAGAAATGTCCATTCAAGGAAGCTGAATTTATTTTCATGAACACCCAGACTTGAGGATTGATAACACTACATCTTCTGTTGTTATTGCTGTTTCTCTAAAGATAAAAAGAATGAGACACACTGCTTTCAGTTTTTCCAGTGATCTTTTGTTGAAAATGATCTGGTGCAAGTCCTTTGTCAGAGCAAATAGTGCATATGCTGGCATCAAGTGTGTTTTCTGTATTTGTAACACCTTGTAAACCAGCTGAAACAATGCAGAATGTCTTCAGTCTGCTTGTCCTTTCAGGGGAACCTCAAATCACTCACTACACCACTTGTGACAGGTACTTATGTCATACTGTGATGGTAACTGTAATCTCCATACTGAATTCCAGACCTCATCTTTACTGGAGAGAGAACAATCTTGGTAATGTTAAGCTTATTTCTCCCATAGTAAAATCTATGTGCTTCAATCTTCCTAATGACTTGACAAGTCATTCATCAGATTCTGAAGCTGAAGAATCATTAGAGCATGTAATCTTCTAAACACAATCCCTCTAATACTAAAAATAATATAGGTGTAATTTAAAGCTCTACTATGTGTATATCACTACTAATACGAGTTGTGTTGGGACATTCAGTAATTTCTACCTAGGTAAATTGGATTTTCCATTGAAAAAAGAGACAGGTTCATTTTGCTGACATTATGACTTCTGATGTGTAAATCACTAGCATGTGGTCAGGGCAAAAGAGATTTGTCAAGACTGAAGAAGAAAGCTACCACATTATTCTTCAGTTCTATGAAAATGTTAAATGATACTCTGTTCATAATTGAAATGGTTTCCTTATTAATACCTAACCCTTGCTTTGTTTTGCATGCTTTGATTCTCTGTGTATGAACCTTTCACAGTGTCCTGTAAAATGCAATATATGTGTATCTTGGTTAGCGTTATACTGTCTCATTTTCTTTTCTTCTGTAGAAATTCTGATATTTTTAAAAATATTCTCTTTAACCTGTTTTTGAGCAGTAGAATGTGGAGAATTCTTTGGGAGCATTAGAACCTTTGCTAAATTAAGCTTTATACTCCAAATCACACTATTCTAGTTTAGTCTAAACCTGTAGTAGGTGAACAGGAAGGGGCATACCACCCAATGAGTCTGTATGCTGTGGTTAGATGCATTTTGTAAGTTAAAGCATTATTTTTCTGAGAAAACATTCTCTTCCCTAAATGTTCTCTCCTGCCAGTATTCACTTTTTAGTGTGGAAAACTATATAGCTTGCTGCCATTTATAGTGTGTTGTGTAATAAGAACACTGAATGAGAAACTAGATGAAAGATACTTAAATTATATAATCTTTTTTCTCCTGAAACCTAACTGTTGATCTGAATGTCTTTTAATCTTCATTGTCTTGTGAACACACAGTTGTTCTTGAGTCCAACTGAGAAATGGCTAGGTAACATGTTGTACTCTTTTTATTCATGCTCAAAGCAGTGAAATATGTTTAGGTCAGGGGACCAGTTTCTGACAGATTTCAAGGTAGGCTTTTAGACTGCTTTACTGATCCTTACTTTCATGGGTAACATCATCCTGAAATAAAATTAGGAGAAACTCAAGCTCTATAATTTTGCCCATTTTTCTCTTGCCTAATATTCTTTTGCCTATTTTTCTCTGTTATTTACATATTTGGTTTTTGAAAGTTTGCATGTGTGTTTTCTTTAAATATATTAATATTTTTGTCAGAAAAAACCCATAGTTTCTCTTTCTACTTCAGTTCTGCAAGGATGTGAGCAGCTGAAATACAGTAGTGCCTAGATCTGAACAAGTATCTCAGCTACTTTCCAGTAGCTTGTGACCAATATATCTGTGTTTTGTGACTGCTACTTCAGGAACTCTCATGGCTAAAGGCTCCAAATGTCATTGTCTACCTGCTTATCCTAATTTCTGCACGTTTCTTCCTGTCCAGTTGAGTAGGTTAGGTAGATCTTATACTCAGCTACTCAGATTCCATGTAATCCTTAAATTCTTTCTGAGGAAAATCAGGTCTGTGATTTTCTTTACCAGCTCTTGAGAAGAAAAAGCATGCAAGCACGGGATATCTGTTTTGTAAATCCAAGTTTCATTCTCATCATTAGTGACACAGTCATGCAGATGTATTTCTGAACTTTACAGACATTTTTTCTTATTGCTAGTTACTTATTCTTTGTCTACACAGTAAGTTTAGAATACTTGGGTTCTACAAGAGAACACAGGCTACAGCTGCTTTTATAGAAAAGGACAATAACCAATTTGTACACAAGTTGAATATCAATGAATTTCTCATGTTTCTGTGTTCGCATTCTCCTTGTTGATAATTTATTGTCATTATCCTACTGCAAAATAGTGTTGTGAATGAGAATTTGTCATTATTGACAAGTCATAAATGAGATTAGTTTTTGGTGTATGTTTTTATGATCAAGGTTCTATCTCTATGCAAAGTCCTATTGAAACAAAGGCTCTAAGTTTTTTGTTTGTCAGCAACTAGCAAAAGAAAATCCCAGTGGGGTGGTAGGGCTGGTGTTTATGGTAAGCTACTTCTGTAATTTAAAGAAATTTTAGTTCGAGATGTCATCTCGAAATTAAGCATAAACTTTAACTGTAGTGAGGACTGAAGTCTTATGCAGGATTTTTAATTTGAAAAACATGTGCTGCTCATGTATGGTTGTTTTCTTCTTTGCCTTAGGAAAGAAACATTCCTCTGTGGTTTGTAATAAAATGTTTGGGAGTGAGAAACTATTATTTCCAATAGATGATGATGTGTTCCTATAAACAAAATTCAGTGCGAAAACCAAACAAATTGTGTAGTGGAAACCACTAAAATTGACTTTAGGAACACCAGTCAGTGTCATAATATTAAAAGTGTGTTTATATTGCTGTGTGATTACATTATTGATTTGGTTTTAAAAGGCCATGTTGTTGGGATTGTTGGAGATAACCACTAAAGGTTAATTGTGTATTTCATTCTGTTTCCTTAACACTGTTTCCTACTTTGTAGCAGAGCAATGTTGAGTGAGTTTAAACTCTGCTACTCAGCACAGTCTGTTCTTAACACAGTCTCACCAGTCTGCTTTTGTGTCTTCTGGCTCCAGACTGCAGTGATTATTTGGGAGCACAATCACATCAAAGAGAATACTTAAAGTGAAATTTCCTCTAAAACATCTGTATATGTGATAATGGTTTCCTTTCAGATACCACAGTTGGCATTATGTTTTTAGAAATATAAAATTTATGAATAAGAAAGACCTTAAGACCATAAAAACCCTAAAGAAATGATTTTAGTAGATTTTTTTCTCCAAGTTTGTTTGTTTCACTTTTTTGAATAATCTTGCTATTAAAACAGAATCATTTGGTTTTTGAATATGAAATACAATGTATTTTTCTACATTGAAAATAGGTTGCAAAATATTTTGGAAGATAAAGTAACATGGGCTCATGTTTTCCATTGTAACTACCACCTGTGAAAGGATGGTGTTTTTCTACAGCTTTGATTATATTCTTAAATACAATTGTTGGAAATTCTGGGTGTCTAGAACTTCTAGGAGAACTTCAACTTGAATATATTCATTTTAGTTTACTAAAAAAACCCAAACCTGGAGTGGGTTTTATGTATAGTGATTTAATATAATGTTTCATATTTTATGAAACAGTATAAGTGCTTTTATATCTATGTTTGTAGCCTTCTTGATAGATCAAAGCACTTGGCATAGGCCAAAACCTGTTAAAGTTTTTCTGTTTATGGTATAAATTAAAACTCTCTGGAGTGTGGTTTGGCCTAAGTCTGATTTATTGCTTTGCTTGGCACTGCATCAGACTGGTTGTGGTTTTCCATTCGTGTTTCCAGTACGGTCTTCATGTGTTTTGATTTCAAATCCTTGCATAGCAGCTTTATCTGGATAGTAATAACTTTCTTTGGTAAGTCCTCATTCTAACATAGAGATCAGGCTTTGGGGGATTTTTTATTGTTTTTGTTCAAATTACACTGAGCAATATATATGCATGCAGATGATGCATTTTTCTATTATAGTTTTGAATTTAACTTTAGATTCTCTAGTAACTTTTTATTTAGTGAAGACATTTTCCAGATCAAATCAATACAGGAGGAATATGCAATCAGAATTGTGGTCAGGATTTCCTATGGATAAATCTTCTTTATTGATGCCCAAGTGTGGGATCAAAGGAAGAGTGCACTAGATTTTGTCTCTTTTATAGAAATTTCAACCATGACTATAATGAATGTTTCATTTATGCTCAGCTTTAAAATGTGTAATCTTTAGCTGATTTACTTTTTTTTTCTCTGATCTTTTCCAAAACAACAACAACAAAATATATTACAATTTTATACACCTGTATTTGTGCTTGTGCAAGTGAGAGCATCTCTAGTAAGCTGGATCGTTCTATGTTTTTCCAATTTTATACTTGGTTCGTTTCTTTACTAAGAGATAGTTTTATTGAACCTCTTATATAAGGCGTTTACCATGGGTATACAATATTAAACAAAAAATTAGAGAGTTGTGCAGTTATCTCTAAGGGGGAATGCCGTCCTGATATATGAGCTGGTTTTATTTTTCAGTAATCTCGACTGACCCATCTATTTGTTTATAAAAGAAGCTGCAAGGGTTACATGGGTCACTTCATAGTGGGAATATATGATATGAAAGTATCACAAAAACACTTTCAATATGAGTACACACACGCAAAAATTGTATTGCATTAAATTAAGGAGCATTTAATTTCAACTGAATCTCTCAGGACAGTGGTTGTGGGGTTTATATCTGGTCTTGTTATTAAGCGTAGCGATTAACAGTCTGTAGTTAGACATAGTGTTTAGTGCAGAGTCCACTGAACTCATTAGAAGAGTTCTGTTTTGGATTATGCCTTTAGCAGTGCTTATCCACTCAAACATCCCTTAAAATTTAATCTAAGTGGAGAAATGCTGATGTTTGGGGATTTGTTGACAAAAATCAATCAGAAGAGACTCTGAAACAAGAGTACCATTCCTTGACCTGTGCTATGAAAATATCTTACACTGCTTGTTCTAGTCCTAGAGCAGGTTATCCCAAAGGCAGTTGTGATAAAATAAGCCACACTGAATTCTCAATTTAAATTGTAAGCAAAATACAGATTTATTGTGGAGCAGGTGGGAAGAGGAGACACAAAGATATGAGAAGTTTATTTTATACAGCTATTTAGACAAAAATTAGCTATGACAGATGTCATAAAGCAACACATCAGATAGTAAAAATTATAGTAACCCAGATATTTAATGGAAGTTGTTAATTTTGTGTCTTTTTGCTGTAAGTTCTTTAAAAATATTAAAGAACAAAAATTAGAAGAAATATCCAGGTGCTCATGGGATAAGCAAATTAGTCATTGTTCATGACTGAGAGTAAAAGGCCACTATGGTAATGCAAAACAAAATACATGATGAAAATTTTTCATTTGGTCCTGTAAAAAAATAGAAAGGAAACTACCACAGAAAAAACTAAACTTGAGAAGGTTGGGAAAGCACTAAGAAACTGAAGAAGTAGAGGCAGCATGTAAATGGATGTAAAAGTGACAGAGAATAAATGCGAAAGAAAATGAGATAGCTGATTCAGAAATACAGCAAGGGAATGCAGACATTCAGAATTACTTTGATTGAATACATTAAGGAAAAAACCTTGCATGTTTGAAATGTTATACAGAAGTGCTGAAATGTGAATGCCACAGTATCCATTTGCCCAGAAAAATAGAAAGGAAAAAGCAAAAATAAAGTAGTTATATTTGTATTTTATTTTTAATAATATATGTGTACAGTTAATCAATTTATAATAAATTCATTTTATAAATGACAGGTGCATTTTTATGCTATGGAAAAATAATTCCAGCAGGCTTAAAGTCACATTATTACAGGGACTTCCTTGCCTGACTTTTTTAAAAAACATAATTTTCATCAAAATGAACTTTTGCCTTTTTTTTCCTCTTCCAGATAGTAGTTTTTGTTCCCCTCTCTTCCCATATGATAATGTATCTAAATGGCAATTGCAGTTTATAGTAAGTGTAGTTCTTGTATATGACAGCCTGTTTTGATGTATTCACCTTTATTTAACCAAGTAGCTGACTCTAAAACGAGCAAGGTCTGATTTTGTTTGTAGAAAAGGCAGCTCTGAAATTGGTGCTCTGCTGTAGCTGATCCTGCTTGAGCAGGGGCTTGGATCAGGTGATCTCCGGAGGCCCTTTGTAACTTTCTGTGATTCTCTGAAAGGCATACATGATGTGAGAAACAAAATGCTATAAAAAGAAACGTGCATGATGAACATCTGTTTCCAGCACAGTGTTCGGCAGTAACACAGTAATTACAAGTCTTTTAGTCCTGTCTATTTTGAATTTGTTTTGGTATTTTTTCCACCTTGGAGAAGTAGTTTGCACACTGAGGGGTTTCGGGTTTTTTTTTGTTGTCATTTTTTTCGCGGGGAGGGGGGGTGGAGTTTGGGTTTTTTTTGGGGGGGGGGTTCAAACTGAATCAATTTTAGTGGGAAGATTCATTTGAATAAATGTGTAACATGTACTCATGTAAGTAAATATTTGGAAGACTGACATTAATTAGTTACTGTTAGCCTTGCCAGTATTTTTTCTTCACTGCTGAGAAGCAGTGGTATTTTTTTTCTAGTTTTTATCACAGTTTTGTGCTTCTTGTTTCCATGGTAATTTTTTTCTTGCAGAGTGCTTCAAAAGAACCAGAAGGATCCTGTGAGGGCTTTTTATTATTTATTTAATTGCATGAAAACCTAACTGAATGTGCTGTTCTGTAAAAATCCTTAAATATCTCAAGTGCAAATGTAGCTTTTAACTATTAAGGCATTGTAGTTTTATCTTCCTACTTTTTAATCAATCATCCAGTCTTTATTCTTTCATATTCAACATATTTTTAAAAATTGTCTTTATCTACTTATTCTGCAGTTTTCCTCTATTGCATTCTATGGTGTCAGAGTAACTTAAAGCTGTTGAAGACAATCTACAAATGCTTGTGGTCATCTCTAATAATCTGATTTCCCTACAAATCAGGCTAAGTGCAATACTGAGCATGCACAATAAGTTAGAATTTATTACTTTTTTCTGCAGTTCTAAAAGTCTAATATTCCACCTACTGTTAAGAATCAGACTAAAGCATAACCTATTAAAATTACATATTCCTAGTGCATCACTGGGATGTGCTGCAAACCAGAGAGCTTTCCTTCTGGGCTATTGAAAGATCTTTCTTGAACAGTTACATTTTATCTTTTCAATTGAGATTTTTAGTGATGCAGTATGGATGAGATTCATTCTGCTGAGAGAATAAGGTAGCAAATAGTCGTTATATCTTTCTTCTCCTTCTGGTAGGTGAGACATTGAGTGAGTTCAAGTAGGGCTGGTTAGAATAGTAATTAACACTTCATCCTTCTGCAGAGAGAAACATAAAGAACGCGTAAATTAAGGAACTGAAACTGAGGTTTTTGTCCCTAGAGGCTTAATGGTGTGGTTTCATGGTCCTCTGATGTTAATTTAAATGTCACTGCCAAAAAGGTAGTCTTGCCTGAAGCCATGTATTTCAGTCCTTTCTTTGCATCATCAGTAGCATCTGTCCAGCTTTGCAGCAGGTCTCATCAGCTCACTCATCCATTTGAAAACGATTTTTTTTTTTTTAAGTGCGTTAGGAGGATTAGTTTGCAAGCTGATCACTGAGCTTATTTAATTCATTTTGCAGGCAAATGGGTACTTGTGCTGGTGTAGGAGATGTAGCCAAAGCACCTGCTATGGGCAGAAAAAGCAGGCATGTTCCCCACGTAGATGTGTAGGTTACTGACCCACTCCATCCCTCTCTGTCTCCTGGGAAATGTTTTATTCTCACAACAATTTAATGCCATATAATTGTAGTCTGTGTCATTCCAACTCCACCCCTCATCCCATTTCCACCTGCACCCCCACATGTAAGATACACTTCAGTCTTTTAGTCTTAATTTTTTTTCTTTTATAACAGAAAATAATACATTTGAATACTTAGTAGTTTAAGTAGAAGCTGAATACACCTGGAGGCAGAACCTTATTGAAAAAAACAAGCAGAAAATGAGCCTACATCATTATTCGCTGTAGGTTGTAGGGTAGGGTGGATTTTTTTTTTTTTCTGCTTGTATTTCTTTTCAGTCCAATAATTTCAAATGCAGACCATTTTGTAACTGAAAAGAAACAATTGCCCTCTTCCATCACAAGGTTCCTTCTGAAACAGAATATAGCAGACAGGCAAAATTCTTTCCTGTTCCCAGGAAAATGTAATATGTGAAACATGAATTAAACTAAAAATTTCTACCGTGTATCATTGGAGACAAATTACACTAACATTCCCACCAGAAAGTGCAGAAGCAATACCCATTGGAGAATTTGTTTTTGCTCAGGTGGCCAGCATGGAAGTTCAAATATTTTAAAATTTTACAGATGCAGCAGAACGATTAAGCCCATAAGGTCCAAAACTTGCAGTTGGAAGCCTGAATTTGCATATTTTGCAGCTGTGCATAGATACTGCAATGCCCTGTATTCTGTTAGGAGGTAAAAGAGAGTGGGGCTAAAATTAGGAAAATAATGCATTTGTCAGTGGGAGTCATAGTTAGAATCTAGTGCATGATATTTCAGAGATTCTGGACAAACTGTTTAGTAACCTAGGTCGACGTGACTTAGTGTTTTGTTCTTTAATTAGTGCAAAAAGCATTTGCTATTGCAGCCAATGATTAAAATGGCCTGCTACATGAGCATATAAAAGCTACTTTAAGAAACTTTAACTTGGATTTTCATTGCAAAAAATTAAAGTTGTGAATAAATTTTTTTTTCTGCAACAGCTAATTACTAACGGAGAATTGCTAGAGCTTATGTAGTACATCCATAGAAGTGAGAGTTATTGTAATATTAATGCTTTGGTGGATTTGTCATTATTTTAGTTTTCCTCTTGCTTTATAGTTACCTAGGATTAATTCCAGTAGGAATTGATTGTATATAGTCAGGAAAACACACAATTACCCTGTTTACCAGTATGTAGCAAATTCTGTGGTAACATCTGCTTCTAAGGTTTATTCCTGATCATCCTGACTTTAACCGCTTGCCTTGGCACAGGAAAAGGGGAAATCTAGGCAGGAAACTAGAACAAAGGACCTTGCAGTGACCAAAAATAAAATTCCATCTGAATACATGTTGGAGGAGGGAGTAGTTTGCTATGTGGAATTTTTTTATGTAGTTACTGGTGTTTTGGATCAATTAGTCAGTGTGGCTTCCAAGTTGGATTGTCTAGGCTTTTTGTGTTGAGAATTTTTTAATCTGTCATTTTGTATCCTTGCCATTTAGATTTGATAATCTCTTTCTTTTAAAATAAACTTGTGTAGGTAACCATACCATTTTTAAAAAATTCCAAATGGAAGCTATGAGAGAAGTTGAACACGTTTAGACCTGCTGCACGATCGTTGTCGAGATGCTGGTAGGGCACTCGCAGGCTGTGGGAATCCTGTTGAGGAGCAGCAGAATTGCTGTGCAGGTGGTGGGAACAGATTAGTGCTTTGTGTGCACAAACAGGAAACAGGGTTTCAAAAGCGGGAAACAAGTCCTGAGCTGTGATAAACATAATTGCTGCTTCTCCTGGAACTGCTGAGCTTCCACTTATGCTCGTTACCATTAGGATGAAGTTGCATGTCTGTGGGCTGTGTGCTGAAAGAAAATGTGACAGGGCAGCTGTGTACATGAAAGTGGTTGCACAGTTTCTTGACACATGAAAGGCTAGACAGTTTATTCTTGAAATACTGTGTTAGTATTTTTGTAATACCAAACAAAATAATGGAAGTATCTCAAAAGTACTGAGTATGTAGAGACTTGTTGCTGTTGTTGCATTGGGAGGTGGATTGGAATAGATCCTACACTACTGATTTATAAAAATGTCTTCCCATCATAGTTCTAAGGGTACAATGTGTCTTTTTATTTGGAAAAATAATATGTTGTGGTTTTGAATGAAAAGTGTTTCTATATTGAAATATTTTTTATTTATTCAATATAAAAATGTAGCAATAATGAATTTCAGTTGTGTTCAACATCACAACATAATTGCCATAATCCATTACTCTGTTTCTTTCTGGACCTCAGTCTAAGACAAATTTAACCAACTTGTATTTCTGCTAAAAATTTCAGTGCAGAACTGGAATGGGAAGAGGTGTTCACCAATACTGAGGATATAGCTGTGAGGAAAAGCCAGAGCTTCCTGGGGGAAGGTCATTTCCTTTTCCTGTTTAATCAACAGAAATCTTAGAAGAGCAGTTGTGAACTGTTGCAAACAGACTTTCAGAAACTGAGCTCTGAATTGAGCTGCTCACTGCTTGTTAAAACATACACATGTTATGGTAGATTTTAATGTATTGGTTGTGTATTTTGCTTTTTGTTGCCAAGAAAGGTATTGAAATATTTGCATATGCAGAGATGGTTACATATTTGTGGTGTCTCAATTTTAGATGCAGTTTGGAAATTATCATCATGTAAGTCAGTGCTCAATCAGTAGACACTTGATAAATTTGAAGAAATGAACAGAAAGTTCATTAGTTGAAGGCATTTTTCACATTTGGTGAAGTTGCATAGAAAAGTATAAATAGCAGTAAAATCTAAATGTTGGAATCTAAAATGACAGATTAGGCATTCATTGGTTTAATACTTGCAGGGAATTTTGCCTTAAATTTGTCATGAAAATTCAACCCCCATGAAATTCTGCAATTATATCTATTATTTGAAAAATACTGATTCTCTCAAAGTAGAATCTTTAAATGCTCTAAATTGATAAATGAATTCCTAAATTGAGTGTTAATCTCTGAAGCTAGAGGAGCAGTTTGAGAATTGTTAGGCCTCTTAAATCATTAGCAGTGATATTGTCAGATCTTGAGTGCTTTAGAACTCAAGCCTGCTCTTCAGTACACGTGGATTTGGTTAGGATGGGAGCAACTTGGTATGCAGTTCTTGCCCCTAAACAAGAGGGTGTGTTGTATGCAATTTCAGGGGATCATGCTTGGTATGATAATGGAAAGAATCCAGTTTTAGTTTCCTGGTAGCTACGAATGACTACAGTTTCAGAAGACGGTCTGACAGGAAGCCGCATGAGGAGTGGCTGAGATCCCTTGTCTTGTTCATCCTGGGGTACAGGAGATTGAAGGGGGACCTCAGAGCTGTCTGTCGCTTCCTCATCAGGGGAAGAGGAGGGGCAGGCACTGATGTCTTCTCTGTGGTACCACTGACAGAACACCAGAGAAGGGTCTGAAGATGAGTCAGGGGAGGTTTAAGTCAGATATTAGAGAAAGGTTCTTTCCCCAGAGCGTGGTTGGGCACTGGAACCAGGACAGTGCTCACAGCACCAGCCTGACAGTGCTCAGGAAGTGTTTGGGCACTGCTCTCAAGCACACGGCGGGATTCTTTGAGTGGGCCTGTGCCGGGCCAGGAGCTGAACTTTGATGATCCTTTTGGTTGCTTCTAACTCAGGATAGACTGTGATTCTTTAATTGGTCTTACATTTATCAGCCCTGTTTGAAAAAATGGAGAAGTCTAATAAACGCTTTATAACTTTTCTTCTGAGTATATGACATGAGCAAGCCTAATTGAATTGTAGGCACCTGCATTTACTCTTTAAGAATGACTGTTGCTATTGATTAAAAACATGCTTGCGACTTAGTCTGTTTATTTAACAAGGGTAATGAGCCTGCCCAAGCTGATACATTAATGCGAGCACGTTGCTATTTGTACTCAAGTTACATCTAAGGGACCTAATCCAGGTCCATGCCAATGTGCAACATTCCAATGGAGTGACTGCATACTGGGAAAAAAATCTTGTGGGTGTGTCACTGAACTTCTGTAGTTGTATGATCCTCCCAAATTACGTAATGTCCAAACATCAAGACTGTGTACAGAAGATTTTATTTGTGCAGCTTCAGTGGTGAAGAATGTGAATTTCTTCATGCTGTTAACTGCTGTATTTATGTAGCTAAACCTTTGCTTTGGATACTTGGCAATCTCAAAGTTTATTATTCTTCATTCCAATCATCAAGCTATATGATAGTTCTTGCTTCATCTTTAAAATATTCACCTTCTCGATTATACCCAAAGTCTATATAATTAACACCATAATTAGACCCTTGAACAACTTTTTCCTTTCCATGTACATATTTTGAAAACTTTATTTACTCTATTACAGCCATTTTATAGAGAGTGTAAAAATCCCCCATATAGCTGTTGAATAAGACATATTTCCCTTTCAATGACGTTTTAAGGAGCAGGAGCTTGAAATTTGGCAGATATGTACATGTATAAAATTGGGATTTTCTTGTTTCCCTTGTTAACATTTGTCTGTTACAGATTTTATTAAAAGCTAAGGTAATGTGTTTCTTAGATAGATATTACTTTGGCTACAATGTTATTGCATCTTTCTCTGGTCACACAGAATCACAGAATAGTTAAGGTTGGAAGTGACATCTAGATATTTGTTAGTCTCTAAGGCTGCTACTGAAAAAAGTTTCAGCTAGAATGGCATCATGTTGAATTTTGAATACAGCCCCTCTTGAAAACTGCAAAGCCTCTATGAGCAGATAGGTCCTGTGTTCTATCACTTTTATAATATAAAAGTTTTTCGCTTGCCTTTAAACAGAATTTCCAGTTTCAATTTGTGCCCATTGCCCATTGTCCTTTCACTGGATACATCTCAGAGCATCTGGGGACATCTTTTGCGTTTCCTTGCACCAGGTATTTAAAGACATCGAGAAGATACTGGTGAGATTCTTCCTAATGCATCTCAGGATGCCATGGGGTTTTTTGCTGCAAAGGAGTAATGCCAGCTCAAGGGCAGTTTTGTGTTGAGCAGACCTGTGGGGCCTCTTCTACAAAGCTGCTTTCCTACTTGTTGGTTCCCAACCTGTACCAAGGCAGAGGGTTCTTTTCAACCTATTCCTTGACTTGCTAGCTACAAAAATGAAACAAAAGTTGGGAAATCTAACTAGACTTTTAAGGCAGATGAGACAGTCACATGTGGCATAGAGTTGCATAATGTACTTGATTAGATGAGGTTTCTTTTAATCTACATTTGAATATGCATGACTAATGAGCAAAATTGCTAATATTTGAAAACCAATTGGTTGGGATTTTTTTTTTCTTTTTTCTTTTTTTTTTCTTTTCTAATGCTTCTCATGCATTACTAAAATTACTTCTCCAAAAATTTTAATTTCATCACGCCATTACTCATTTTCCAGCTTGACATCATACTAGTATGATTGTTCACTGTATTGAAAAATAGTTAATAAATTGGAGTAAGTGAAATGGAGCAAGCAGAGTGCTGCTCTGATGAGGCAACTTGATTTTGGTCTTTTATAACTGATTTCATGTTTGCTGGTTGGAGCTGTCAGAGAGGCAATTCACCTGACATGACTTTGCCACATGCTCAGCATCAGCCAAGAAGAGAAGCTTTTATACCTTGATATATTTTCTTATTTGTTCAGCTGAGATACCTTTGATAATGTCTTGGAGAATTTGACTCCCTTTTTTTTTCCCCTCCCTCCAGATGACTACTTTGAGGAACTTAAAAGTTATTAAAAAACTATTTGGTCTGGGAAAGGTATTTTCAGTGTAGCCCAATTAAGCAACAATTTAAAATTAAACTGTAGTGCAGCTTTAAACTGAATTACAACTTTCAGGTTTTGAATTTAAAGACTAAATTTCAGCTTAAAATAAGGGGTGGATTTTTAAACTGCTTTTTATCTTTAACGAGGATTCAACATTTTAAAAACCTTTATTGGTACTATGGACTCAATCTAAGAAAAGTTTCAGAAGTTTAAAGGTTTCCTGTATAATATCCCCTTTTTTTTCACTTTATTCATGGGAGAATATCTCCCTTGCATTATTCTTTGTCACAGTGACAGGTACATGCAAATTATTTATTTAGGCAATAGTGTTTCTGTTCTTATTCTCTGCCCCAAATAATACCAAATAAATTCAATTTAGTACAACTGGATTCCTCTCACTCACAAAAGGTTCATGTGGACCATATACTTGTGAAGCTGTAGAGTCAAATGATACCAGCTTCATGGTTTTGAACATGTTTTTCTTACATTTTTTAGTGGGATAGCTCTTTTGAGCAAGGAGAAAAAGGCTGTTGGCCATGCTGCTAAACAGAGCCTTTTGATCTCCCTTAAAGAAATTGGAAATAAATGCACTCTGGTAATAAAACCAGTGCAAGTAAGTCATATACCAGAGCAATAGAATTTGTGTAGATGTTAAATCAGACCAGCAATTGATAATCCTCTGTTGATGTGGAAAAAACTCTAGTTTATATAGAAAGAAAATCAATTTCATTATATAGGAATTAGTTATTATTGGCAAAAACTCAATATGTTTAAGTTCATTATATATTTTCAGAATGCTGGTATGACTCACTCCACAGTGTAGTCTGATGTTCAAGCTTAAAGGTCAGGAACAATTCAGAAGACTACTGCTTAAAACCAAGTATTTTTAATTCATAATTATCACAAATATTCCCTGTTTTCAAAAACAGGGTAAAGGTTGTCTTATCAGTTCCACTAAGACATCTGAAAATAAAATTGATTCAAATAGAACAATTTGTGTCAAAAACTAAACAAACAAAAGCAAAACCCACATGTCTAAGAAAACAGTTTAGCTCCTGGAAGAAAAAAAATCACTGTTCCTTTAAAAAGAAATTAATAGCTTGGTCCATTCAAGGAAAGTAGGGCATGTATGAAATCTGTGCTCATTGTGAATCACTTGGGCATATTGCACTAATCAGACTGCATTTCTTTAATTTACTGATAGGAGTTAAAATTACCTGATTGTTTGAATGCCCCTAGGCTGGAAACTATAGAATCATACTTCTGTGAAAATGAAATTATTTATGTGTGGTTTTAGCATTTGTGTTTTCTTTTGTAGCAGAGCTGCTCAGACATATTTCTGTGAGATCAAAAATAACCATTACCGTAAATCAGGAGAAAAGCATGGCCATTAAATATAGATTTTTACCTATTATGTTAAAACTCAATACATTTGTGGAAAGTTGGGGGTTTGGGTTTGGTTTTTGGGGTTTTTTGTTGATGGATGGATGAATGGCTGTTCGAGTCACATATTGTTTATATGCTATAGATAATGTCAAAATGAACAAAAGGCAGCACAACAGGAAACATATGCTACAATAGTTAGTTCACACCTGCTAACTGATTTGAATAGGCTTGGAGATAATATCAGATAGGGAAAGAATTCATTCTTTAGACCATTGAAACTCTTTTCTGCAAAATCTGACCCTTTACAGTCCTTTCTTTGTCAGGGCATACTTAAGTTCAATGGTTTTTGAAAACTGAGTGTTGCTATGGGCACACTTCTGCTGAGTGTACAAGTGTAATCAGAATCTACGCTCACTGGTCCTGATGTTCATTTCACAGGAACACTTTTGTGGTTCGAAGGTTTAAAGACATTTCTCACCCGACTGAAATTTCAGTTTTACATATATTTCCTAATGTTAGGTGAATAAATTAAGATACTAGGAGTTAATGCTTTCCAAAGCAAGAATAAATTACGTGGCAGTGGAGAGCTACTTGAATAGAGGAGAGTAGTGAAATACATAGCAGTAAACTTTGAATAATATTTCTTAAGTTAAAAAAAAATTAGATCACAGCTTGCATTGTGTCTATTGTAAAAAAAGACCAAAGGATGGAAAGCTGACAAAAAAAATCTTGAATGGAACCTTGGATTACAGCTTCTGTAACTTAGCTTTCACTTCTGCTTGAATACATGGCTTTTTGCACACAATTTTTACTTCCTATGTTCTCAAACAGGTTTCATTTCATTCAATTGTTTCCAAATTTATCATTAGCTAAGTTTTGTAGATGAGACTTGGCATGCCAGACAAGTGATAATTTGGGTCTTAATGCTTTTCCAGAAAGCTGCAGAGCCTTTGTTTTCCTATCCATATGACAGAATGAAAGAATGTTTGTATTTTGTTGGTGAGATGATGTATGTTTTAAAGGGTATAGAGAGGGATCTGATTAAACTACCTTGTTTAGGCAAACAATAGTAAAAATATGAAATTGAAATTAATTGGAATTATTGTATGCCTTACATAGGGTTTCTTTATGCTTGCCATTTGAATGTTGGACAATCACCACTGCTGGAAACAGGGCAACAGGTTTGATAAACAAATAATTTTAAAATAATTCTTACTGCTGTGGTAGTTCTTGTATTTCTAGTGTTTACTCTGATTGTATGTGTATTTCTAATGTTTTTTTCATATGAGTGCTCTGACAGACACGTGGCCCAGGGTCACAAATCACACCTCTGGCAGTATTGCTGTCTGCAGCCTGGGCAATGCACTTTGCTGTCCTCAAGACAGGACACATGATCCTCCCTCAGATCAGCTCCTGAACCACCACAGGTTTCAGCCCAGCATATTTCAGTAAAGCACTTCCAATTTTGGATTATCCTGACATGTCAGGCTGAAAACTGAAGGTTCAGGAGTTCATTTCTAATCTGATCAGATGCCGCTGTTTCAGGGACAGCAGCATCTGCCAGAACTGGGGCAATAACTGATTTAGCTCTTTGTCCAGTTTTAGTCTCTTCACACACGGCTGCTCGGACCTTCAGTGTCTGCACCTGCATGCTGCACTACTGGATGTTTTTCCTCTTTATTGTTATTAATAAAATCACCAATGCTCTGATTTTTGCAGTAATCTTCAAAATGTAAATCTGTCCTCAGTGCCTGTTTTCATTCACTGCAGTACTTTAAGTAGTAAGTGGAGATTATTACATCCACAGTGTAACAATCCACCACTAGCAGTTGGTTTGCCAAAAGCAGAGATAATGATATATAATCAGAAAAAAACCAAAAAATACTCTTTTATGATAGTATAAGATTTTGTTTTATTCTATTTTTAAATGTAGTAGTTTTTAACTTTTAACATTCATTTTCTATAAAATCATTCCAGTGAAGTCTTAATTCAAAATGAAATTTGTAGTCTTAATTGTTTTAGTAAAGTGCTTTTGATGTTTTAATCTAGAAATGTTGGTATAAATAGATGCTGGTTAAAATAGATAGAATGTTATGAATTTGTGTGGAAAACAAGGTAAGAAACTAGCAGTGTGCAATTTAATATTGGCAGGTACTGTTTGTCATGGCTGAGAACAATGAACATAATGTAAATAAAATTTATAGTATTGAATCCAAATGAGTCTTATGAAAAGTCAAAAGTGAATGATTTTAAAGCTAATTGTAACATAACAAACCTGATTTTAAATATGTTTTGTTAAGAAGTATACCCAAATATGTGCAGTATTTTCTAGCATGAACAGTAGTGGTTTTTAAAGGCAAAAGAAAAAATATAAGAATCATCATTACTGCTGGTTTTAATACTTTCTCTGGCTCTGCTTTTAATGTGCATACCAAACAATGGGCTTGCGTCTCTTTGCAAATTAACGTTATTGTAGAAACAGCTTTAGAAGTAGTTTTGTAAAAACACTGTGGTTGATTAAAAAACAAAAGAAAAACAACTTTAAAAACAAACAAACAAAAGAACACCAACCCAAACAAAACCCCCCAAAAAACCCGAACAAGGAAAAGCTGTGTTTAATGAGGTGTAAAAATATTAGTGGCATCATGTACGGAGGGTATAAATTTACAGTAAGACTTGATAAGTAGATTTTTTTACCAGTCTCTTAAATGATACATCTTGGGCTTCATGTAGCTACCTATATCTCATGGCAAAATCAGTCAAATTTGAGGGCTGCCAATAATTACTGGAATCAGATTTTTTATAGTTTTAATTTTTTAAAGTAATTTCATATGATAGGTAAAGCCAGAATTTTATAAGCCAGCTTGCCTAATCCTTGATGATTAACTGCATTCAGCACGACAACCCTCTCTAAGCCATTTTAATCACTGTTGTGAGAAAAACTGAACGCATCAGTTACTGTACAAATGTAACTGCTCTTAAAATCCTGTCCCTGGAGTAGTCTGAGGCACTTGGAGGACCAGAATAGTCCTGCTGCATAAACTGATAATAGTTGTTTTGTTGTTGCTTTCTTGTAATACTTTTCTTCCTCTCCCCGGTAATTATTTCAAAGATATTTTTTAACATGCTGTTTTTGTATAAATGTACAAACATTCTTCACACACTGGGAAGGAATTTTAATAGCTAGCTTGATGGCACTGCATTTGTTCTTGCAAAAAACTTCAATATGCTATTGTGGTTGTCTCTATAGTAATAAATATTATGCTTGTGTTTCCCTAATTTTTAGTGGTTTTTAGTAAGCATTGATAACCCATGATAACTTAAAAGAAGTTGCGACAAAGAGTTCTTAGTTGCCATCAACTACTGCCTAAATTTTCTGAATAGGTATCTCAAAGGAGAAGTGACCTGGAGCAACATTTTAGATATTCATTGTGAAATATTGTGTCTGAAATGATAAATCCATATGGATAGTTTCCTTTGTATCAGTCTTTATATCTGTCTTTGTGAAATGTCTTTAGATGATATGATGTGCATGTAGTCTTAAAGAATTTAACACCACATAAATGTGGAATTTATGATAGAAGGTTAGTGTAAAAGGTTGAAGGCAATTCATTGATTTTGCCAAGACAGTTTAGGAAACTTCTACCTTCTAAAGAAATAGATTCTCAATGGAAACATTCCTGGCTTTGTAGTGGCTTTAGTGAACTGCATCCAGCGAGTCTGAAGCTGGAGCAGGTTTTTGAGCCCGTGTTTGTGCGTTCAGCCAGACTGCACAACACCTATGGTGAATCTCACCTGCTGCCACCGCCTGTTCCCTCTCACCTGCTGCTATTGCCTGCTGTTACTTGCTTGACTTTCAAAGGAGGCTAAGGTTGGTGGAACACAATTAAGAGAGGCAAGTTTGATTGGCAGATATTTAGGTAAATTCTATACTTAAAGCCTTACTTTATTTTGTAAAGTTTGATCTTTATTTTTGAAGAAGGAGCTAAAATTTTCAGCTTCTAGGTGTTGGTTATGCTAACATTTCTGTTAGCATAAGCAATGGTTTGATAAAATAAGATACTTTATTATCAAAATTTTTCCTTTCTTCTTTTTTTCCCTTCCTGTGTTTTTCAACTATTTTTTTTTCTCCTGGTTACAGGCCATAGTTGCAAAGCAGTGGGTGGCAGTCATAACTTCATAGATTTCTGTAGCCAGGCTGCCTGCTGATACAATTCTAAACTTGAAAATTAGCTGTGGAATTTGACCATTTGGAACAGGTTTTTACAAATTCAAGATTTTATGGAGATAGTCTTAGCTTTTTTTAGCTCAGTCAAGGGCCTGTGGTCTTTGAAAGCATCTGGCAATCTTTTCATTTCAGGCAAAATTTAAATAGCTCTTTAGGGGTTGTTTGGATAAGGTAACAAAGAAATTTTGTTGATACACCAGGTACTGTATTTGTGCAGTTGAAATCAAGAGGGTTTCAACTGTACCTTACTTTCTTGTCCTTATGTTAGCTTACTGCAGATACTAAGAAGCTGTATGAGACAATGCTGATAACATACATACTTAAGAATTCAGGCAGTGCCTTTTTATGGTTTTATCATGCCAGCATCAAAAGTTGTTTATGCAAGGACTAAGGTGGGAAGCAATTTTTCAGAATTCTTACTTGCCGCACCCATATCTTGGCTTATTTTGTGTCTTACAGTCTGTTTACGTCAATATTTTTGTATTTTCCTCAACTGAGACTGCCTTTAACTTGAAGTTTGTGGTCAAGATTGAATTATCCTCTTTATATTTTCAACTACTTTCTTATTTATGTTCTTTTTCTTCAGAGGAACTTAAAACATGACTGAGTCAAGTACGTCTTTGTTGCCATTAACTGTGAACTCTGCTTTTCACCTACCTGTATTTCACTGCAAAATTATGAATTGTATTTTAACATTTCTCCCTATTGCTTATAGAACTAGGCTCTTGGCTTTGCCTCTGTCAAAAGTTCTTAAAATACCTAGTTTAGGATTGTCTGATATGTCTGTATACTTGAAGTACATAAGACATAAGTAGGTATTCTGACAAATACTGGTGAAGGAAAAGCAAGTCCTAAAGGACTGCCATGGGGAGTTAATAGACTGAGTCAGAAAGTAAAATTCTTGAGTACCCCTTCTGAGGATTCTTTACAGAAAAAAAAAAAAATCCTCCTAGTTATGATGTCACTCATTTAGTTATAAGACCCAGAATATTATCTTGAAATAGCTGGCAGATAAGTAAATCTGAATTTTATTTTAATATGATTTTAATAATTAATGCAGCAATCAATAGAGTATACTTTCAGAGAGATGATTGATTGAAGTATCCTTTAATTGCAGCCTTTAATTAGAATTGATGGCTCACCACCCTAGTTCTTGTCTATTATATTAATAATTACAAAATTGATTTGCTTCCATTTTAATTTTGATCCAGTGAGGAGCTGTGTGGCTAAAATTCACATCCTTGCAAATCAAGGTGACTTCCTGGCAGAGATGATATGGCATTGCCTATTACTTATATGCATGAAAATACGTGCATGTAAACTATAGTTGTTAACGTAATTCTGTTTAATCATGTCCTATCCAATTATTTATTTTAGGCAGAGTGAAGGAGCAGTGGCAGCTACTGGGCTGTTTTACTTCTTTATTTGCTCTTCTGTTGTTATGTAAAATATTTCTTAGTTAGAGACAGTGACAGTGGAGCTTTATAATGGTAGTTGCAGGAATGCCTGGTGATTGGTACAAAAACACTTGAGCTATTAGCATTATCCAATATGTGTTACTGGTTTTTTGAATTTTTTTTCTTCCATCACACTTCGTGTAGTTTTAGTATAAGGCCATTCGTCTGAAAAATTTAAAGAAATACAGATAGAGACAGTTTTTTTTTTTTTCCTTAACAAAAAATGAGGTGTGTATGTTAACAAAAAATGAGGTGTGTATGTATCTATACATATGTAAAGGATATAAAAATAAAATTAAAAATTATATAAAGTTATATTAAAAAGTCTTCTTCCCTGATGGACAAAGTGATGCCTTACATTCATCCTTTTTATTTTTGATTGGCCTACTTTCTTTTTGACATCCATTTGCTTTAATAAGCCTCCAACATCTAAAGAATATAGTGTTCTTTTTCTGATACTGATAAAAAAGAAAAGCCCAAA
This sequence comes from Melozone crissalis, assembly GCF_028551555.1. Taxonomy (NCBI): domain Eukaryota; kingdom Metazoa; phylum Chordata; class Aves; order Passeriformes; family Passerellidae; genus Melozone; species Melozone crissalis. The sequence continues at coordinate 28,399,645 of NW_026535796.1, read as the reverse complement.
CCAAATAAACTGTTGGAATCCTTTGTGGTGAATTTTCAGCAAACTGTAATTCACTCTACTTTTCTATATCCTCCAGGTGATCTGTTAGATGAGATACTGTAGTGTTGATTAGAAAAGTTACTGTTACCTTGCATACTGTAAGAGATACTGTAAGCAAAATATTTGTTCTGAATCCTTGCTGTCTTAGGCACCAGTGATGTCTGTGGATATTCCAGCTCAAAATAATTAAAATACAGTGGATTTTTTCTGTCTTGTATGTGAAAAAGATATTGAACTTTTCTCAAAGGGAAAGCTGGTCTCATTGGTGATACTTTTTAAATTCTGGAGGTTTGTCCTTCTGGGTTCCCTGCAGGCTGCCTTTTTTTATCATGACTTTTTCAGACATGCCACTGCTTAGAACTTAATCACTTGAATAGCAACTGTCTTAGAAGATATTATTGGGTAATGGATGGAAAAGCCTTGATTATTTCAAGCTAAATTTTCATTTTCATATAAAGACCCAGAGAGCAGAGGAAGAGCTCTTTTGGTCCCTTCCCGATTGGCTGTCACTTTGGAGACTTGAGATGCACGTTTCCTAGGAGCTTTTCATGACTTGCATGGTAGGTAGATCTGCATTAGATGGTTGAGCAGGGTTCAAATTCCTGCTTGGGAGCAATGGCCTCTAATTACCACTAGCACAGGAAATTTCTGCATGTTGCAATTTCTTACCAAGTTCTTCACTCTGACAGAGGTCAGGTGATATTTGACAATTTCTGGAATGAGCATCAGCATTGTAGTCATTTACATGCTACCACTATAACCAGTTTGTAGTGCCTGCATCAGGGAACTATCTTGAGGGGGTTTCCTTTCAGATATATAATTTAGAGTCAACTTGGAAAGAAATGCACTTCTAATAGGACAAAGTGATAAAATTGATTTGGGAAAATAAACTTGACATCAATGAGAGAACTCTGAAGCAAACTGACTTGCATTGTTGTGTTTGAAGCTTTTTGTGTTAACATAATAAAATGGGGGTTTTTTTTCAGAATTTATGACTACGTGATTCTAGATATACATCAGGAAAAGACAAAGTTGAACCATCAATTTTAAGCTTAGATTTCTTTTGAATTCATACCATACAAAACAGTCTTCAATAATGTGAGCAATACCTACCTCCAAGTAATAAAAAAATAGTGTGTCTTGCTAAAATGTTGGGAGGTACATAATCTTTAATTAGCTGTATTTTGAATTGTATGTTCTAGAAGTTGGGATATAACAAATTTAGAAATAAACTCTTAGGCATCCAGCTCCTAATGCTGTCTTAATACTTTTGTGTCTTTTTTGCTGCCTGTATTTTTCTTAACTAATAGTGAGAAAGCAGTTTTTCTGGTGCTTATCTATGTAAATAAATGTGCAAAAAAATAAATAGGTATCTTTCCAGTTGTATTTCTCTCTGATTTCGTCCATCACCGTGGAGAGCTTTTGCAGAAAAAGGAGAGATCTGAGAAAATCCTACCCTACTCTAATGTACAAATTCTCACCTACTTGAGTTTGTGGCATCTATTGCAACCCAAGGCAAGTGGCTTTAGATGTTCTACTCTTATGGTACCATTTTTCTTAACCAACAGCTTATACCACGCTCCTTTCTGGTCTTTGTACATTTATTTGAATTTTATGTCTGTCTGGTGCTACTGAAGGAAGTCCCCAGTGTGTCTGAAAGGAAAAGGTGAAACTGCCTTTGAAAGGAGCCTGCCTACTTGGAAAACTTTGTAATTTTTACTTGCATTTCCTTGAGGATTTTTGCTGCAGAGTTTCTTGTCAGTGGCTAGATCTGCAGGGAAAGGAAGCTAGAGCTACCTCTTTGTAGGAAAATCACAAAACCTGGGTGATTGTCTTTTGGGAGGCCTGCCTTGCTTTAGGAAATACTGCCTTCTGATTTTTTTTTTTTTTAATGAAGAGAAAAAAATTCATGGGATAAAGGAGGAGGAATGAAAGAGGAAAATAAGTTTCTTGTCTTACAGTTTTTGATCATTTATACAGGACTAATATATTGTTGAGCCCTAAAGTATCCATTGGAGAAGAAACTTTCTTTCTCAGGCTGTACTCAGGACAAAACATTAAGGAGATGTTAAACAATACTGCTGCCACACATCTAAGGAGGCTTCCTGTTACTATCAAGAAAGAGAGCCATGGTAATATGATACCATTTCTATCAACCATCTGAAAATACGACTTTCATTAGTGTCTACTGATCATCTTGACCATGCTCTCTCTGAGAGCTTACTTGCAAAGCTTTCTATGGTGTTGCCCCCTGATACAGCAGAACTTTGGACTTTAGCCACAGGAATTTTGCTTTGGCACTAATTCAGAGAGTTTCTAGACTCCATCATGATCAGCCCTTTGCACCCTGGATTGCTCTCCTAATCCTATAAAACAGGGTATCCTATTTGAAAAAGTAACTTGTAGCCCAGGTACACAGCTGTCCTGTCATGTCAGTGAAAACAAAATACATTTCACAGAAGCACAGAACAAGGCAGGTTGGAAGAGACCACAGTGGGTCATCCTGGGGCACATGGCACAGGATTGCATCCAGATGGCCCTTGAATGTCTCCAGTGAGGGAGCCTCCACAGCCTCTCTGGACAATCTGTTCCAGTGCTCAGTCGCCCTCACAGTAAAGTTCTTGCTCAGATTCAGGTGGAATTTTCTGTGCACGTTTCTTCCTATTGCCTCTGGTCCAGTTACTTATCGCCACCAAGAAGAGCCTGGATCCATTGTCTGACACCCTCCCCTCAGATACTTTGACACATTGATGAGGTCCCCTCTCACTTGCCTCTTCTCAGGGTTGAACAGGCTCAGCTCCCTCAGCCTTTCCCTGTAAAAGAGATTCCCCAGGGGAATTTTGACCCTTTAATATGTTATCTGTAGATGTCAACAGATATGTCGATTCCATATGTTGATAAAGTCATCTGCTTTGTTTATAGCTTTATTTATTTAGGGCTTTTCTATAAAACCAATAAGTAACACTACTTTATGATTATTTGATTCAATGATAGGTGAAGTTTCATTTAAATGAATTGTGCTAGCAGTGTTGAATTGCACCTGGTTGAATGTAGAATAAAATTTATAATGCCAACTTCAAAAGACTCTTGAGTGGGTCATGGTTGATGATATATTATAATTATGTATGTGAGAAGGAAACATTACAATAATAATCAAATACTGATACTTAATCTGCAATTCTAACATGGTGCAAGCTCAGGTGTGGAATGCTCTGTAAAATTGGTTTGGTTTGATTTTAAACTTGGAGAAAACTTAATGAGTAAAAATAATTCTCGGGGAAAAAAAAAGCACTGATTCTTTTATAATTTAATAATTTAAAAAGTTTGAGAAAGTGGCTTTTCAAATTTAATCTTCAAACTTCTGTATCTGTGATGATTGCTTATAAATGAACAGCTGCATCTTCATTGCCACAGGCTTAAATTAAGGTCCCAAAGTCCCATAGGTTTTGAATTCCATAGCACGTTAACAAGAAACATACAAATATAGAAAGGCTTATGTTCTAAAACTGAGCACAATGCATGTAATATTCATGATTACTAAGGCAAACAAAATACAGCATTACACGAAATGCTGCAGTCAAAAACGGTGTAGCAATTAAAAAGGTCTAAATAACTGGGTTCATTGTAATCAACAGTCCTGTGGTATATTTTTTTTGCTTATCTTGTGTTTGAAAACTTACATTTGATATCATCTGCATATCTCATAATTTCATTATTCAACCTAAAATAGCAGCCATTGTTTAAGGAGTTTTTTTCCTCTTTCTTGTTCAATTTTTATTGATCTATTAAATATTTTTTCTTTCCTTTGTCGTGCATAAGTACCTCAGTTATTATTTGCTTCCTTTTTTCCTATTGTTTCAATAATTTGGCCAAATCCAGAACCCATAGTCTGTAGTGTGTTTTCTTAGAAGTGATACAAAAAGCTGGGAATAATTCAGAGAATTATGATCTCATAGTTTTTTCCTACTTGAATATAACGGTCGTGTATACAATTCAGAATGATCTTGGTATCAGAATGTAAATAAAAAATTCCACCATGTGTTCTGAGCAGGAAATACAAATTCAGTAGAAGTAAATAACCATTTTCTATACTTGACCCAGTAGAGTTGCTCAGTACTCAGGAAGAATTAGAGTTGCAAGAGTTCATTTAAGGACCTTTATTTTTTATTTTATAAATATATTTCTAAGGGCTCCATTTGTGAATGTAAGGAAGGTTTAACCACTTTGTTTGTTGAAAGGCAAAGTTCAAAATGTACCAATCCTAGTTTGTCAAAAACCCACAAAAGAGCTAAATAGACAAATGCATAAAAGTTGAATTTTGATTTTTAATTAATATATGCATATATTATTGCTTCTGAATGATGATTAGGACAATTTTAAACAATGCACTTGATTTGTTTGATCAGTCTCAGTGTTACCTTGTTTTTGTGTAACAACATTGGACCCTTTATAAACATGATTAGCATTTGACAAAGAGATGAACTTCTCTCAGATAGAAAAATTCTTACATCCATTTAAAAGATAAGCATCTTTGGATTGGAGAATGATGCTATGAAATCCTCTGCTAAAGGAGGGCTTTCCTTTATGCCTGTATTTGCTGTCCCCAAACACCTTTGGGGAAAGCTTCTGTCAGAGACTGCATCTTCCTACCTTAAAAAAATGCAAATCTGTAGGGGAATAGCCTTTATTGATTCCAGCTTCATGAAATTACTTGGATTTTTGGATGCTATTTTTGTTGTGATTCTGACCTTGCTTTTTCCTATGAGAAAAAGAAAATTTAAAACTGCATTTTGTATCATGCAGGAATAAACAATCCATGGATTAAATGGTTTAAGAGAAGATTAAAAAAAATCTAATTAGGCTGGTAAATTCTTTTTCAAATAGGCAAAAACAATTTCCTTGACTTAAAAAAAAAAACTCATGAATGATCAAAGAATAAGGATTCTAGTGAATTTGGGTTTTCCCCCATTTCAGGATGTCTTAGTCCCTCATTAAGCTATTGGACATATTTTACAATACTCCATGGTTTGTTTTTAGTGCTAAAAAAGATTTCAGAATGAATAGGAATTTCATTTCTATTTCAGACTGGTTTATTAGTTTTGAGGAGAGAAATCTAGAATTAGATTTGGAGAAAACCAGGCAGATTTTAAAGCCTGACATAATTCTGATACACTTGGTCAATAACAGCATTAGGAGAATTCTCCATGCTGGTAAAACAGAGGGTATGTTGTTATTACTAAAGCTTTTTTCAGTCTGTGCCTTGTTCTGAGTAGGCACAAATTGAAGTTTCAGAAAAGAATATTGCTGTGTATAGCTGTGAAATACCATCTCAAAAATTATAAGATATCAGTAGATGGTTTTTACTTTGTTCATTTTTGTTTCTGTTTGTGATTAGAAACTACTTACTGCAGCTTTTTTGTTTCTAGACTAGAGTAAATGCTTTGCGCTAGGCTCTTGCCTTGACGAGTACACTACTTTTCATTTATAGTTGTTCATACTGGAACCTGTTTCACTTGAGAGAGAAATTTCTAATGTCCTTTGTTTGTATTTGCACCCAGAAACATATGCTAGGCATGTTTCAGATACCTGTTTTAAAAAAGGCATCAAACATGGATATGCTTATATGCAATCGTTCTTCTGACCAATAATTCTTTAATTTAAAAAGTTGAGCTGTGTTTATTTTGGGATATGTTTATTTTGTGTATATTTGGGTCAAAATGTATGACTGACTGGTAGGTATTTTGCCTTTGTAATTTATTTGATTTGTGCCAGTTCTCCTCCTGCCATTTCTTCAACTTTTACTGTTTCCAGTCAGTTCTTCTGTTAGACAATTTAGACAGCTCCTTTTGTGTTAAGTAGTGTTAGTTAAGAGTCATTAAGCATCTTCAACTGCCAGTGCTTTGGATATACCAGTTTTAAAATTAATCTTCCCATTCCATTTATTTTCAAGTAAGACTTTTCATATTGTGAAGATTTAACTACTTTTCTGTGTTTCCTGAGACTTAAAATGCATTCTTGAAAATGCACGTTGTTAGCATTTAAATTACATTCCAAATCGTACCAAGCCATCAATGCTGCACCTTTTCCACAGATTAACATTTTCTAGGTCTTCTCTCCACAAGACACCTTATTTTTTTTTTTTCCCCAAAAGAGATATGTGAGCATGGCTAGTGAATAATGAAGATCTGAAAGACTCCACAAGTAATTAAGATTTGAGGGCAACAAAAAGTAATTATCCTTATAGGTGGCAGGTAATTTTGGGGTAAGGAAAAAACAAATAGGCAAAGGGTTGTTAGGTCCCTCAGGCACATAAATGCTTTATGGAGTTTTCACACCCTTGTTCAGCTTAACATACATTACTGCTATTCATTGGCTTGCTAATGAATGTGAAAAATTGTACTTTATTTGAATAAATGATGCCATCTGAGCCTGTCACAATAATATTAAAAAAGCATATCAGAGTGCTACCACCTACTCTGATGCTGTTATTTCTAGGGATAAGAGATCATAAGTTTTTGTCAGCAGAAATGCTCTTTAATAACCCAGCTCTTGCTGGCCATTGTGATCCTACTGCAGGAGTCGTATCCCAAAGGCTCAAAATCCTCTAGTTCCAGATGGTTTTGGATCTTTAGAAGGGTGTATTTGTTTCTTCCCTCAGCAGAATTACTGAGCTTCAACTTCTTTCCTGTAACAAGGAAGAAGTTCTGTGGCTGGAGGAAAAGGGAAGAGCAGAGGGATGGTGGCTGCAGCCTCCCTCCTCCCCATCCCGGGTACCTGCAGGGCTCCTCTGCTGCTGACTTAGAGAGGCTTTATGAGCATCCCTGGTTTAGTGTTAGAGAAGGGAATAGACTTAAAATATTGTTGAGAGAAGGGCCATTCTTGGTACAGAATTCAGACAAGTAGTTAGCACAGATTAGGTACCATTCTTGAAGTTCGCATTCCTCATTTTTAAATCTGTTTCTATCCTATAAAAAGGAGCTCTCAGGCAAATAGAGAAAGGAGACCATTTCACAGGTATTTGTATCTGTAGAGAGTCTGATTTTTAGAGACGAACTTGTCTTTTGTTGCCTATTGAGGAGAAGAATTGGTGAGGTTCTTAAATCTGTAACATTTTTCTTGTGTTACTGCACAGCAGGTCCATGGAGGAGTATCTCAGCACCAGTAACTTACTCAGATTAATTAGAAATTCCAGCCCATGAGATGATTCTTGAAAAGTAGCTGTGGAAAAACTCTTATGCCTTGGAGTCCTTTGAGATGCATATTCCTTCCTTCAAATCCAATAATGAAAATAATAAACACATTGAAATCTTGTACCATTTGTATACACATTAAATTATTTCATTATTCTTTTGAATAGTTGAAAATACTCACAAAATGACTGGCCTTTAAAAAGGCTCCTGTCTGGCTCAATCAGTACTGGCAGGAGATCTTTTGTTCACTTCATCTGATTCTCATTGGTACTGAACTTCCCAGGGCCATTATATCTACCTTGGCTATTTTGAAAGTAATTTTGTACAAGAATGAAAATAGTTCAGCAAATACCTGTGAAGCAGGAATTTTTGAGCGCTTAGGAAAAAAGAATGTGTAGCTATGAAAATAGTAAAAGAGCAACTGTCACCCAGTGCAAAAAGTTGTGAAAAAGTCCTATTTAGAAACAGTTCTGCCTACATAACATTTTTTACTCCTTTTTATTGTAGACATATGATATGACAAAATATTTATGAATTTATATAAATCTTCTGGTGGGCAGAAATGAATGTGACATTGTTTTTTGAGGAAAAAAATCTCTTTATTAAACTTCAACTTACCTCTTACAACACCAAAATCATTTTACATAATGCTTTATTCCTACATCCAGGAAATGTTTTTAATGCTGCTATAATAATTATTATCACTTTAGTAAGAAGAGTAATTCCTATTTATGTTGTATAAATAGGAAAACATGTTATGTTATGCGTGTATGTAGTGAGCCTTTGAGGAGCTCTCCATCTTATCTAGACTAATACTTAAAGTTTATTGTATAATTAAGTGTGAGAACTTCATATCTTTTTGGGATGATTCCATCTAAAGGTAGATGGGATGCACTGGATGTTCATGGACATCCCTGTCTTTCTTAACCAGCTACATTGGTTAAGGGCATAAATTCTGTCTAGAAAACTAAATTTAAGGGAGATTATTGCCATTCATAGAAAAATCAGCAGGACATGCTATAGAAGGGTTACAGTATGGTGATCAGGAAGGAGCTGGGAAGACAAGGAAAGATAATTCTGACACACCAAATGTTTGAGCAGTAATCAGAAACTCTTCTTACCATATGAACTCTGAACTAAAGTCTGCTGCTGGGGAGCTATGGATTTAATTAAAAATACAGCACATAAGATCTATTATGAGCAGAACATGGATTAGACTAGCACTTAGGGATGAAAAAAGGTACAAAAAGAATGTGGTTTGTGTTTATTTGGGCCTATTCTGGATGTATGCTATAATGACTTCTTCACACCAGGAGCTCATCCTGGTTTTGACAGAACACTCTTAGTCTGAAAGCAAAAGGTGTGTGTATCCTTGTCTCTCTCCTCATATTTCTGGACTACTATGCAGAATACTTCTAATGATACAGTTGCTGTAACATGTTTTTTACATTTTATTCCTACCTGGAATTATGGCTCTAATGTTTGCCTTGAATGCTATAGATAAAGGTGATTTCTTGCAGGATCATGACTTAATTTGAAAAGCATTCGTTAGTAATAAGCATACTCTTGAAAAATCATGTTCCCCTGATTGCTGTGAGTGTTTATCTGCAATATCTGGGAAAAAATATACATGCAGTCACAAATATTTTAATAGAATTTCTAATCTAAAGTTTGAGTATGGCTCATTTACCTGAAGTTTGGTATTTACTTCCTCTAAACAAATAAATGTCAATGATTGTATTATGTGATTTGATTTCTTGAGCAGCTCAGCTAATCCAGAAGGATTTTCCAAAGCCTTTCACAGGCTTTTAAACTATGGAACTTGAGAAATGTTTCTAAGGAGAAAAGCTCCTTGGTGATTTCAGCTCTACCACTTATCACTCTAAATTATAAAATGTATCAGTTCCTACAATTTCTCAGAGTACATATTTTACTGTTTAAATGAGTGGGTTTTCCCCTTTGGTTGGTAATTGTCATGTAGGAGGCATTATGAACAAAGGTTCATATTGCCATAACATAGTATAAAAACAGTAATTGTGAAGTGAACATTACTTTGCAGGAAAAAGTAGTCTCACACTCTTTTGTTAATAAAAAAATTCATTTCAGATATATTGAAAAACATATGCTATTTATTTTCTTTCTATTCTGTGGTCCCCTTCTAAAAATATGGTCAGTTATTTTCTTTTCTCCAGAAGATATGGTCTTCTGGTAGTATTGTGTGTGCTTGGTTTTAATGAGTTTGAAAGATTTACTTATCATTGACTTTCACGTTTTCACCAAATTTCACTACTGGATTTTTAATAAATGTTTGCTTATTTAGATGGTTACTGATAGGGAAAAAATGGTAACTTTTGCAATATTCCAGGCCTTGATAATCTAAAAAATACATGAATAATCAAATGCTTACATTCCATTATTTTAAAGTATGACAATGGTGAGTCCATTTCCTTTTGAAAAAAAGTCAGAAGTATATTGAAGTCCATCAAGTATATTACCACTGTTAAGAAAAATTGAGGCAGATTTCTTTTTGTTAGCAGAGAGTACCATGCAATTTGGGGCTCATCAAAACTAATGTGATTTTTTTTAAGGAGAACATGTAAATAGCAATGATTAATCAATTTATTTTGTATTTTGTTTAAAATCTATGTTTTATATTCCCATTTTTTATTGTAAATGTTATGACAGACTCAGGTGGGTTCTGTTTGATTAAACAGTAATTCATTTGTTATAGATAATTTTACAAATAATATATTAAGACAAAAATTCCCAGAAACAAAATTATTAAAGTATAATGCTTCTTTCCATGGTTTGAGGGCTTTTTTATTTCCAGTGCTTTTGTTATCCAGAACCATGATTTCCCAGAGCATAGGTAGAGTATGTTCACTTTCATTGCAGCCATTTGGGCATTAATTTGTACACATCCTTTCTCTGTGAGTGTTTCTCATCTAAGTAACACTCCTACATAAAACCATAGAAAGAAAAAAGAAAAGAAACTCTGGCCCTTTCCTTTGGTTTTGGAGACATTTACTACCTTTTGCAGTAGAATCTTTATTTTTTATTAATAACTCTTAAACAAAGAGAAGTAGTTGCAATCCTGTCTCTTACACATGACTGCAGTAATAATAGTAATTCTTCATCTGCCTTTTATGTGACTAAGTTTCTGGGAGATCATCATCAAAGCTGTAGCTGATACATAACAAAACAATTTTTATTCAAGGGATTGTTTGCTTTGTAAGATGACTTATCATCTTTTCTAAACCTTTAATAGTGATGAGGTTTGAGTTTTTTCAATTTCCATGTTTTCTCTCTCATATGGGAATAATCTGTTTCTTTAGTCATGACTACGTTAAACCTGGATTCATGTAATTCAGTCTTGTGTCCAAATCACGACAGATTGTAAACTTGTTTTCATATAACTCTGAGGAATCATACACTTCATAAGTTTTGCAGAATTTTTAAACTTGATCCATTTCAAGATCTGAGTTCTAGTGAAAGCTGTCACCTATTCAATCACAGTGAAACAAATTGGTATATATGTGAGCATGAATAGGTATGTGCACACATATGTGCGTGGCTGTCTAGGTGTCATACCTAAAAGATTATTAACCTGAGTTCAGCTTCCTATGAATGCACTCTTTTTTTGTGTGAGTTTCCTAATCAAGCAGTTCCAATGTTATTTTGTCTGGATGAAAATAAGAGCAGACCATCAATGCCCTCGAATTTCAACCAGCCCTTGTTTCCCCTTTCATTCTGGGGGGTCTGGGATCATCAGGCTTTGGTTTGAGAGACACCTTTCTGTCAGTGAGGAAGATGGGTACAGACTCTGTGTTAAGACTAGTTAATTCTCTGTCAAGAAATAAGGTAAAAAAAAAATAGGAGATAGGGACGGAAGGACAAAGCTGTCCAGCTGAGATTTCTGTAACATTTCACTTATCTGTGAAGTGTTACAGAAACACAGCACATATCTCATGTCTTGCATTTAAGACTGTGCATTTTGTCATTTATATTACAAGGGGGTTTTTTTATGTGTTATGTTGAAGATCCTGTAACATACTTCTAATGCATTTGAATTAAAAAACATTTTTATTTTATGGCTTTCATTTTCTAAGTCTTTATTCAAATGTGCAGTGCAAGTGTTATATCCAAGGAAGAGTTTTATCAGAACTTCATGTTAAGCAAGTTACTGACAGTTTTTTAGTTTGCTTGGCAATAGTGTCCAAGCACAGTCCTATTTTCCCAAGGGGTTTGCCTGATCAGTTTTTGGCTGAATCAGTCTGTGTGGTGTTCTATAGAATCCTCCTTTAACAGCCAGCTGATGATGGGTCACAAGAATACATGTATGGGACATTGGGTTTAGTAGAGTGCTGTACTGGGAGTTGTCAAACAAAAAACTTCATGTAAATGAGCAGATGAGAGACTGTAGTGCAGCTTTCACTTAGTTAAGGTTTTAGCTTTGGCTTCTCTCACAGGTTCTCACTTTTAGTATCAGAGAAATTGGCATGGTACACTGGGAAAGTACAAGGAGATTTAATTAGTGGATATATTGGGATTACCCTGGGCTGCTATTGCATTGTGTTTTTTAGGTTTTCAAATTTTCTTTAAGATTGACGTAAAAGCCGAATGTAAAGTTTATAGAGTCATATAAATGCTGGAGATTTCTGAAAGGTACCATGCATTCCCCAAAACATTTCCAGCTGAGAAATGCTTCTTATTTTCCAAAGACACAGAAGCACATTTAACATTTAGTGAGCACTTCTGTGAGCACAGAAGAACTCCTACACATTGAATCAGAGTCTTTAAGTAAGCATTTTAGATTGTAATGGCAACCATGTATAGATGTGTGCCAGTTAAGTACAGAAATGCAAACATCAAAAGCATCCAGGATCATTTATCCTGTTGCATCTCCTGCCATTTATTCTAATGGTTGCTTTAAAAGCTGTATCAGTTGTCCAATAAGTAAATAACATTCTCTGAGAAAAATAATGGTATGTTGTTTGGAAGTTCTTGAAAGAATTAGTGTGGTGTCCAAGGATATTTGCCAGAAATAAAGTTTTAGATAGTTACCTGAGGTAGGAGGAAAAATGAATTCTTAAAGTTATTGCAAGCCTGTTTACATTTTAGTCCTAATTTATTAGATATCAATAGAGTCTTTTGTCTAGTTTCCTGTAAATTGTGTGATGCCTGGTAATGGTTTCACTTTCCCCTCTCCCGTGGAACTGCAGAGAAAAAAGAAATAATCTATATAATGCCATGTAAAAAAAGGGCCCAAAAATGCCTCCCTCTAAACTAAACAAAATAAACTAAAAAAAAAACAGATTAAGGTTTCCTTTTTACTCTGATGGTTTTACAGATAAATTTTTTTGTTGAGTGTACAGGCAAGTTATTTTTGTGCAATTAGATTCTGCCTCTTATTTGATAAGAAAAAGTAAAAACCCACACATGCAAATTGAATTTGGGTTCTAATATGAGGGGAAAGAAATGACACTGCACTTGCTGAAAAGTAATTTAATTTGAGACACTTAGGGAAAAAAAAACAAAACAAAAAACAAAAGATTGTAGAAGCACCAGCAGCATGTTTTTAGATTGGTTTTTTTTCCCAATTTATAGCTACATGCCAATTTTTACGATGGACTTTGTCATTATTGAACAGAAACTTTCTTTCTGGGTTTATTTAATGTACAGGAGTGATGATCACCTATCCTACATTTAGCCGTTATCTTTGTCAAAATCATTCCTTTCTTGTATATGTTTTATATCTTCAGATATAAAAGGCAGTATAAAATACATGACCCTAGCACCTAATAGAGTTGTAAATAGTTTTTAGAAAGAGAATAATTTTATATTGTTTATGCTTTTAGAACATAAATAAGGGCAGTGAGTTTTGGTAGTTTGATTTTCTTTGTCAGCTATTTCAAAAATTAGGTCTGCCTTTTAAATCCATATTTTGAAAATCATATGAAAAACATTATACCTACAGACAGGTGAGCTTTTGTTCTCAGAAATGTGAAAAAAGGATTGGATAAAACTGTTAACTGAAAATTATAAGCAGTCTGGCACTTTAATTCATACACTAGAGATCCTAAAAGCTCTTAAAATGACAAAAATTTCACCAGTGTTAGTGATTTGTAGGTTTATTTTTGCTATACAGGTTGGCCATGTAGCTGTTAGTTTTTCTTTTGTGTAATTCTTATAAATTATTGTACTTTAGTATCTGAGTGAGAAGCTATTACAGTCTGAAGGAATATGACCACATTGCCTTAAAAAGATTAATACAATTCAAAACTGTATAGGTATACAATTCCTCCATATTTTATAACTTTTAAATTTTTTTGTGCTTGTGACTATTAAAGCAAATGTGCAATTTCAGACTTGAACTCTGTGTGAGATGCGTTGTTGCACAGTTTTATTTTTTCATGGAGCAGTGATTTCTGCTGCTACATCCTAGTTCATACATACTGAAATGTAGCATGCTTGGTGTTACATGCAGCACATTTTTATTATGCAGCACCTTCTAAAACAGCACAGATTGCAAAAGACCCTTTAGTCACTGAGCAGCGTCAGGTGTAGCGCAGTCGCTGTTTGTCAGGGGTGTTTTCCGTGCAGGTGTTTGCTGTGACAGGAGCCGTCCCTGCCGAGCGCTCTCGGGATGAGCTGGGGCTGGCCCGAAACCCGACCCGAGCCTTGTTTGCCCGTGTTGTCTGCAGAGGCAGAGGGGAACACTTGCATTAGCTGCATTGATCAGCCCACCGCGCATCGCAGCGTTTAGGAGACAATTAATACTGCCTCGTAAAGGCTCCCCGGAGCATTTCCTTGGAGCTGGATCGCTTTACACAGAAACCGCAGGCGGTGTTTGCAGAAGGGGAGGGAGCCAAGTAGGAAAAAGAAAAAGGGCATTAAGAAAGCTTTGTCTAGGAACCAAGTTTCATTTGCTGTGGTGGCTTTCACTCGTGGCACTCAAACTCCCTTTTCTGAGAAAGCGTTTGGGAATGAAAATTAGATGTGTTTTGAAGCGGATTTGTTGAAAAGATGCTGTAAGAGGTCACAAAAATATTTGTAAAATCTTCCTCTTGAGAAATATGCATTTGATTGGGAGACTTTTATAACTTGCGGTTAAGAGTGTAAACATTCTAATTTTATATTAAGGATTAATAATCTGACATATTTTGACATATTGTTGACAGGTTTTAATTCTAATTTTAATTATTTTTAGATAACATATTTTGATAGACAAAAAAAAAGCATGTTTCTTATTCTGTCTTTTTTGCTGTAGTGCTTCTATCAGTGTTGAATTTCAGTCTTGCCTGATACTTAACATAAAAATCAGATTTTAAGTATATGTGAATATGTTATCTTAAGAGCAGGCAAGGCTCTTAATGTGCTTCTTCTTCTTTAAGTAATAAAATAATTAATATTAGAGATAGCAGGTGAAGAGTATAAACTAATAAAACCTAATTTTTTTCTTGGAAATTCCGAAGGTTACCGTACTGTTCTCTGTTGAAGTCTATGTTGCCTTCTTGTAAGGAGCATATCTTAAGATGATAAAAGCTGATAAAATTTTATGCTTTATTTAAACATAAAATTAAATGCAAGGGAATTCTATTGAGAAGGTTGCTTACCACTCTGGTACATTAATCTATGTGAGTCCATGCAGGTTGCACAGTGGAAATGAGGCCAACCAACACGTGGTGAATTTCAGAAATTGTTGCAAACTTGTTGATATTTGCCACATCATTGCCTTGCCATTTTAATTTTCTTATGTAGAGTGAATCAATTTTATGTGAGAAAAGATTAATTTGTGACCTTATATCAATAGTGTTTACTAGGAATATATAAATGAAAAATATTATTTTATTTATTTTTGTGCTAATTCTATGGCTCAGATTTGTTATTTTGCTCCCGTTCTCCATAGTCTTGAGGCAAAATATGCACTGACATTGAAAAGATATATGTATCTGGCTTATGTTTGCAACACAATCAGTATTAAGGTACTACTATATTTTTAGGAATACACCAATATCTTGACAGTTCATTTTTTAATTGTCTTCTGTTAATAGAACTGTTCTACTGGTATTTGAAGACAACAGTGAGGTGATGAATATAAAAAAATGGTGTGTATTGGAAGTGTAAAGAATACATTTTTGAAAGTATGGATTATGTGAAATTCTAAGGCAGTTTTACTTGAGTGTGTAGGTTGCCATATGTTGGTATTCCTGTAGAATGAAATTGGAAACTACAATATTCCTTTTTAAGTTGGTTTTGAGGGGTTTGGGGAGTTTTTTTCTAACTCCTGTCAGATCCTGTTTTTCAAGTCAAAACTGATTTTCTGGAACCTATTTAAGGGGTTTGATATGTGGAATACAGAACATGGATTGTTTCAGTGAAGTGTTATAATCTTACCCTTCGGATTGGTACTGGAAGGTTTTATATTTGTTTAGTCATATAAAATCATCTAAAAGCAGTCTTATCACAAAAAAAAAAGAATCAAGGAACTATTTTTCAACAGTTCTGCATCCATCTTCAGCCATCTTGTAGATGTTTTTAAATAAGAAATCAATAGATAAGAACTGGTGTGGGTTTTCTGTAGCACAAGCAGAACAATTTCATTTTGGAAGAGGGTTATGAGTATTCTGACTGATGTTATCCAGGCTGACTTGGAAAGTTAGTGATTGTGGGATCTACACCAATAGCTGTATACAATGGCTTCACATCATCAGTATGTTATCTTTCAGAAATTTGTCATGTGTACTTTTAGGGAGGTATTTTTCATTGGTTTGGCAGCATTGCTTTTGAGTGCCATCTTTGTGCCCTAGCTGAAGCAGTCTGTGGGACCTTGAAGAACCCTCAGCATTCAGATGCCTTTTGGTATTTGCAGGTACAACGGAGCGGGTGTGTCTGATCCAGGGAACAGTGGAAGCACTAAATGCAGTTCATGGCTTCATTGCAGAGAAGATTCGAGAAATGCCTCAGAACGTGGCCAAGACGGAGCCTGTCAGCATCCTACAGCCTCAGACCACTGTTAATCCAGACCGCATCAAACAAGTGAGTTTTTGCTTGGGAATAGAGAGTCACAGCAGCTCCTTAGAAGTCTTAAAGCTTTAGTGCTGGAAGGGGTAAACATAACATGTTCTTTAAGAAAATGTTACTTTAGATTTTATTAACTTGCTGGTACTCTTCTTTTCCTTGTACTTACATGTTCCATGTTTCTCAGCAGTTCTTTTAGACAGTATTTTATAAATTCCAATGCCATGCTCTAATGTGTTTTTTTTTATTGTACAAGTTGATAATAGACCTCTAGGTCTTAGTTAAAGATTGCTGAATTTTAATCTTAAATGGTGAACCCTCTGTAAATCTTAAGTGTTACTAAAAATCACAGATTAACTGATTGTTCTCTTCATTTATGTATATAAATAAAAGAAAAAAGTTAACTTCTTTTTTAGGCCCTAAATAAGGTAATTTAAAATCTTGCCAGTAAGAACTTGAAAACCTAAGGATAATTTACTTGGGAAGTTTTTTACTATTTCATTTTATGTTATTTTTGGGCATCTTTTTGCCTATTTTTTACTGGTTTCATGCAAAATCTTTGTCTACTGCAAAAATTACTTGCAAGCTATTATTGCCCCAGTTCTTTATTCTTTGATTTTCAATAAAAATTTTAATTTTTAAAAAATTTGCTCTGTAAGGAGAATGGGAAATATGAATCATACAGGATTTAAAGTTATTAGTGAAATTTTTTCTTGTCTCTCAGTCCTGTAGAGGAAAGATTTTAGTTTCTCATCTATCCTTTGTGAGAAAAGATTGTTTTGTCCTTCTACACTAGTAAGGTTCAGTTTCCTATAATTTGGTAACTGTGTGCAATTATTTTACTTTGTATACAGTGACTTACACAGAATGCTTATATAAAGATGTTTTTGAGCAGGATGAGTTTGCAACAGACTGCTTTGGATGGATGAAACTATGCATAAACAATTTATATGATTTCTAATGCTTACAACTCCTTTTTTTTCTGTATGCAGTAATTTTGCATACAAATTACTCTGGATAATTGATAATAAAATACTAAAAAGAAAGCCCCCAATTTTATAAGATTAGTTTCTCAATTACTAGACATGAAAATGATTATGCCTGAAAGATAAAGGTCTGAAATTGATCTAGATTTTGAGTGACTTTTCTGCTGCTAAAAATATTGGCTTTTATGCCAGTATTTCTTAATCCAGTGGGAAATGAGTGTTTTCTATTACAATAAAAAGTGGTTTTCCCCTTTTGAAATGAAATGAAGCTAGTTTTTTTAGGTAAGTCAGTAAGATCCTGAGAAACTGGAGTAGAGAGCTCTTTAGTGAAATGCCTAAATAATGACTCTCCTGTGTCTGAAGATGATATATCTTGTTGTCCACACTATTTCTTCAGAAAATGTATTTGCAAAGTTGTTGAGGTTGTTTTTCTTTTATTTTGGGGGCTTGTTTTTTGATTGGTTGGTTGGTTTGGTTGTTTGTTTGGTTTTTGCTGGTTTTTTTTTTCTTTTTAAATTTTTTTCCTCTTTTTTGAAAATTTGTTTAGTTTGGGGTTTGTTGTTTTGAAATGTTAAGTTCACTTAAATTCTGGAGGGATGGATTAGTGAATGCAGTCACTACTAATGAAGCTAAGACAGACTAAAAGTACAATAGCTTTGCATCTTAAAATATAAATATAATACTTGTATACATACAGGTGCATAATATAACATCCAATATTTGGGGATATGCATGTGCATATGTTAAGCAATTTTAACTACAATGAATTGCTTAAATTCTCTTTTAATGAGGCAATATCTGTTCATGATAAATTAACGCACTATAAATATTGACTCAATCTAAAATTGACTCAAACCTAAAATCCATTATTTTTACCAAGAGATGAAATTGTTAGCTTAGTTCTTAGGTAGAATTTGGAGTGAATTAATCTGTTCTTCAGTGTCAGAGTATACTGTACCTTAATGAAAGATATAATACCTTAAATTAAAAATTTAAGTGAATAATGTTTTATAACAGGCTGCCATGATTTAGAACTCTAGCATTCTTATTTTCTTGAGAGTATAAATAAATTAAAATTATTAGTAAAATTTTAGTACTAGTAATTTTGATTTTTTTTTTAAATAAGCTTTATTCTTTTTAATTTCTTCCTTTATGCAAAATTTTACATGATTATTCTCATCTCGGAATGTTACCCAAGAACACTGGCACACAACGTATTACATTGCAGATTGAAGAAAATTTAAAGTTGGTCTACTTTCATTTAGGAACTCTGAAAATGTTTCAGTCAAAAAGAAGATGTAGTTATCTACCCATGAATAAAGATTCCAGTAGTTGAAGTCTTGCAAAGCCACTCATATCTGTATGAGCATGCAGCTCCCATTTCTCTGTTGTAATTTCTCTGTCTTGGGCTGCTTTATCAACATTCACCCCAGGGAGGGGAGCCAAGAAAGAAAATTTCTGGTTATATATTCAATGAAGAAAGACAGTAGGTAAGACCTTTGCTGACTACTTGAACTTCAGCACTTTCTGTCTTCTGGAAAGGCACGGGACACAGAGGGGCTGACTCTGGCCTGGCATCTCTCCTTGCTAATGGAAATCACTGTCTGAACCTTCTGTCCCTTTAGCTTCAGCTTTTTCAGCTGCAGAAGATTTGAAAGCAAATCTATGCGCTTCCTTTTGAGCCTTCTCCAGCTTGTTTTTTTGTCTCTCCTAATCCTTTGGATTTATCAGTAGATACCACGGAGTTCTCTCCTCCAAGTAGCTCTGATAGATGTTTAATTGACAAATGTTTGTATCTTCTATATCTACACAACATAGACAATCTCCGTGGATGTCAGCCATCTGCTATTTCTATAAGTATCATTAAACAACAACCAACTTGTTCCTGTGCCCTATTTCTTTCCAGAAACTGCTATGAGCATTTAGCCTCCTTTTTCTCTCTATAAATTAGTGTCATACAAACTCTTTCAAACCATATCGTAGCTCACAGGAACAAAAACATGTTTTCATAAGACATCATGAGCCTGAGCTGTTTAGTCTTTGTAATCAGCATCCAAAGCTTTAAATTTCACCTCTAAATTAATAGCAAGTCTTATGACCAATGGAAAAGGCTGCTTAAATTGGTTTTATCACCTGCTTCAGAAATTATTACAACTTTCTTGTAGGCTAGTTGAATTTTTCTTCCAGCTTTCAGTTGTAGTAGGTAGCAGATGTTGTAGCAGCCTGTCCAGGAAGCACATGAAACAGAGATGGCCATTGCTGAACTGTGCATTTTATGGAAGGAAAGAGGACCTATCTTAAAGATAACTGTGTTTTAAGCAGGACTTTGCACTGTTGGCCTTCTGAGATCCCTTCCTACCTGAATGATTCTTTGATTCTATGAAATGTTTAGGTCTTTTAAAACATAGAAAAGAATCAGACTTTCTTCCTTGTAAATCAAGGAAGAAAACTTTAATGTATAAATAAACTTTGATGTATAGAATTTCCAATTAAAGCTTTCACTGGAACCAGTTTCACTTCAGCTTTTTCAATAGATAATTAATGTCTCATGAGTTAGACTCCTGTTTATTAATCGTGGTCCCAGTTATTTTAATCAAAATCTACAAAAGTTTTTGTTTGAACTCAGATCTGTAATTTCATGTTCCTCTGTTGAAAACAACGGCTTTTACACCATAAATATTGATCAACAACAAAAAAGAAAACTTAATAACTTTTAAACAAAAACTTTTTCTTTCAAATGCCTATATAGAACCTGAGTTTAAGAATACACAGCTAAAAATAATGGCTTAAATGGAGGAAAGGGTTGTTGGTTTGGATTATGAGTTCTTCAGACTATAAAGGCTCAGTAGACTTCATAGAATCGTGGAATGGTTTTAGTTGGAAGGCAAATTAAAGATCATCTAGATCCAACCCCTTTGCCAGGAATGCTAGACCAGGTTGCTTTATGAAACCTGAACAGTTCCAAGTATGGATCATCCACAGATTATCTGATCAACCTCTTCTAGTGCCTCACCACCATTACAGTAAGGCTTCCCCCTAATATCTAATCTAGATCTACCTGCTCCAGTTTGAAAACCTCATCCCTTGTCCAGTCACTACTCTACCTGATAAAAAGTCTGCCCCAGTCTTTCCTATGGGCCCCCTTTAAGTGACGAAAGTCTGCTCTGCGGTCTCCAAGAAGCTTTCCTGTCTCTAGAATAAACAATGCCAATTCTCTCAGCCTGTCTTCATAGGAGAGGTGCATCCAGTTGCTGATCATCTTTGTGGACCTATTCTGGATCTTCTCCAGCAGATCCAGGTGTCTCTCCTATCTTGAGAGTCCCAGAGGTAGATGCAGCACTGCAGGTAGAGTCTCACTAGAGCAGAGGGACAGAATCACTTCTCATCCTCATAGACACACTTCTTCTAGTGCAGCCTAGGGTGCAGTTTGCTCTCTGGCCTGCATGTGCACATTGCTGGATTGTATTCAGTTCTTAATCCACCAATATGCTCAGATTCTTCCTATCTGAGGAAACTTTCATTGATTGCTTAAAAAGCCTATCCCTTCTGAGAAGCCTTTCTTTTCTTTATCATCTGTTGAAGAAAAAAGTCTGTCACCTAGTAAATCCTACTAAACTGTGGAATGAGAAAATTGAAGTTTTCATTTAAACAAAAAATAAGTAGCTTCATAGATAACAGCATCTTTTCATCTAGTTAAAAACTTCTCATGAACATTTTTCACTTGTGAACAGAGGTGAAAAATCACACCAGCTATCATTCTGCCATGTATAGTAAGATATGCAGAGGTCTTCACAAGTTGCAAGAACTAAAAAAAGCTATTTAGTTCTGTATGTTGAATCCAATGGCAAAAGTTTAGTATTCCATAAAAATATGTGTATTTTATCCTGTCCCTCATGTGCTTAATTCTGCTGGCAGATTGCTAGTTTTATTTTCTGTTTCATTTCAGCAGTGTTGAATACAATCTCAATATTTATGCAAAACTTTGTCTATGAATGCAGTGAAGTTAGTAACTGTTTATTAACTCTTCTGTGCTTCAAAAGTGGAATGAGAATAGAATATTTTGTTGAGGGATGAACAGCAGCATTCAACTTCACATAAATTTTCAGTAGTGTTTTGGTTCTTCAGAAAATTCTTAAGTTCTCTTATATACCTTCTGGTGGCTTTGCAGTTTTGGTGTATCTTTCTGTATTCCAAAGTATCCCAGAATGAAGAGGTAACCTTGTCTTCTAGATTGCATCTTAAACCTGTATCTTATAGGATTTCTCATGACTGTGTCTCGTTATGTACTTGGGTTTACTGTTATTTCTATGTTACAGCACCAGATCTTGTAGTAGTTCTGTGTTACTGTGACAAGTTTAGACCAACGAGGAGGTCCTCATTCTTTTTTGTGCCTTTTACTGTAATAGTAATTCTAAATTGTTCCTTTCATCCAGAGTTGCTCTGGTGATCCAAATGGAACCTGGTGGTTTTCTTCAAGCATCTTATCCCTTCTTGTCTTTGACAAAACATGAGATAATCTTTCTTCATGATCATACTTAACCATACTTATTTCCTTTCTCAAAGTCAGGTTCCCAAGAGTTCATACATACAGATGAGTTACCTCTTAGTCTTTTTGAATTTCCCTATGCCCTGTCTCTTCTTCCACTCAAAAGCAAAATCGAATGCAAAGAGACTGAAATATAATCAAAATTTATTTTATTCGTTCTTTACAGAAATGAAAAGGTAGGAAAAGAAAAAGTCACTGAAGTCATCAAAGTAGCCTTTTTACAGTCTGAATTGTAAGCTAATTACTAATCCTTGATTATTTCTTTATCCAAATTATATTTTTTGAAGTGTGTTATATATTTATATAGTCATCTTCAAGATAAGAATCTTTTGGCAGAGTTACAGATTAAAAGAGATCACAGCAGATGTGAAGAAGACTCTGTTTAGCAAAGCAGCAGTCTTTTATCTCTGATAGTTTTGAAAGTCTAGTAAGTCAGTAAGTTGTGCAGTGGGGTCTCAGAGTTCTCTCTGTTTCTCATTTTAGCTGCAGAAGGTCCTAAACTGTTTAATACATTTTTTTTCAAAGATAACACCTTTTCCTAAAGTGCATTAAAATATTGACTTAAGCAAATTAGTTTTATCACAGTAATTTCAGTGAATAAAACCACCAATATTAATATATGCAGGACTGAAACTCAATATTAGGTTAGTCTCAATAGTTATTTATTGCAGGTAATGTTGTTACCAAGATCTCCTTTGTTTGGCAAGCTTTGTAGTGAGAAACTAGAAAATGGTAAGCTGTAAATACAGTCACCTTCACATTTAAATTATGTTCTTTCTATGCTTTCATGTCCGTAAACCTGTTTCAAATAATATTTTCTGCCTTTTCTTTCTAGTCCTAAATATATGAATATACTAGTGAGTACTGAGAGTTAATTGTCTCAGTACAATTTTAATATTTATTACCCATGGTGTAAGTAAGTGTTGAAGTTTCTGTAGTGTAAAAATGTATATAAGGGTGTCATAGTAATCCAAAGAGGACTCAGAGACCTTTTGAAACACCATGCAGATGGACTGTATGTAATCTATATTGCCATGGTGCAGCTATATCTTAACTTTATTAATCAAAAAATATGAAGAATGGAAGTGTGGTGATTTGACCGTATTTCTACACACCCCTTAGTGTATTGTGCTCCCTGAGAGAAGTCTCTCACAGTATAGTCAGTGCTTGGGCACAAAGTAGTAGTATTTTCTTGGACTTTCTGAAGATGCTACACCTCAAATATGTTTAAAACAGAATTTAATTTCTAAAGTTAGGCTCCTTTTTAAATATTTAAAATCTGTTTTCTCAAATACATGTTCTAGAAGGGTAAAGTCAGAACGAAAATACTGTAACCTGTAACTCATTATTGTATCATAGGTAGTAGGAAAGGTAATAGTATTTAAGAAAACAAAGAACTTTAATTTCATCATGGCTTAGAATATACTATTCAAGAAACACCTTAAAAAACACTCTGCAAGTTTTAGAAGTGGTGTGTGGTAGAAATTCTAACTTTTTTTTCTATAACATCAGTAGTCAACCTGCAATTTCAGGAAATCCTCAATTACTGTATGGAAGTAGCAGATTCAAAAATTGAAATTTGTAATGTAAATTCATCTTACAATTTCTAACCTGTTTATACATCTCATTGTCAGAAACCTAACTACTAAATTTGAGTGCTTGCCTAATGCAAAAGATTTGCCAATTTTAAAGCATTCTATGCTGCATAATAAGTCAGAATATTGAGCTCTATCCAACTTTCTAATTTAAGTAGCAATTTTGCTGAAAAGTTTCTGCAAAGCAATTGAGACTGTATTATATTTAACAGCCAGTGAAAATTCAATACAAACTCCAATGCCTGTTTCTGGTGGGGGCTTTTTAATGTTTGAAAAATCACTCTGTGTTATTTTGATATGAGAAAAAAAAATAGGTGTATCTTCAGAATTATAGGGAGGCTTGAAAAGACACTAATTCTTACAAAACAGTGTCAATTATTTTATATATATATGTGTGTGTGTGTGTATACATATATATAAAACTAAAAGTAGTTATGTCAGTAGACAGTGTAAGAGAGATCAAGCCTCAAATACAAACAACCTGATACACAAAGGAAAAAAGAACCAAAAAAACAAGAAAAAAAATATTTTCAGTATTTAGCCTTTTTTTTAATAAAAGGGACTTCTCATAGTCGATTCTTGAACATTAATACAGTCTTTGCTTTTAAATTTATTAATCTATTTGTTCCATTGTATTTTAAGCAGGCTTTTGCTCAAATAAATAATGAAATGCTTCTACGTAGCAGATGTTATAGTTCAACAGCCACCTGAAATGATTATCATCACTCCTTTTTTCATCACGGCTATATATTTCTGTGCTTTAGGAAGATTGATATTAATTGAAAATTGAGATGTTTGCAGTTTCTTAAATCATCTGTGATATCAGTGATTGTCATTATCCAGTGTTGAAGTGTTCTACATATTTCCCTATAAATCCTCTAGTTAAGTTTGATAATGACTGTGAAGAACCAACTATTTTTCCTTTTAATAAGCAACCTAGCATACCAAAACAACATGCAGTACCATATGTGCTGGTTAACTGTGATGCTGACAACACAAATTATCGGTTTTCTGAAACATTTTAGTCAAGATATATTAGAATTTCTTTTTTTCTTTTGGAGATTTCAGGATGGAAGTTTAATACTTAGCTATAATAAAGAAAACCTGTTGGGACAATAAGCAATTCTCCATTCTTTTTGGTTGGGAATTTTGTTTTGTTTTGGGTATTTTTTTTTTGTATTTTTTTCCTGTTTTGCCTTAAATGATAAAAATCAGTTCATTGCAATTTCAGACTTTGGTAAGAGAAATACTGCATCATCTCACTAAATCAGAAGTATTATTCTATGCCTGAAAAAGCTTAGCTGTATACCACTGTGGAAGCAGACACATCTTTTGCTAAATAATTCTAGCCCCTCACAAATGGACCCCTCATGATGGTCCCATGTTCGGTACATTAAGACATGGGAGAATCCTTTATAATTGCTTTGATTTTTACAATGTGGGGTGCCTGCTGAGCAACAGCAGTTTGCCAACTGCATATTTTTTATAAGGTCCTATACATGATAGTACTTTCTACATAACCATCGTGAAAGAGTCCCAGTTGATGCTTAAACTGTTTTTATTTGTTTTTATTGCTTTACAATGAGTAATAAGTTGGAAGCACAAAATAGAGACCTGTTTCTTAAGGTTTTATTTTTCCTGTTTTGACTGCCTGTTTATGTACAAACTATGAAAAATGGATCTTCATACTGTTTAACATACATCTAAAATATTTGTGTGTGCATATGTACAAGCCCGTATTTTGCTAATACACAACTTTATGCATTCACAGTGTCCCAGCTTTCTCATATGCATTAAGAGTTTTAGTGCAAAAGTATGTATACCTATTTTATGAGGGACTGTCAATGATTGTAAGTAACAGAAATGCTGAAAGTGTGAAATTTTGCTTTATTTATTTCTAAATAGTTTTGGTTAGTAATTATATGAGCATATGATAAATTCCATTGTATAGCACTTTAACACTTATTTCTTGACATAAAAATAGTGTAATTTTTGATATATTATAATATTTATATATTGCAAAGATGTCACAAAGATGCTTTGAATAAGTATTGTATGTTATGTTTTGAAAATTGGAATTCTACTTTTTTACTACATTTATAAAAAGAATAGAAGAGTTTTTCTGTCACGATCTAATACTTTTAAGAGAAATGTGTATATAAAATTTTTAAACAGAGCAGTGCTTTTTTAATATGTTCAAGAATTTATGTTAAGCATATGTATATTATTTAGAAAAGATGATCAATAAATGTGACTCTTAATTCTTTTTTGTGTTTATTTTGAACACAGAAGTATAATAAGCTGTTGACCTTTGCTCAACTAAATGAACGTTTTTAAGACTAATCATAAATATTTTGTAGTTATTTGTTATGAAGGTATTAGTTGCATGTTCATCCATCATGAGGTTGATGCTTACATTTTTTCACCTGCTTCTAGATTTAAAAAGATCAATGAATATTTTAGCAGTTAGAATATAGCCAGAAATGCGGTAGCTTCAGCGTAACTGTTGTAAGGTATGGAATACAGTTTGCTGGCTATAAGTCCTTTCTGTACAATGGTGCTTTATAAAGTGCCAGAGTAAATGTCTCTTAACTTCTTTCAGACATTGGCCCTGTTTGTTCATAGACTGATAACTGTTTCTAGTGTGCTCATTGAACTTGCTGGAATTTTTGTTTACTTATAGTCTTCATTTTCCCCAAGAGGAGGAGAGAGGAAAGAATATATTCCTCATGTGGTCAGCATATTTTTGAGTATTTATGTGAGTTCACCATCTTGATTTCAAGTCATGAATTTGTTTTTACATGCATAAGCATGCATATTTACATGCATTATTTATCCAATTGACTTTAAATTCCATTAAGTTCCAATGAGTAGGAGAAAGATTTTTGTCTTAGGCATTTTTTATTTCTTTTAATTTTCTAGTTATGTTATTTTGTTGGTTTATTTATTTTTTTAACTGTTCAGTCTAAGGCTTGTAAAGGTTGATTTGCTCCTGAACTGCTTTGTTCCCAGACATTGCCATCTTCCCCAACTACCACCAAGTCCTCTCCATCTGATCCCATGACCACCTCCAGAGCCAATCAGGTACAGTATCATCCTACCATCTACACCATACTTTTCACGGGTGACAGCTTGCAAACTGGAGAAAAAGATATGGTGGGTTAAGGATTTATTCGTTCATTCACATATATACACCCATAACCATAGATATCTAACTCTTGTTAGAAATTGGTAAAGTAAATGGAAAGTATTTTGCTTCTTTTAATTTATTTTGGTGGGCTTTGTTAAAATCTCTGATGAAAGCAAAGTATCTTTTAAAATAGTTGGGTTGCTTTTTTTTTCCCCCATTTGATAAATTGCAAGGATACAAAACTGGTGTGTTTGTAGACAGAGTAACTCTTGGTTTATATATGTTTGTGTATATATGCACACACGTATTTACTTCCTTGATCAGTTTTAAATTATAATAGAATTAGCCCTAAACCCACGCTTAAATAGCTGGAATTCAACCCAGCAATGGCAAACAGACTTCTTTATTGCTGAATTTTGAAATGTGTCTGTGGACAGTAACATAGGGGCATTATTTAAATAAAAAAGTAGTTTAAATGAAAATTTATTGATGAAGAATGAAGTAAAATTAAATCTCTCTGAAAACTTTCTAAACATATCTAAGTAAGTTTAATTCATATCATATTTTTAAATGCATAAACTGTCCTTTTAGCAGCATGTCAATTCTACTAATTTATTTTTATTTTAACTGGAAAAGTCCGTGTCCAGTTGATTGTGTTCACAAGCTATTATATTATCTTCATTTTCCCTATAAAAACTGTAAAAAATTGCTACATACCATGCTTTTTAGAACTTCTTCATGCTTAAAAATAACTTATTTATTTTGATGTACTGCTAAACCTAATGTATTTGTGTTCGAATAATGTAAGTATTTAGTATATGCTAAGAGTTCCCACAGTCTGTTTCAGTTAGCTGAATGTTGCTATTAGATCTTGCATAAATAACATCAAATATGAGAAAAGTTTACTTCACAACCTAATTTTCCCTGAAAGTTAACACTGTTATTAATTACTATTTCTCTGATATTTTTTGAACTGCTTAGAACTTGCTGGTGTATGAACAGACAATTTCACATGAACAGAAGCATATTAAAGCATTATACCTTTGATCAACACATGACATTTATTGAAGGGGGTGTCAAATACAGAAAGTAATAGAATTTAGGAAGAAATTGTATAGATAGAGGAACTAATAAGAAAAATATAGGTTGTGATATCCTTGACTTCAACTTGAAAGCCTTCTTCATCAGCCTGCTTCCATTCCAGCAACAGTTACTTGGCTTCATCATCATTAAATGACAAAGATGAAATCTTTGCCAACACCTAGGGATGTTTTATTATGAGCTCTGTTCAGCTTTTATTCTCTCTCTCTTTATTTTAGTATTTTGTTTATTTTAATTAGAAGGTTTTGAAAATGAGTGCAGGGGTTGTTTTTTAACAGGTTCTTACTATCTTTCTTTTCTTTCACACTTTTTTTTTAATTATAAGTAGATCCTGATGATCATTATTTAGAGAAAAAGGAAGAGGTGCTTTTATTTACAGGATATACAATTTGAGCATATTAATTAGCATAAGAGAAGCACCTACTTTGCATCTCTTCTGTGAATTTTATATTATTAGAATTATAGTGTAGTGTATAAACTTCAAATGACCTTTCGATAGCTACAAATACTTATGCTTATAGAAAGCTGTTCTATGAGAATATTGTCAAGTAATGTAGCTAAATTCACAAGCCAAATGACATGTATGCTTTGTGTCCTGTCTGTATTCCAAATTACATATTTTAATGCATTTTATTCATAACCTGTGTTCAATTCAGTTTTCATGCAAGTCATCAAGACCTTTTTTGAACAGCATCAGAACTGTTTATATGAAGAAGAGTAATGAGTTCCTTAATTGACTTTTGGAACTGCTTTTATTATTAACTATTGAAACTTGTACAGGTTTATGATTATTTTATCCCTTCTCGTATTTTCTAGTGATTTCTAGCCATTCCAGCAAGCAGCACAAAGCACATGATAAGGCAATTAAGGCCTTTCTGTTCATTCTGGTGATAAGTGACATCACTGGCAATTGTTCCCAGGCTGTAGTGGTGATTAGCATTCAGCACCAGGGTATCCACAAGTATCTGCACTGCGGCTGTCACATGGAAATAGGTTCCAACACAATCACCTCAAACCTGTCTGCAGCCACATGAACACCCATCAGGAGAGTATGAGAGAACAGTAGTAAATGTTTGTTTTGATATATGGCTGTTTAAGATGGCTCTCTGTAGAAAAATAACCATTCAGGTATGAATTTTCTCACAAGAAGGTACATTATGATAACAGGAGCGAGCTTAGTTAACTGGATGAATGTCAGAAAAGTCAGTGTTAAGATGTAAGATGAATTCACAGCACGCTCTGTTGTGTGCATAAGGTAGCATATTAGGCTTAAGATCATTCCATTTTATGTAATGTTTTACTCATGAGAAGATGATATTTTATGTTAAAGATTAGAAAGGTGATTAAGGAAACTTTAAACAATACTTCATGCTGGGTTGCTGTTGAAGTGAGATTTTTAAGCTGGGTTGGAGGACTCCCCCATAAGTCATTGCGATTAGGGAATTGTTGAGTCTGTGCTTTGATGAGAACAGCTGATGTGAGCCTTGTGCTACACAAGCATGTCAGTTGTGTTCCCCTGACAGAGTTTGAACAATTTCTAGACACGCTTTTTAATACAAGAAGAAAATAACACTGCCAACAGAGGTCAGAGGAAGCTAGGCAGGAAATCTGGCTTGTATTAGATCTTCCTTTTAATGACTCACTTTGCCTCCATTCAGATGAGGTCATAACTCCTTTGTATGGCAGTTTCAGCTTTTGATGAATTGTTTTTGGAAAAATCCAGTGTTCGTGAACTACTTGTTTTATGATTCTCAAGGACAGGATAGTCTCTGAAAATGCCTTATCTAGTGGAAGAGAAGTTTCTTTAGAACTGTCATGTTTTGCATTTTACTGAGTTGCCTTGAGTGCAACAGAAACCTCTTCACTGGAAACACACAAAATGTGTTTCTCTTCAGTTCTTTGTTCCAGGAAGTTATACATCTGCCAATATTATTCTTGTAAATGTCTTGTTTTTTCAGTGGAACTTCCTTGGACCTTCATTCACATTAAAAATCCATACTCTGCAAAGTTCTCAAGGAAGGAGGAACCAAAGAGGCACTAGAATTAGAGGCAGTAGAATGTCCAATAACTTCTTTTCCCCCTCCTGTCTGCCTCTTGCTGAAACTAACTCAATCTTTCTATACTTTTAGACTAAAAGCTTCCGTGTTACACCCTCATGAGCTTGGTCAGCTCTGTTTATAGCCAAACACTGATAGACATATAGCTACCATGGTGAAACTGTTCTGCTGATGCCCCTGGAGCTGGCAGAATATAGCTTTACTTTTATTTACCAGGAGGAGGAAATCAATTTCACTTCTCCAAAGTACACTTCAAGAGGTAATTCCATCTCTAAAGTGATAAATAATTCACTAAACATCATATAGAACATGCTTGCTTTTCCTCTGTAGAACCCAGTAAAGGTACAAGTTTTAATTGTTTTAACAATTGACTTCAGATAGACTAGTATTTCTGTAATTAAATTGTTTATATATTTTTATTCATTCACAAGATTATTTTTTTCTTTTTATCTGCCTGTGTAACTGATGTTACTCTTAATTTTAGAGGGAGAAACACGCAAATCTAAGTTTTTATTTCTCCTTTGCCTATTTGATGTATACCTGTAAAGGACACTTGCATGTCTCCTTCTTCAGTCCTCCCTTTCTCCATGAAATTGGTACCACTGCTGACCTTTGCTACTGGCTTAGGAGAATAAAAGGGCCAAAACACACATTCGTACTTATTAGTGAGTCAGGAGAGTAATGGGTAGGAGTCCTTTTTCCTTGCCTTACAATTTAGATAGGCTTAAGCTTAGCAATAAAATAGGATTTATCATAGCAAACTTTGAGTCATTAACTTACTGTATAAACCTTTTATTTTTACTTTTTTAAAAGCACTATTTTTTCCCATGGCATTTTTATTTTACACAATTATACCTTCATTTTGGCTGCTTTGTTATTGCAAAATATGCAAAACCTGAAAATTTTATCATTGAGGTACAATGTAATATAAATTTTTTGGAGTGTAGATAGGTATAGATTTTGTTCATTCGGTCTTCAGGTTTGCTTTTTTTGTTTCAGCATTTCTTTCTCATCTTGTTGCTGCAATATCTGTAATAAATAATACTTTTTAACATTTTCACATGATGGGACTGTGCCAGGGTTCTTGGAACTGCCTGTACTCAGCAGGTAGAGCACAAGCATATGGCTATTAAAATCTTGGTATTTGGAATTTTTGCTTTTGGCTTACATTGCCTCTTTATTTTATGCAAAGTCTATAGCTTGCAGTGTGATATAATAGTGCACATATAACTAGAGACTGGGAGATGGATTGATATTGTAACGATTGATGCACCCCATCTCCCTCTCTGACTTTAACGAACCACCCTATCCCTGTTTGCAAAATGGCTTGCAGAAGTTTCATCTTTTTATTCCTCACAGAAAGGTAGAATCTGAAAATAAAGGCAGTCTGTAAAGCATGCTGACAACTTTTAAAGGGTTGATGAACTCATATTTGACGTATAATTTCTTGTGGTAGGTGGAGAGAGAAATAGGAAAGAAACCTTTGTTTCAGTCTTCTGTTATCATTAAGACATGGATTTTTAAAATATGTATAATAACCAGCTTCAAATGATACTTTTTTATCAGTACTCTAATCTTAATGCACAAATACTGAGTTTTAATGATGATGCCTGGACACTCCATAGCCATTGTAGGTCAGTGAGATATTATCTCAGTTTGCCTTTGAACTTTGATATGAGGCTTATTTAAGACATAGTGTCTTGGATATTTTAACTGTAATATTAATCTATTTTTGTTTCCTTGATTTTAATGTCAATTTTTAGGGTAGTGTTGAGAAAATCTGCTTTCTTTTGAGGTCTTCCACATATTGGCTAATGCTGGAAGGATCACTTGATCTTTCCAAATCTCAGTACTGTGTATTAAAGATCAAAGTCAATATAAAATTATTTACCATTCTTAAAAAAGTTGCTATAGAATTAAAAATGTGATATAACTTTCATTGGATTACTAGGAATATTTGCTGTGGTAATTCTCTGAGATAAAAATTTGACCTCTTGTCAGCCAATCTGATTCATCACTGATAAATACGACCATTTCATTTACATCCAGATGATGCTGTCAGTGTTCTACAACACAAACCTAATATTCTGTTTGAAAGAGACTTTATCTAATAGACAGTGTTTTATATGGACCATAACTAAAGTATTTAGTGAACCAGCTTTATTTTTAGTTTAATAAGACAGAGTTCCTTTTTTGATGACAAGGTGCCTATGGCACACTGTGGATAGCACATAATAAGTAATGTTTGAGACCATATATCTTGAAAGGCTAGGAAGAATTACTCTCCTGTTCATGTGAGAGGATTCCGGTAGAGGTTCCACTGGTTTAGATGTAACTTTTCCTGCTTCTATACAGCTGGAATCCTTCATTTCATGTCTAAACTCTAAGCAGAAGTAACCTACCCTCCATGGACTAACTGTAGACTTTCTTCTCGTCCTCGTGTTAATGCATCACTTTTAATATATTTATTTTGTCCTTTAACCATTTCTCCAGTATTTTTCAGTATCTGAGCTCAGAGCTTGTTTGCATTGTTTCCTTAGGATATATATTTAAATTATATAAAATGTTTAAACAATTTAAAAAATCTTATATGCAAAACAGTTTGGGGATTTTACTGTTCGTATTGTCTGTTTCAATTTTTCCCCTTGGGACAAGTATGTAGGTAATAATTTGGGTTCATATTCTCTACTCATTTCCTATTTTCTTTCCCCCTGCACAACAATTATAGGGGTCACTGTTTACTGTTCCTGTCTTAAATGTAGGAGAAATGTCAGGAACTTTCCTGAGAAATGGGGAAAGATGTAGATTCTCACTGCTAAGTCTCTGAAAACTATTGGCATGTCATTCACAGGATGTCATAAAAGACCTGCCAGTTTCAGTCCTGTAAGTAAAAATGTGATTCCTTGTTTGTGTATCTTGTTTGAATTTTATGCTTGATAATTATTAGAATCACTTAGTTTCCTATTTCATCCCCCCCTTCGAAAACTATGTGTTCTCAGTGTAATGAACAGAATTACTATTACCTTCTATTAAAATGGATAAATGTCTTAAACCAATACTTCCTCATGCTTTCAGCTCTACCTGGTTGTTAGATTTTTTGGTTGTTTTTCGCCCATAGATAAAAATCCAAAGGTAAAAAACTAAACAAAACCCCCACATATAAAAGCAAAACTTATTAAAAAAAAGAGAGGTCTTTGTTTATGAAGACTTAGATGATTTAGAAAACATAAAAATCTTAGTGTGACTTTATGAAGCCTGATTTTGATTCAAATAATCTATTTTTAAATCATTATTGCTTCAGTTAAGATGCTGAGGTCATTACTGTTTAAAGTACACTTATGACTTTTATGGGATTTATTCACTCTAAAATATTTTGTAGTGAACATGTAAAATGAGAATGCTTTTTTGGATTGAATGCATTCTGTTTAGACTGCTAGGGTTATCATCATCTTGTTTAAGTTGTTTAAGAGTGCAAAAAGTCCCTCAATTTAAGATGTCCTTTCATTTATGAATATTTGTAGATATGATATATAGGTTTTGGCATTTTTCCATGTTCCCTTACTAAGAGAAGGTCCTATCTGCTTAGGAAAAAGGATCATTAAACATAGAAAATTTGGAGACTACACATTTTTTCTCTTTGTCAGAATATGATAAAGGTTTTCAAATGCCCTTTGCCAAAGGGTGTTTAATTTCTTCATGTTCTGTGTTCCTTTTTTTAAGTATAATTCTTTTATCAATACTAAATTAAAATGAATAGCTTGGTTTAAAATTCCAAATAATATCCACG
The DNA here is from genome assembly GCF_028551555.1 of Melozone crissalis. Lineage (NCBI taxonomy): Eukaryota > Metazoa > Chordata > Aves > Passeriformes > Passerellidae > Melozone > Melozone crissalis. The sequence goes on along the minus strand of NW_026535796.1, from coordinate 28,366,193 downwards.
TTCACGTTCCATCCCAAATAAGCTAGAGTGAAAGTTGGCAACATCTTACTCTGTGATCTAACCAAGGTTAGCTGAGACTTTGAGTTCTTAATACTCAGTTTAGTATGGTAGATAAACTGTTTCATTCAAAACTGCTGTTGGGTGAAAAATCCAGCCGTATTCTCAGGTGCACAGTGTTCTCTGTTTGAACAACCCAGAGAAAACAGAAGAGCAGAGCAATTTCCAGAATGCAAATCTGGATGACTGTGTTGTTGTTTCTCTGCTGCATAATCAGTCAGATAAGGGTTTGACTCCAAGTTTTCAATTATTTGGAATTTAATTTAGTGGCTTTTAAGGAGTTCAGAATTTATATGATTAAGGGAGAATGTGGGAAGAAACACTGAGTCTGTAGACCTTACTGTTACACCAGGACAGATCCTTTACAGCAGACTGTCATGTAGAAAAGGCAATACCATGTTTTTCTGTCAGGCGTTAGTTGAGTGAGGCATGATTAGGCCTGGCCCTAGAAGATCCTCCTTGTTAGTTAATTGGGTTTTTTCTGCTACCTGAGATATTTTCATTTTCACAAGCTGTTTGTAGGTATAGTGTAGCACTACAGTTTGCTAGGCTAGGCAGACTGCTAGATGCATTGTCAGTCCTCTGCATGCTTTGAGAACTCACCAGGTGGTGAGAAGTCACAGACAGATGTGAGACAAACCCACCAATCATAGTTGGGGTCTCTGCCTACTATTTGAGTGAAAAAGGAGTGTTCTTTGTATACAAATCATGGAAGCAGGTTGATGAATTGCACCATAGAGAATAAGATGTAGAAGGTTTTTCCTTTTCCAGAGGTTAGCTGCCGCTGTTGGGACCTTTGCCTGACACATTGCGGCCTAGATTTCAGATAGTCTATATCAAAACAAGATGTAACTGCATCTTATTCAGTAATATTATCCCTAGTTTTGGGCTTGTAGATATTTTCACATTTATTGATTTTGGGTTTGGTTTTGGATGTTTGGATTGGGTTGGTTAGTTGGTTAATTGTTTGGGGTTTTTTTCCTGAAAGCAAGTTGGACCTCTTGCAAGTAATAGCAGATATTAAGAGGCATGGTTTGCAAATAGTGGATCAATTGGACTATTGTCCCTCTAAGTCTAAGGGTTCACTGGCCTGTGACCTGCCAGGGATTTACATTTGAATCTTTGCAGCCTTGAAGAGTATTAGTGTGGGGTACAGGGGGTCTGCTGCCTGTTTCATCTTCTGTTTTCCCCTGCTTCTCAAATGGCACCTTAGTGAATGCAGCCTTAGAGATCAAAGTATTGCTGGACTATTTCCCCCCACCCCTTACATTATCAATCAGTAATACACTTCTACACGATAAATTACTCATTCAAGTGAACTTACTACCTGTGATTTGGATGGGGTTAAAAAAATATGGTTGAGATTTTTTATTTCTTTAAAGCTTCTGGAAGCCTGCAAATGCACTGCAATGTAAATTCTTCTTTCATATTTTTAGGTAGCACAGTACATGAGCTCAGTGCTTCTCAGCTTTTTATGATTATCGTTATTGTCTGCTTAAAAACTTAAAAATGCAATGAGAATTGATTGACTTTATTCTCTTAGTAGTAGTTGTAGTAATCGTGATAATAAATTAACAGCTGCCCCCTACCCATGAGATACTGAAATGCAGTCTCCATGTGGGCTCTTTTAAAGTGTTGCAGTTAGGGAATTAAGCTGGTTTATGAAAGAGATTAGACTATGATTAATGGCATTCTGTAGTAAAAAGTACTGAACCAAAATACAATACCTTAAAATCTGCAGACCTGTGCACATGTATAATTAAGTGATGCAGAAAAAAGAGAGATCAAGTAAAAAGATAATCATTTCCTTGCAGAAAATTTGTTCTGCAAAATTTGTATAAGAATAAATTTAAAATGTTTAATAAAACTGTAAATATAGTCCAGAACCAGTATTATCACATTGTTTTACAAACAGAAGGAAATAACAGTTGTTTGTTGAAGACATTTCACAGGTTGTATTTCACTTGTATGCCAGCAATTGAGGCTGTTTTATAGAAATTTCTGCCTTAATTATGTGATAAGTAATTAGATAATAAATTATACACATTACATTACCAGAAAAGACTGATTGGCTGTGCAAAATGTGGTTGTGTACTCTGATGGTTGTCTTTACTGCATCCAATTTCAAAGTAAAGTGTAAGTTACACCTGCCTGGCATTAATAGGAACTCAGGTGAATCAGGGTAAGAAAAGGAGACTGCAGCTTTGTTAGGATGAAATGTATGTTTTGAAAACTGAATTTAAGTGATGCATTTATGCATTTATTTTACATATGCAAAGGATCACATTGAGTATTTGTTAAATAGAAAAAAGGGACAAATGTATTGTGAAATCAAAAAGGAGATTAGTAAATCTATTGATTTCCTCACCTCCATCTTATTTATGAGACAGCTTTTTCATTTTTTTATTTTTTCTTTTCACATTTTCAGTATCTTTTCTCTAAAAATAAATTGTCAGCTTTTCAAGCAGAAGAATATGTATATATTGTGCATAGTAGTTGAGATCAGGGCAAGACTTACATGCAAATTATTTTTCATTGTATCTTTAACAAGAGATATTTAAATCAAATTTACTTAGATGCTGCCTTCAAATTTACTCTATGTAAAGTATTTTTCCGTGTTAATGCACAGGTAGTATTACACATTTGTAATATAGGTATAAAAACATGTAACGTAAATGTGTAAATACAGCCATATTTGTGCCCCACAGCCTTAGTTTGCATGAGGAGTAATTTTTTTCCCACGTGAGCATTTCTGTGAGATTACTGTCTATGCAAAATTGTGAATAGGTGCCAGTTATCTATATTCAAGTATTGCCTATGTCTAGTGCTTGTCTATAGATAGTTTGCCTTAATGAATTTTTTCTCCCATTGTATGAGAAATATAACCCAGAACACAGATGTAGGGAAACAATATGGTTTGCAAATACATGGTTTAACAAGAAATATATGCAGTTTTCTGACAGAGCTGTGTATTTTTGATCTAAATCCAGGATCTTCCCATTTAATAAGGACTATGCAATTGTACCTTCACCTGTCTCCTGTAATTACAGAGAATTTTTAAAAGCTAAGTCAAGTTTGATAAGTGAACTAAGTTAGTTTGATAACTGACCTAAGTTATCTTGGTTAAATACATATAACTACAAGTTTACAAGAGTTAAGCAAGAAGTAGATAGACTTATAAACTGTGAGATATTAGTCAGCTGGAGTGAATGTTAACTTCTAAGCCAGCCTGCCATAGCTTAGTTGCCGTTAATTATATATTTCCTGAGACCTACAGCTTGATTTTAACTTATTCTGTTCTCTGATCCTTCTTAGAGACATATTGTCAGGCTCTGAGAGGAAGGTTTTGAATTGAATTGTCAGAAGACTCTATTAGCATTAGACAGCTATGGAGTCCTGTAGAATTGCTTATTAAGTTTGGAGACATCACAGAATCTCAAAATCAATTAGGTTGGACAAGATTTCTGTCATCATCAAGTCCAACCAGTGATGTAACACCACCTTGTCAACCAGACCTTGACACCAAGTGCCACCTGCAGTCATTTCTTGAACACCTCAGGGGTAGTGACTGCACCACCTCCCTGGACTGTTCACTCCAATGTTTAATTACTCTGTCTGTGAAGAAATTCCTTCTCATGTCCAGCCTGAGCTTCCCCTGGCAAAGCTTGAGGCCATTTCCTCTTGTCCTGTCCCCAGCTGCCTGGGAGAAGAGGCTGACCTCCCACCTCACTACAGCCCTCTTTCAGGGAGTTGTAGAGAGCAGTGAGGTCTCCCCTGAGCCTCATTTTCTCTGGGTTCCCTCAGCTGCTCCATGTGGGACTCACTCTCCAGACACTTCACCAGCTTTGTTGCCTTTCTATGGACATGCTCTTTCTTGAAGTGAGGGGCCCAGAACTGAGCACAATACTTGTGTGTGGCCGCCTATCCATCCACCCATTAGGGAAACCACACTAAGAAAACTATGTCCTTTTTGTAATCAAAATTTCTAATAATAATTATTTTTCATGACCTAGAGAGACGTGGTTATATAAATGTTTTCTGCTTAACTGTCTTCCCTTTCTTATTTGAAAACAATTTTCAAACAACATCTAAGAGAGTGTTCCTGAGAATTTCATTGAGTAGTTCTTGCTACACAAAATCCTATTTTATTAGTTAAGGATTAATTAATACAGAAACAATTAAGCTTCTGCTGCTAGTTATCTAATGCCAAGCCAGGGGTTCAAAGTAACCATAACCCTTGGTGCTGTTAATTAGTTAGTTCATCTAGATGGACCAGGTGCGTTTTGCAGGAGCCAGATTTCCCTCTGCATCATCTTTATTCTACCATATTTATTTTGCACATATTGGTTGATGATAGAATAAATTTTATCTTTCATATTACACTAATTTTGTGATCTTGGAGTAAAAGTGTATGTGCAAAACTGGTGCCAGGTTATGCCAAGATGCACCATTAAAAATGCCTTGTTCAGTCTTTTCTCACCTCTACATGTGTAGCTTAATACAGACTGGCTATGGAAGATAGTTCTAAGACCAAAGTTACATTATTTAGATTACATAATATTGTTAAGAGCAGAAATCTGATTTCCAAGCAAGGTTGGAGAGTCCCTTGAAATAATTTTGTAACAGTGTGTGGGTTTTGTTCCTAGATTTTGAAATGAGAACATCATGCATTTGTTCTGTGCATCAGACTAATTTTTGACATGATTGCAGCTGGGAGATTCTAAGACATGATGGACCTGGAAGGAAGTGGGGGCTCCACTCATTGTGTCTCTAGAGAGTACAGATATGTGCATGTCTTTGTGCATGAGGGTTTTTTTCTTATTGGTTTTAAAATAAGCTGAATTGCAAAAATATGATTTAAAGAGGCACTTGTGAATGAGTAGCTTCTGTACTCTCTGCCTAAGCTGAAACTCTTCACTAGATACTCAGTGCAAGAGGACTGCTCCTACTTACAAGTAAATCAAGTATTAGGCATTCTTATATAGCAGCATATATTTATAGTACAGAACTGTGTGTGCATATAAAAGTGTCCATAGTTATGATATATATTCAGATATTTGCTTAATTTATTTACTTTTCTCTTAGTTTTCCTATTAAATCATATGTCTGTGGGAATGGTGAGAAGGTCCTTTGTTGTTTCATTTCACGGTGGTTTTTGGTTTTTTTTAATTGATGTGTTTAGTTAGCATGTTTAAAATATTCCTCCTTTTAGAAGCTATTTGGCTCCACCATCTTATCATGGGTTTATATCTAAAGCAAAATTGATGTTTTCAGAAAAAAAACTCATAAGAAAAATTGTGTTTATAAAGTTTTTAGGAAAACATTTGATCATTAGCTTTCTGCCATTTTTCCTTTTTATTTTTTTTTTAAGTGAAAAACACCATGAAGCTATACAGAACTGTCTGTAGGGGAAAACAAGAATAAATACGCTCTTATTTTCATGGACCTGAGACATTAATAGCATTACCACAAGGGTTTTAATTCTTGTGTGTCTCCCCTTCCATTCCGTGGAGAACAGAGTAATTACCCCAGAATTTTAATTACAAGTAGTGTAGGAGGGGACGTTAGGGTTTAGTATCGTTATTTTATTTTATGGTCATGAAAACTCAAAGGTGTTCATTTAGACAAAGCACATTCAGCTAGTTACACTTTCTTTTACCTCCTTCTTTCAAAATCTATAATTTTTTTCAATTCCACAGATTCTCACTTAAAACTGTAATTTTCAGAATATGAAAACTGTGGTAGCAAAATTGGGGACTATTTGTGAGCATGAAGATATTAAATATAGAGATAGTGTATTTTAAGAAAGGGATAAAAGCTGTCATATTTTCTGAGCACTTTACCGCCTTCCTTTGGGAGTTGCAAACTTGTTGGTATGAGTAACCATAAAGTTCCTCTTGCTGATGATCAAACTCTCTCTTTTGGCCTCCCACAAAAGGATCACAAAGAGCTTTGAGCAAGAAAGAAATACCCCTTTTTTAAATGGTCATAATAAATTCTTGCTTTCCATGCCATAGAATTGAAATGGTTCTACTGATTCACCTTGATTCCACATCCTTCAAGAGAGGGGTCTCCTGCAGAGGATATAGAGTTGATAACTTAAATTTTGTTCAGAATTGCCATATGATTCCTGTGAATTATTGTGATATATATCTTCTAGAAATCAACTGTAGCAAAGATCCTCTGAAATCAAACTAAAACTCTTAGCCTTCTTTTGTCCTGTCAGTCCTATAGATAGATTAATTAATTTTAAAATATGGTTTCCAGAGACTGATTTTCAGTATTCTTACCAGTAATGCTGAAACATGATTTCATACTTGGACTTAAATCCAAAATTAATTTAGAAAATGTTTAACATGCTGTTAAAATAATGTGATCTGGCCAGCAATGTCAGAACATAAAAATCTCAATGTGTTTCTAATATCCAGGGTTTAGTTTTTCCAAGGTTTCAAGTTTTAGTCAGTTTCAATGAAAAGTGTTATTGACAGAGAAATGGCAGATCCCTCAGCACATTTCTATTGGCTGTTCTTTCCTCTGAATTTAATTAAATGACATAACTAATGCATATAATTTTCTGCATTTGTGTATTCTAGCCATATTTATCCAAGTTTATACTGAAAACTGAGCACTGTTGATAGCTGTGATGTTTTGTAATGTTAACAGTGTTTCTTCATCTTGAGAACTCATACTCCATTCAAAGGGCTATTTAAAAATACTTTTAGTTTTCTCTTAGACTTGCAGGTACATGGCCATTAAAAAACATTTTAAAAAATTAAAATAAAAAAAAGGAAGCATCAGTCTCCCGGAAGTCAATGGAAAATTGATTCCTATGTTGTAGGCATAGGATAGAAAGCCATAGAATTTCTTCCAATTATTACTTTTCATCAAATGCAAGTTTCCTAGTTAAAATATAGCATGTCATTCAGAGCAAGTTTATGGAGTGCCTGTAAAACTCATGCATGCTGACTTTAAAGTATTCTATGGAGGAGGGCAGAAATGTCCTATTCATTTCTGTATTTGCCTTCTGAAGCTTTATCAGGAAAGCAGCCAGTGCAATGCTTCCTTGGACAATGAGTTCATAGCTATGAGGAGCCAAACATCTACGGATCTGTGACTGGGAAAGCATTAAAAAAAGGGATGCACCCACTTTGCCTCTCTGTCTGTTAAGATTGATTAACTTTTGAAACTGGAGTGGCTTTTATGAGTTCATAAGTTAGATCCTTTCTAATGTAAAACAGTGTGAGTATTAGTGATACCATCAGTGAAGCATATTTAGTTTTAAAATAATAGACATTATCTATATTTTATGTCAATTATTTAAATTGAGAAGAGTTTCTTTTAGCAATTCCAATAATGAAATTACATTACATAGTTTCTTTCAGTTAGAAGTATCCCAAATTGCTATACTTAATACTTCTGTAAATATTCATGCATTTTCTAAACCCCTCCTTGTCTCTGTGAAGTGTTGGCAGGTATTCATAGGATACCATGCAACAGATTATATAAGAAGGATGAAAAAAAGAGAAATCTTAGATGAGGGAGGGGAAAATTTGCTGATTTTAAAGAGGGAATAGGGTTAACATTCGATCATCACTTAAGGTTTTAGAAAATACTGGACAGAACTGATAATATTCATGCTTTCTGTCTTTTTAAAAATGTTTCATCTGAACAATGGCACAGCCAGTATGGATATCTAATTTTCTATGTATACTGCATTCTCTGCAACTGAGTAAAAATCTATTAATTTTTTCTCTTGTGTAATTTAGTATGTAACCAGCTCATTTTTTCTTTTTTTAATTATAAAAAAGTGAAAAGTATAAATGAAGCTTCTCAAAATGCATTACACTTCTTTGCAAATGTAATTTGAAGCTCATGAAACATTAATGCATTAAATATGGAATGTTGTTTTTATGCTACTGAGAAAAAAATTAGAAAAGTTAAGTTTCTTCTCTATGTTATTAAAACTATGTATCATAGACAATTCATGGAGGAGTTGGTCTGCTCCATTCCCACAGTTTTGAATCATATTTTCTTGAGGGGTATTTATGAAACTATTCAGATTTTTATGTGTGCATATGAGAGTGTAAAATTTTAATAATACTTTCTTCAGGACTACATAATCTTATAAAATCAGCCACCTGTATAACCAACATTGTTTTAGCAATTATTCTTTTGGTGTACACAACTTGGCTATGCACGCATTCTGCTTTTGAGAGAAGCCTTTCTATTTATGAGTTAGAGCCTACACATACTGGTGACAGAAGGGCAACTAAAACAGGCAGCAGAGAATATTTTTCTTGTTTCTTTAAACATGATTTGCTAGTTTCTTGCTGTGAGAAATTTGCATTCCAAATTACATCTTTAGTTAAAACCATGAAAGAAAAAAATCTTAATGTTCATACTTTAAAGTGGGCAGAATTGTAATTAGGTAGTTACTAAAAGAAGTGGGAGTGACTTTTTTAAGTGCCTCAAAGAGTCAAGGTTTAATATCAAATGCTAATTGAAAAATAGTATTGATTTAAGCCAAAAGAGCAATTTGTGCAAAACATCCTTACACAGTCTTATCTCTAGTAAATATTTCTCCTGCTTAGTTCTGACTTTCTAAGCCTTGTGGTTTCAGATGTAAATTGTTCCCGGCTATTTAAGTTGAAGCTGGGTTTCTCTTGCATGATAGTTTTTGTGACTAAAATGAAATTAAAAATGCAACCTCAGCTGAGAGAGGAGGTCTAAGAACTGGAGAAAAATGAACACTTGTGATGAACAGTAGTGTCAGTATTAGACCAAAATCCTCCTGCAGTGTACCAGCAGATAAAACCAAACATCTTAGAATATCTATTTGCTATGTCAATTTTTTATATTTGTAATAATCCAGTGTGATTTGAGACAAAACTCAGAGTTGCAGTATTTTTTCAATGGATTAAGTTAACCTTGAATTGTCTTGAGAGAAACTGTAATTATGAGGTCAGAAATAACACAAAGAGGCAACATAGGGAAGTAGCAAAATTATATTCATCTTGGAATAATTGCAGGCAACATTTATGAAGGGAATACTACAAGTATATGTACTGCTTGTGATGAGAAGAAAATCATATTAACATAAACATGACTAGAAAAAGAAAAAAGTGCATTATGTTGAGGAACAAAGTAGCAGCTAATCTCTTACTGTAATCCATTGCACTTCTTCACACAGTATTTCTGTTCTAGACATTCTTTTGCAGAAAGAGACAAACTGAGTTGGAATGACATTTACAGAATTTAAATATGGTTGGGAAAGATGACAATTTATGGTCTAGGTTTATTTACCTGATGATCTAACTAAAGTTACGAAGAATTGCTTTGCTTTTTATGCACATGTGCCTATTTTTGTAAATAAGTATCAAGCGGATTATTAGAAATATGTCTCTAAAAGATGTCTCTGTTCTGTCTAAGAATTTTCTCTGAAGCTGAAATGTATAATCCGGAACTGAGCAGCCAGGAATTTGTTCAGGAAACCTCTGAAAAAGTAAATTCATGTTTCAGCATGTGCATGAATCCAGTATGGAGTGCAGTCCAGAGATACTGAAAATATTGAGGGAAATTCCAGTGGCTCCCTTGAGGCTATGTATGTGCAATAAGTAGAGGTTTGCTGTGTCAGGCTGCTGTTGGAAGCTGAGCCCAAGTCTGACATGAGCAAACACCTGTCCAGAGCAGCCTTGCATGGCTGTATGTGTGGGATGACTCATGACCGTTCAGTACCTTGTGCTGTCCTGAACTTGTGGTTCTTGCTGGCTGTGTAGCCAGGGGCTTCCCAGGAGCTGCCTGATACCACACAGCGTGGATGTGAATCCTAAGTGCATGCAGGCATCACCTTGCCTGTAATGAACTTAGTTGTCGTTCTGCTTGATTTCAGAACTTCTCTCACATCCTCAGTTGATCCTGATTTTCTCCCAGATTTTTGTTACAGTGCCACTTCACTTTAGGATGGATTGTATGGGACTACTCACAAGCCTAGTGTAGCAGTGTGGTTATCTTGCCACACACAAAAAAAAAAATCCTAGGTGATCCTATTGCTTACTGACTGCTCTCTACGGGAATTGGTGTGTTCAGAACACCTTCTCACCAAGTCTAAGCCTGTAGTCATATGAGCAGCTAAAATAGCATGAAATTTTCAGATGTAGAATCCAGAGGCCGGAGGGAGTTTTAAAGAGTTAAAAACAATTGAGGAGCAAGAAGACAGAAAAGAAAAGAAAAAGATATGAGATAGAATGTATCAATTTACAGTTTTAAGGAAGTTCAGTTATTTGCTTTAGTGACTAAAATGTAGAATTGTGACAAATTAGGATGAATTTGTTAGATTAGATGGAATCTTTTCTGTAAAGTGTTTTTTCTCTTAAGAAAAAATAAACCAGTATTAGACAAGTAATTAAAAGATTTAATAGAAGGAAAAAGAACAATTGTTACAAGAACTTCATGGAATGGGTTATAATTACACTGTTGAAAGTAAAAGAGGAAAAAGGAAACCTGAATAATAGATAAAAAAGATCCTTGGTTCATTAATCTCTGTGCAATCTCTTAGAACACAGAAGTGGAATAAATAGAGCCTGGTGCATTTAAATATTTCCACTGTTGAATTATTTGGTTTGTTTTTTCCAAGTTTTGGAGCTATTTTGTATAACTAGTAGTATTTCTCTTCTGGTGTAATTTAGTGTAGGCATGTGTCATGCCACCGTGTGAAACTTGAAACTTAAAACCATGTTTTTCAACCTTCTTAACATACAGTTACTCTAATTGGTGTAACAGCCATATCAAGTGCTAATTCTTGCTATCTAGCCTGCATTTCATCCTTCCACTAAATTTATGAGTGTAGACCTTGTATTAGCAGGGTAGCATGTATGGTGCGGGTTTGTGATTGCATTCTCCCCAGTTCTAGAGACTGTGAGAAGTGGTAATATAACCAGACAAAATATTGTCAGAGAGAAGGAGGGCAAAGAAATAAAGCAGTAGAAAAGTGAAAGGGTGGAATGGGTGAAACTTTGCTCTGGCTTGTTGGAGGTGTCTACATGAGAGGAGTGGGAATAAGAATTGGCAGGACATGGGTAGTAGTGCAGGTTTGGTCATGGTTTGTCTTCCCATGTAGCTATTTAGCATTTATTCATGGACATTCATAGCTGCTCAGTGCAGATTATCTCACTGCAGCACTGGGGAGGATGCGAGTGGCAGAGCATAATCACCAAACATCTGGTAGATGCTAGTCTGCTCACTCAACTGAGCCAGGACTTTCAGCTTGGTAAATCAGAGGACTTGCAGGCAATTCTGACATGATATATGAATGCAGCGTGGGCTTATGCAAGTGGATTGTCAATAAATAGGAAAGGTTTAAGGAATTAGCTGATAGAGGGTTTAAGAGTCTCGGATTTACATGAGCTACTCACGTGGTGAGTTAAAAGCAGTTTGAATTGTGTCTCTGGACACAGTGGTTGAGATCCCCAAGTACCAGGCCTCTTCCTCCGAAGGGCAGAGTTGCATCAAATCTCTGCAGATTTCGTTGGGAACTGAGGGCAGCAAACTGCTCTCCAGTTGGAGCCCTTCTTACAGCCCAGGTTTCTTTGACTTTTGTCAAGGCTTTTAAAGACACAGTCTTGTTTCACTGAAGATGTACGCAGAGAAATTACTTTGTTTCTATTATATTTGTTATAGTTGGCTGACTTTTGGGGGAAGAAGTATTATATTTTTGAGCCTGATTTTGAACTTTCTTATGCTAATGGAAATAGGATGAGAGTGATGCCTGTTGAAGTAGTTAATTTGCTTTTTGAGCAAGCAAATGCCATAACTGCAATCCTTAATTTTTATAAAACTTATTTGACATGAAATAAAGGTTGACTTACTTTCCTTTTTTTCTTCCCATAGCATTTAAACAAAATAAATTACACGTGTTCCTATTTTATGCATATGTAAGCATATGTTCATAATTGCTTTAGATAATCAATCTCCTTTTTGCAGCACAAGTTTGGATATAGCCAGGAGCATACACACAAACCTGGAAGCCTAATCTTTCTGCATAGTGAAAAATACCTTTATTGGATAGCTCAGAGCACTTATTTTGGGTAGCAGTTTCTTACTTCTGCATCCAAATCAGTTTCTGAACCTGTTATCTGTAAAAGGAAAATAAGTGCACTGTCCAATTTCCTTGCCAGACAAGGAGTTATGAACTTTTTTCAAAAATGGTGGTCACGTAGGTAACAGAACCAAATAGATAATATTTCATTTTTCATTTTCTGAATTGTTTTTTATCATTTTATACCTTTTAAGTTAGTGACCGTATGGATTTTAGGCTTCGACAGGAAAGAAAACAAAAAACTTTGCATTATTTCTTTTCTACTGGCACCTAGGCTGCTGATCTATCTAATATGTTAGATACTGTGTTATTGTACAGCACAACCAATGTTTGCCATAAATACTTGATATTCCAATATGCAAACAAGGGAAAGATTTGGTGACTAAAAGAAATAGATGGAGATTTCCAAACTGGTAGCAAGATTTATATTCCTAATTAAAAAAAATCCTAAATATATTTTGCTTTTAAAAATAATTATCTAAATTTTTAAATGAAATTTTAAATTAGCTGTCCAAAATACAAGAATGTTACAGCTGAATATCTCAAAATAATACAAATGTTGCTCTTCATTTCAAGAAGAGCAGGATTGCTTATGTTTTAAGTTAAATGAGTACAGATGCATTTATGTTTTGTTCAAACTGAATTTTCACTGGAATGTAATGTTTTTGTCCTAATATAAAATAGAGGCATATTGTCTAATTATTTAATGCATATATGTTTTTAAAAGATGTGCTTTATGTAAATTACATGAAATATCCACCATGGCAGGGGTTGTATTTGAAAAGGGTATTATTGGTATATTCCTAAATTATTACCATTTAAAAGAGTTGCCAATAAAAGAAACAATAGTCTGTTTCTAAATCAGATATTTAGAAAAGGGTATCTTTCTTTTTGAAACAGACAGACATATATTAATCCAGCACATGAAATTTTATGGGTTTTTTCAAAATGCATCATAATTTTTATGTTGTTTGTAATGCTAAACACAAAACCATATCTGGGCAAGGTGGGAATGGGTGAGTAAGAAGAAGATCATTCTTTATCTCTCCTCTGATTAGACAGATAATTTTGCCCAATAACTAGAGCTGTTAGTGGTAACCTAATGAGCATTTGGGTGTCAAGTGAGAAAAGTACCAGTTTCTCACTGTGAAAATCTTTCTTGTTGCATAGAGAAGAGTTCCTTTTTAATTTTGTGGCTGAATTATGCCATTGCTTTATTTTACTATGCCCATCCTTAAGAAAAATACCAACTATGTTAAAGTGACTTGGATTTTCATATGTTGCATATGTAATTGTAATATTACAGGTGCAACAATACTGCCCTGGCATTAAATATCCTATTTACATCTGAAATCACGTGTATGGTTTTGAGAGTGTATTTTTGTACTTTCTTGTGTTTTTTAGGGTTTTTTTCACTTAAATTTACATAGGCACTTTCGCCTGACTTGATCAGAACTATGCATATTGCTTATTGAAATCTCCCACAGAACCTGTTAGTGTGTCTTAGACCAGTGGAGGCAAGTAAATGCTTTCTGTAGTAAGCAGCACAAAACCATAATAATGAGAGCTGTGCAGTGCTGCATAAAACAACCAAAAACAAAACTAACCCAAAACTAAGAACAAACAAGCGCCCCCCCCACCAAAAAAAAAATTAGCAAAAATCTGGACAATTCATCAAGTTAGCGATTAGTTAATGTATTTTATATCTAGAACTGAAATATCTAATCAAAACTGAGTTGTTTCATTCTTTTTATGATGGCAATTCTTAAAAAGGTTACCTTAAAATTACCAAATACATTGAGCTACATTTAAAATTACTAGGAGGTGTCCTGACTTAAAACTAAGCCTGCCTAAAAATATATATAAAATGTGCCATTATGTATTTAAGTGTATATACAGTGATTTTTTTTCATAGGACTATTTAATATATGAGTGGATGAAATTTTTTTTCAATACCCTACTTTCACATTATCTTTAGAATAATTCAGCAGCTGATTATTTTTTATTTATTCTATAGAACATGTTGTGATTTGATGCCACTGAAATTCTGAATTAAAAATTATGCATATGATTTAGAACAATCCAGTGCAAAATACAGTATGATATATTATTTTTAATGTAAATATTATGTAAGTGGAAAATATGAGTGTTTATCAAGTTTCTAGTATGCTAGATTCTCAAAGATTGATTTTCCTGCTAACATAACCATTGGAAATATCTAAGCTTTTTCTAGCTTTTAAAAACTTATTTGTAGGGCATGCATATTGGTTTGCAATTAGTTTGACTTTATAATGAGGCAGTAAAAAGTGACTATTACTCGTAACATTTAGATGTATTTTATATTATTTTGTTGATAAGACTTTAGATAGAATTTTGATGGAAGAACTGAAAAGTGTTGCCCCCTACACATATTCCACAAAAATTGGGATGAATGGATATCTGAACACAAAGCTACTAAAACGAAAACTTTTGTAAAATAAAACATCTTATTAATTCAATGTCCTAAAATAGACAGTACATTAAAACTTTGGGACACATTTGTAAAATGTGTATTAAAAACAAAAACTATGAAAAATATATGTATAAATATTGAATTTTTATCCCGGACATCATTCTTCACTCATAGCAGTAAGTCAATAGGTAATACATTTATTGACATTAATTATGTTGTGTCTGTTGAAACTTGTTTAAACAGAAGCAAAGTTAGGATTTTTAGGTAAATAACCTTTGTTTGAAACCATTTGGTAAACTTTTAAATGTACAAATGCTATGTTTGGTACTCTCAAATTCTCAGCTCTTAGGTACTCTTTCCTGTAAAATTTAATTTCCATAGGCTGAACAATAATAATACAGTGTATCAGATAATGAATTTCCATACAGTGATGTGGGTCACAGGTCAAAGAATCAAGATCACGTTCTGTTCAAGACCAGCTATTTCATCTGTCTGAGGTTTAGCCAAATGTTGCTTTGGTTGTGGTTTTTTGTTTGTTTGGGTTTTGGTTTGTTCTGTTTCTTTCTTTTCTTTCTTTCCTTTTTTTATTATTGCTATTGTAGATGTTTTAAAGGAAGGTAAAGAATTTCAGACAAATTTTGCCAAAGAAGTTGTTTTGCTGCATTTGCCTGGAAAGAGAGGAATCATGTGAAAATACTCAGTTTGATATAATCTGAGATAATCTTTCCATATGAATATAATAGCTGCATTTGCTTAATCTTTTTGGTCTGAACTGTGCTATGCTGAAAGCAGTATTTTCTGTGGGAGAATGATAAAAATTATTTTCCTGTTAATTTACCTTTAATTCTTCTTAATATACATTTGAAACATGCAGAGAATTAAAAAGCATGATGGGCTGTGTTTCTTTTTAATTTTTTAACCCTTTCTTTTAAAAACATGGTAACTAACTTGCTTCATTCTTTTCCTTCCTTTTATAGGGTAGCAAAAATATTATAGTGTTTATGCACAAAGCAGAAGTATTATTTATATATATTTTTTTCAATTACAGGTAAAGATTATAGTTCCCAACAGCACAGCAGGTCTGATAATAGGGAAGGGAGGTGCTACAGTGAAGGCTATAATGGAGCAGTCAGGGGCTTGGGTACAGCTTTCCCAGAAACCTGATGGGATCAACTTGCAAGAGAGGGTTGTCACTGTGAGTGGAGAACCTGAACAAAACCGAAAAGCTGTTGAACTTATCATCCAGAAGATACAAGAGGATCCACAGAGTGGCAGCTGTCTCAATATCAGTTATGCCAATGTCACAGGTCCAGTGGCCAATTCCAATCCAACCGGATCTCCTTATGCAAACACTGCTGAAGTGTTACCAACTGCTGCAGCTGCTGCAGGGCTATTAGGACATGCTAACCTTGCTGGAGTGGCAGCCTTTCCAGCAGTTTTATCTGGCTTTACAGGCAATGACCTGGTGGCCATCACCTCTGCACTTAATACATTAGCCAGCTATGGATATAATCTCAATACATTAGGTTTAGGCCTAAGTCAGGCAGCAGCTACAGGGGCTTTGGCTGCAGCAGCTGCCAGTGCCAACCC